>NC_057404.1:15312123-15658995 GCF_019320065.1 Cervus canadensis | reverse complement strand
TGTTTTTTTAAAGTGAAAAAGTGAAAGTTGCTTAGGTGTGTCCGACTCTTTCGGACCCCATGGACTGAATTCTCTAGGCCAGAATACTGGAGTGGGTAGCCTGTCCCTTCTCCAGGGGATCTTCCCAGCCCAGGGATCCAACCCAGGTCTCCCTCATTGTAGGAGGATTCTTTACCAGCTGAGCCGCAAGGGAAGCCCGAGAGTGGAGTAGCCATTCCCTTTTCCAGAGAATCTTCCCGACTCGACCCAAGGGATCAAACCTCGATCTCCCACATTGCAGGCAGATTCTTCACCAATCAACCTCTCAGGGAAGCCCCCATTTTTCTCTTTAAGCAACTTCATATTCCTGTTTTTAAACAACTTCATCATCCTGGCAGTCGCTCTGGCATTATTTGCACATTATAGAGACAGTATGTTTTACTTATTTATTTATTTTTGGCCATACTGGGTTTTCATGGCTACGAGGGCAAATGGACTCAGTAGCTGCGGCATGTGCGCTCAATAGTTACAGCTCCTGGTTTCTAGTGAAATGAAGTCGCTCAGTCGTGTCCGACTCTTTGCGACCCCATGGACTGTAGCCCACCAGGCTCCTCCATCCATGGAATTTTCTAGGCAAGAGTACTGGAGTGGGTTGCCATTTCCTTCTCCAGGGGATCTTCCCAACCCAGGGATCGAACCCTGGTCTCCCGCATTGTGGGCAGATGCTTTACCGTCTGAGCTACCGGGGAATCCCTCCTGGGTTCCAGAGCACAGGCTTAATAGTTGTGGCCCACAGGGTGAGTTGCCCCGAGGCATGTGGGATCTTCCCCCATCAGGGATCCAACCTGTGTCTCTTGCATTGACAGGTGGATTCTTTACCACTGAGCCGCCAAGGAAACCCTGTTTTATCATTAAGTCGCAGATTTAGCTGATCTCAGAGAAATTTTAGTTTATAGATTTTGTTTTCTCAGATGAAAACAAACAGCCTGCACTTTGCAGTAGAAAAGGAATTTAAATAAAAAGGCCCACTGAAATATCTGCACTTTATCTCTTTTCCTCTTAAAAATATCAGCAGAAAAAGCAGTACTTTCCTCAGTAATCAAGTCAAAACTGCTTAGTAAAATTTAATTAATATGCCATGCTTGGTGATATAACTTTGATCTGCTACACTTCACTGATAACACAGCAGTCGCAGACATGTCAAAGGTTTAACTTGGTCAATTATTCGAGAAACTGGATATCAATTTTACTGTGATCAACTGACAATTGATTTTCTAGGATATATGTGGGAGTGAGTTAAGTGTGTTTCATAGGAAAACAGATGGAATCATTTCAGAAAGTAGCATTTATTTTAAAATGTTTCTCTAGAATCTCTAACAAAATTTAATGCTTATCAAGTAAAGCCTTACGTTGTAGATGTGGAAGAATTTGATATTTACAGGGAGTTTCACCCAGTAATAATTTCATGCTTCTCTTTGAGTGATTCAGAGCTCTGTATTTCAGTCAAGACATTTTTTTATATTAGTGTAATGAAAAAAATCCTTTATTCTATTGATCAGAAAACGCTTACTTTAACAGGCTGAAGGTTTATGATAAAAACAAGCACAGTGACAAAATATAAAATGTTCATGTTTGAAATAAGGCTAAAATTTGAATGCAGACTCTATTATAATGGTTATGTGACTTTAGTCAAGCCATTTAACTAGTGTCAGCTTCAATTCCCTCATATGTAATTAAGACTAAAGTACATGAGATTAAATATGTAACATATTTAGGAGGAAGCCTAAAATACAGTAATAAAATCACTAACAAGTATAGACTACTGACCTGTCCCAGAAAAATGTTCCAAGGACTCTATATGTATTACCTCTAGAGTAGGTATAATTATGACTCTCACTTTACATATTAGCAAACTCAGGAACAGACAGAGAGGGTAAATAATAATTAGGCCAAGGCGGGACACAGATGGGGAGTGAGAGAACCAGACTTGAGTTCTTAGAGCCAAGAATACTAAATCATCTCTCTCTTTAGGAACTCAGTGATCACTAATGATTTAATCATTGTCTTTATTAAACTATAAGAGTATCTTCTTATAAACTGATCACAGAGTTATAACATTAAAGAAGCATTTCTGATTTATTTTGTTGGATGACAGCGTTCTGAGTATATAGTTGCCAAATAAGGACTGTTTTCTTTCCCTAACACAGAAACCAAGACTTGGAAGTTATTTATGAAATCTGTGCAACACAAGATGAGAGCAAAGGAAAAAAAAAAGTAGATATTGCTTTTTGAATACATCTTTGAATTTGTTTGTTTTATAAATCCTTCAAGTTCACCACCATCTTTTATTGATGGAACACTAACAACTAACATATTCATATTTTTCAAAATGTCATTTTAATTAACATAACTCACTCACATCATTTTCTATTTAACACAAAGGACTGTTTTCCTAATTTGTGTTTAAACCCATAAAAGTCATTAATTAACAACCATACAGCCTTGTCTCTTTCAAAGTCTATAATTCCTCTTCTCCCCTTTTCTTCAATTTTTATTATAAATGAATTTAATTAATTTCATACCATCTCTTTGATTTCTTTCCAAGTCTTTTCCAGCTATCTTTATTGGTTGTGTCCCAGTCAGGACACTGAACAATGAGAAAGAATGCTCTTGATATAGAATCAGGGGATAATATCAAGAAAAAAATTTGACTGAATTATTAAAATGTAAAGGTCAAGATTGCCAGGAGAAATCTCAATAACCTCAGATATGCAGATAACACCACTCTTATGGCAGAAAGTGAAGAAGAACTATAGAGCCTCTTGATGAAAGTAAAAGAGGAGAGTGAAAAAGTTGGCTTAAGGCTCAATATTCAGAAAACTAAGATCATGGCATCCGGTCCCATCATTTCATGGCAAATAGATGGGGAAACAGTGGAAACAATGGCTGACTTTATTTTTCCGGGCTCCAAAATCACTGCAGATGGTGATTGCAGCCATGAAATTAAAAGACGCTTACTCCTTGGAAAGAAAGTTATGACCAACCTAGACAGCATATTAAAAAGCAGAGACATTACTTTGCCAACAAAGGTCCATCTAGTCAAGGCTATGGTTTCTCCAGTGGTCATGTATGGATGTGAGAGTTGGACTATAAAAAGAGCTGAGCGCCGAAGAATTGATGCTTTTGAACTGTGGTGCTGGAGAAGACTCTTGAGAGTCCCTTGGACTGCAAGAAGATCCAACCAGTCCACCCTAAAGGAGATCAGTCCTGGGTGTTCATTGGAAGGACTGATGTTGAAGCTGAAACTCTAATACTTTGGCCACCTCATGCAAAGAGCTGACTCATTTGAAAGGACCCTGATGCTGGGAAAGATTGAGGGCAGGAGGACAAGGGGATGACAGAGGATGAGATGGTTGGATGGCATCACCAACTCGATAGACATGGGTTTGGGTGGACTCCGGGAGTTGGTGATGGACAGGGAGGCCTGGCATGCTGCGGTTCATGGGGTCACAAAGAGTCAGACATGACTGAGCGACTGAACTGAACTAAAAAGGCTTTTATCAACTCCAAATAACCTCATCAAAGAGTCAGACATGACTGAGCGACTGAACTGAACTGGAAAGGCTTTTATCAACTCCAAATAACCTCATCTCCATCTGCCATCTCCACCATAGTGTTTCTTGCTTCACAGTTTTGATATTCAAAGGATTTTTGCTCATACATTTATTTATTCACTTACACATTACTCAGAGCAGATAGAGAATATTTACCATATATATAGCACTGTCTTGCATCTTAGGTGAAAAAGAAATAACTAAAGTAGTTCTTGACCCTGAGAAACATAGAATACAGTGGAAGAAAAGATGGGTAAGAGACTATGTTGTTTGATCACATGTAAACCTCCATGCTGCCCATCTCTATCCCCCATGGGAATAAATATGTGTTCTCTAGTTGCAAATGCCCAATGCTAACTAAATTTAAAAAGTAGGTGACAAACATCAACAACAACAAAAAAGGAAATAATATTGTCAAAGAAGTTCAGATAGAACTCATAAAGGTTCTTCCTGACACTGTCTTATTGAGTAGTTTATAGCACTATTACTATTCTGTTCATAGAGTGTCTATTACCTTGTTAAATTGAATTGAATGGCTCTTTTTTTTTTTTTTTTTTTTACTATTTTACCCCTTTAATAGATTCCAGTTAACCAAATGAAATATTTATTTTCTATTACATGCTTTAGTACTTACAATAAGTGGGTTCATGACATAAACTTTGAAAACCTGATAATATATGGAAAGTGCAATTATTGTTTTGCTTTGGAATTATGCACTTGGTGAAAAAAGCATTTTGACTTATATAAATTTGCCAAATAAAAGTTTTAGAAATTAAAATACCTGGATATGTAACAAAAATAAATAGTTTTTTGGTTTGATTATAAGATTATTTAAAACAGAGAAACCTAAATATAATATAAATTTAACCACATAAACTTATAAACATGGTATATAATCAAACATTTTCATTAATAATGAAATGTTAGTACTAATATCAGTAAATAAAGATTTTGTTTTATAGTATTCTATTATGTGGGAGTACATAATTTATTTAACCAATCTTTAATTGAGAGGCAATTACTCTGTTTTCGGAGATTTCCTATACATAAATAATATTGTGAGGAACATTTCCCTAAGGGGCAAGTCCTAGCATTAGAATTGTATTGAAATCATTATCATGCATATGGTTAAACTGTTCCTTAAACAGTTGTACCGATTTCTAATCCCAATTGCAAGTTTTCTATTATTCTTGTGCTTGACTGATTGTGTGTGTGTGTTTGTGGCTCAGTCATGTCCAACTCTTTCCGACCGCATGGACTGTAGCCTGCCGGACTCCTCTGTCCATGGGATTCTCCAGGCGAGAATACTGGAGTGGGCAGCCATTCCCTTCTCCAGAGGACCCTCCAAACTTGACCCAGGGATCATCAAACTCTGATCTCCCACATAACAGGTAGACTCTTAACCATCTAAGCCACCAGGGAAGCCCTGGTGGATTTGGATTTAAAACTGCCACTTTTTTCTCTTTGGTTCCAGGTCCTGCCTGCCTAATTGGCGTTTGTCTCAGGTCCTTGTGGCCTGTATTCTCATTCTTTTTTTAGACCTTTGTAAGACAAAGACAGTTGTTTCCATTTCCACAAACAGTTCTGTCACCTAAAGTTACTAAAATCAGTGACAAGATTTTTAATCAAACTGCAATTTATTTTACGGAGTCCTATGTTCTATAACTTATCGTGTCTTTAAAGGATTGTATAAGGCATTTAGGAAAGACCTTTCTGAGTTTATGAATTAGTAAGTATCAATATATATTTGTACATACACACAGTTATTCAGTGACTCCTTATGCACATGTTATGAATTGCTAAACCTTCCTGCACAACAGTTAAAGGTAAGATTTACTTTCTTTCTTGACTAGTAGTATAAAGATGCATTAGACAATAGGATCAAATGTACCAGGTACACGAAGTTATAAAAGCAAAACTGCACACTTCTTTTAGAAACCTTTTCTTTAATCACTCAGTTGTGTCTGACTCTTTGCTTCCCATGGACTGTAGCCCACCAGGCTCCTTTGTCCATGGGATTTCCCAGGCAAGAATCCTGAAATGGATTGTCACTTCCTTCTCCAGGGGATCTTCCCAACCCAGGGATCAAACCCACGTCTCCTGCCTTGAAAGATGAATTCTTTTCCACTGAGCCATCAAGGAAGCCGTTAGAAACCACACTATCAATCTGAAATTTATGAATAAATATAAGTGAAATCTAACCCAATAGTCATTTTCTTTTTCTATCAAATAACATTCAATAACTTTCTGTGTCCTTCATCAGCTCTAATTTTAAAAAGTCCATTTGTTTTCCTTCAAGAAAAATGGAGATAAGTGTTTCCATCATATATTTGTTTCTATTTATTCTAAAATATAGACTCTATTTCAAATCCCTCTTAATCCATATACTTCATGTTATCTATTCATGGCTGCAAGTACATGTACAAAGAGGGAGAAGGCCCCTGTAAACAAAAACAAATTCATTAAATTTACTGTTTCAGTGTGAGTACCATTGTTAGGACAATCAAACTCCTAAAAAATTCATGAAAGACAAGGATATCACCTTAAAAAATGTTTTAAGTAGCCATAGCAACTACTATTTTAAAACTAAGTGTTAGTACCCAATGTTTTCTTTCTTCCTCCTGACTTAAGATTTGTAAAACACAGTTGTCCTCTTCCCACAAGTTTTAAATATTTTTATATCATAGAAAATACAAATTTTAGATGTGCCAAGCTGTCTCCAGTAGTTTTACTGGTAGTAGATAGATATCACCATCATGAGGATGATGTTAATGGCACTATTTCCTCGAAGATTTTACAAGCATTAGGTTTCATATTTATTTGAAACTGAAAACATGCTTTGGGAACATTTGCTACAACAATAGAAATAGTAAATTATCTTTGAGACGCTTAAGATTTTTAGTATATTTTGTTGTTTTCTGTAAAGCTAGGTTTATCTCTAATAATAATTTCAGCGTTTGCTTTCCTGAGATGCAATTTTTAAAATTTTTTCCTTCCTCTTTCCTTCCTTTTTTAATTTATTTTTTTAGTTTGCCTGAAGTAAAATATTTTAGACCTTCTCTTAGGTTTTTATTCTTAATCCTAAAATTATAACAATCTTGTTAGCTACGCACTGTATTCTGTCAAGGTGCAGCTCAATCCCCTTCAGCATCCCTCACTCATTAAACCCCTTTGATAAATGAAGCTGAGGTCTAAAGACAGAGTTTCAGTGCTCCAAAGTGAAAATTTTCTTGGGAGAGGTTAAAAGAATATTTAGAATTTTGTGATTCTTCTTTCTCTCTTGACTTCTGGTATCTTCTTTAGATTGCATTTCACTGGCCTTATCTCTGGGCTTCCCACATACCTCAGTCGGTAAAGCATCTGCCCGCAGTGTGGGAGACCTGGGTTCAGTTCCTGGGTTGGGAAGGTCCCCTGGTGAAGCAAATGGCAACCCACTCCAGTATTCTTGCCTGGAGAATCCCATGGATAGAGGAACCTGGTGGACTATGGTTCCTGGTATCTTTAGGACCCTATTTCTTAAAATCCTGTTTCTTGAGTCTCCCTCATCCTCAGTAGGACTATAAGGAACAAGGCGAGCTCTAGGAGAAAGAGGAAATAAAGTGGATAAACTAGTGTAACTTCCCTAGGTTTTAAGGAGAACAGCTTATCCACGCTTCTCTTTCCCAAGACTTGTCTCTCCACACCCCACTGTACCTGTCACAGGATGAGTAACACCCAGTTACTGATTCCTTTTCTTTCACAATTCCCTTTTTTGGCATGATGATCAAAGTATGGAAAAAGGAAGTGCAAGCCTAGGTATCTTAACGAACATCAATAAAGTTTTAGGATATAAATGAGGCATTGCTTTTGTTAGAAAATCCCTGGAGGAGGATGATGCCCAAGGAGGACAGTGGTGTGCAGCGCCCACTCGTTTGGTTACAGATGGTCTGAAGCCCTTTCCTGAGTGTTTCCTGGGGCGGGGGTGGGGGCAGGAGGTGGGGGGATGCACTGTGACAGTCAGGACACTATGTGGTCCTGTCTCCAACTCTTCAATGTGGTGGTGGAGGTCTAAATACTTCAAGTTGGGTCCAACCTATGACCTCATTTCAGGTTCTAGAAACTACCCTGTCATATTCTTTTCCTCTGTCTTTCCCAGGAAGCTGCTCTATCTAGTTTTCTCTAGGACTGGGGTAGTCTGAATCTTTATTTACAGTACTTTTAAGTTCATTATGTGCCTCTGTTTTATTTGGGGCTTTGCTTTAATTCTTTTGGGGTTTTGCTTTGATTGTTTATTTTGAGCTTTTTTTTTTTATTTGCTTTATAGTGTTTTCTTGTTTTCACATCTGAATACTGCAGAATTTGGTTTTCAAAATTTCTGTGTCTGGGGAGAATTTTAAGAGCATACTGTGGATGTCCTAAAGTATCCTTGTTTTTCAAGAAGTAACATGGATGCCTCCATCTGAATGGGGAAATGGTCACTAATGGAGAAATGAGCAAAGAAAAAAAGAAGAAATTTCATCATTTAAAGAGCTTCTCAGGTGGCGCTAGTAGTAAAGAACCTGCCTGCCTATGCAGGAGACAGAAAAGAGACACAGGTTCTATCCCTGGGTCAGGAAGGTCCCCAAGAGGAGGGCATGGCAACCATACCAGTATTCTTGCCTGGAGAATCACTATGGACAGAGGGGACTGGCAGGCTACAGTCCATAGATTCACAAAGAGTCAAACACGACTGAAGTGACTTAGCATGCACAGAATTGTTTAAAATATTATCTGCAAAATAGTTCCTGATGGGAAAGGAATCAAGAAGACTTTTGACTACAAGGGCAAATGAAATCCTTACAACTGACTTAATGTAGCTCAATTCACTGAGATAGGAAACCACTAAGATCAAAGTCTTGGACTAATATTTTCTTAAACATTTGTTTCTTACGACACTGCTGCTATTTTCAAGTCAAATAAAATAAAAAGGGAGAAAGTTGTTCTGTGAACCACCATTTGAACAATGTTAAACCAGGTTTAATAGATTCAAGTACCTAAGGGCAATTAAACCTTTAACACACTTCAGTTCAGTCGCTCAGTTGTGTCCAACTCTTTGCGACCCCAGGAACTACAGCACGCCAGGCCTCCCTGTCCATCACCAACTCCCGGAGTTTACTCAAACTCATGTCCATTGACTGAGTCGGTGATGCCATCCAACCATCTCATCCTCTGTCATTCCCTTCTCCTCCTGCCCTCAATCTTTCCCAGCATTAAGGTCTTTTCAACTGAGTCAGCTGTTTGCATCAGGTGGCCAAAGTACTGGAGTTTCAGCTTCAACATCAGTCCTTCCAGTGAACACCCAGGACTGTTCTTCAGGATGGACTGGTTGGCTCTCCTTGCAGTCCAAGGGACTCTCAAGAGTCTTTTCCAACATCACAGTTCAAAAGCATCAATTCTTCGGTGCTCAGCTTTCTTTATAGTCCAACTCTCACATCCATACATGACCACTGGAAAAACCATAGCCTTGAATAGATGGAACTTTGTTGACAAAGTAATGTCTCTGCTTTTTAATATGCTGTGTAGGTTGGTCATAACTTTCCTTCCAAGGAGTAAGCATCTTTTAATTTCATGGCTGCAATCATCATCTGCAGTGATTTTGGAGCCCAGAAAAATAAAGTCAGCCACTGTTTCCCCATCTATCTTTATCCCATGAAGTGATGGGGCCAGATGCCATGATCTTAGTTTTCTGAATGTTGAGCTTTAAGCCTACACTTTCACTCTCCTCTTTCACTTTCATCAGGAGGCTCTTTAGATCCTCTTCACTCTCTGCCATAAGGGTGGTATCATTTGCGTATCTGAAGTTATTGATATTTCTCCTGGCAATCTTGATTCCAGTTTGTGCTTCCTTCAGCCCAGCGTTTCTCATGATATACTCTGCATATAATTTAAATAAGCAGGGTGACAATATACAGCCTTGACGTACTCCTTTTCCTATTTGAAACCAGTCTATTGTTCCATGTCCAGTTCTAACTGTTGCTTCCTGACCTGCATACAGGTTTCTCAAGAGGCAGGTCAGGTGGTCTGGTATTCCCATCTCTTTCAGAATTTTCCACAATTTATTGTGATTCACACAGTCGAAGGTTTTGGCATAGTCAATAAAGCAGAAATATATGTTTTTCTGGAACTCTTGCTTTTTCGATTATCCAGCAGATGTTAGCAATTTGATCTCTGGTTCCTCTGCCTTTTCTAAAACCAGCTTGAACATCTGGAAGTTCATGTTTCACATATTGCTGAAGCCTGGCTTGGAGAATTTTGAGCATTACTTTACTGCTTGTGAGATGAGTGCAATTGTGATGTAAATTTCCATTTATGTTGTGGATTTAATGACTAGGGTTTCGCGAAAGGGTTTCCCCAAAGAACTCTATGTTCAGGGTTTGTGCCTCTGTCCCAGTCACCACTTACATCATGCTTACTTATGTGGAAGAAAGATTAAGATATTAAATAGATATAAAGTAGCAGTTGTCACATTGTGACACATTGCTATGAACTGAAAAACTATGGACAGTTTCCAGAACACCTTCCTCTGCAGGTCTTTCTCAGTAATTTGTATTCAAGATCTCTTGGTTAAAGGTACAGACATGTGGAATCCTTGCTTCTCTTAATTATTCTTTGTACTCCACCATCATTTACTTAATGCTTATGTGGAAATAAGACATTAAATATTAAATAGATATTAAATTGCAACATTAATTTTAGTTGTTACATAATCTGAAAATGACATGAAAATTACATAAGAAGATGTATGTTTTTAGATTCTATCTTGATAAACTAAAACAAAATCTATAAGATCTTATATAAAAACTACAAACTAAATAAACTAAACAATATTTCACTCTATTATCCACCCCTTCAAGCGAAATGATCTTACTCTGTTTAGTAAGTAAATATCCTTCATTTTTAAGCATTCATGTAAAATAGGTATGCTGCCGCTGCTGCTGCTAAGTCACTTCAGTTGTGTCCGACTCTGTGCGAATCCATAGACGGCAGCCCACCAGGCTCCCCCGTCCCTGGGATTCTCCAGGCAAGAACACTGGAGTGGGTTGCCATTTCCCTCTCCATGCATTATAATTAATTAAGGTATAAGTATTATGTCTTGGGCTACTCAGGTAGTGCAGCGGTAAAGAATTTGCCTGACAATTCAGGAGACGCACGTTTGATCCCTGGGTCAGGAAGATTCACTGGAGAAGGAAATGACACCCCATTCCAGTATTCTTGCCTGGGAAATCTCATGGACCAAGGAGTCTGGCAGGCTATAGCTCATGGAATCGCAAACAGTCTTATGACTTAGTGACTAAAAAACAGCAGTTATGTGTATAGAATAATCTTAATAATTTATTAGTATATTATTAAGAAATGCTGAATTGTTTTCTCACATGGACAGCATTGTTATGTCACTCTATCCCTTATGAACCTTTCTAATTTTGCTAATAAATACTAGAAATCTAAAATAATATTGTTTTCTTTAATTCCATTGCTTTGATTACTATCTGGATCATCTCAACACGCTTTTTAGTTTTTATATTTGCACCTTTGAAAATTGTCTGTTCATAACTTTTTCTATTTGTCCACTTGAAACTGATGTCTTTTTGACTTTTATTCGTATAAATAAATTGATTTCAGATAATTCTTCCTTGTTTCAAATACTGCAAATATTTTTTCCCATTCTGTAATCTACCTATTACCTTTGTCTGCGTATTAGTCATTTAGCAAAACTAATTAATCATATGAAATAGAATTTAACTATTTTTTGCTCTGTGGTTTTTGAATGGAAAATTTTAAAATACTTTCCACCCCTAGGTCACAGAAACATTCTATAACATTTCTTCTATTAATTATACATTTTATTTTTCACAATTCTGTGTTTAATTCATCCCAGGTTCTATCTTTGTGTGAGGTATTATTCAAGATTAAAATGCATTGTTTTTCATTTAACTGGCACTGAGATTCTTTTAGAAAGTGACATTTTCTAAGCACATTTTTCAATTTATTTACAGCCTTGAGACAGTGTACATGGAGCAATTGACACTCAGAAAAGAAATTTTACAAGTCTTCTTCTCCAATTTTACATTATTATTTCATTAATTAATACATTAAACAAAAACAGTAACTATTTCCTTGATTCATTCAATGAACAATTAACAACTTCCAAGGAATAAATCTGTTTCAAAGTATTATTCATATTTAGCAAAATATTGCTTGCATGAACTACAGTTTGACTTATAAATGAAAATGCTACACCATCCATTTTGTTTTGTTTCTCTAAGTTAAAATTTAAACACAAATAAAATCTTCAAGTGCTCACACAGAAAGAACAGAAGTAAGTGAAGTTCTGCTTCTTCATCATTATTTTGCTTGTGCTATCAGTATTTATCTTGAACTTACTGTTTAAATACAAAGATGTTAAGTAACAGAGAGTACAGACAAGAATGATTCCAAAATGTTACTGAGTCTCTAAATACATGGGTGCAACTGAATCCAACAGTGTCATGAGCCAACTGTATAAATGGAGGTTCTTTGTATGAATGTCCACGAATCATCCAATGTTAATTAAAGAGTGAGTAATAAAACATAGACTAATTTGACATTTACATAAATATTAAAATTCACAATAACCACAGAACTTGTTAACAACTCAGCCCAGGAAAAACATTTTTAGGAGACATACTTTATCATTGATATTATTGAGGATCACTGGGGCATGGTAATGGAATAAAGCAGGACTACATTTAAAGAGTTCAGCTATGGTGTTTCAATTCTTACAAACAAGGCACCTATGCATTGGGAGCACTTTTAGATCATACCTCCTGCCACGCCTTTGGCAAGGCAGTGCTTGAGATTAGAATATGAGCTTTCAATTCCAGGCAAAGCATCATCCTATGTATGTTTGTATGATCCCCAAGGCTTCGTCTGGTGGCTCAACCGTAAAGAATCCACCTGCAATGCAGGAGACCCAGGAGAAGCAGGCTCAATCCCTGGGTTCGGAAGATCCCCTGAAGGAAGAAATGGCAACACATTCCAGTAGTCTTGCCTGGGAAATCCCATGGACAGAGGTTCCTAGTGGGCTACAGTCCATGGGGTCGCAAAAGAGTTGAAAATGACTTAGTGACTAAGCAAAAACAAGTTTAATGACGTTGATTGTAGAGTTTTTGATCAGCAATGATTTCTATCTGTGATTCCAGTAGAATGACTTCCCCAGCAAAAAGGAACTGTGACATCAGATGGTCTGTGTAGTTGGGAAGAGCCATGGAAAGTAGGTACCTTCACTCACTTCCATCTGGAAAGTTGAACTGTGCACCATAACATAAGAGTGTCCTTCCATTTATAATGATGCTACAGTCTATCCTCGTGTGTGTGTTGGTCACTCAGTCATGTTGGACCCTTTGCAACCCATGGACTATAGCCCATGAGGCTCCTCTGTCCACGGGATTTTCCAGGCAAGAATACTGGAGTGGGTTGCCATTTCCTCCTCCAGGCAGTCTGTCCTTGCTGCCCAATAAACTGAAGCACCATGGGCTCTGTGGTAGGACTTCACAAATTAAAAAGCCACAGCACATCTGGGCCGGCTTGAGCATGAACAAGCAAAGGACCCCTGTCTAATGGAATGATTAAAAGTTTAAAAATGGTGTTTTAATCCAATCAATTAAAAGCATAAACAGCATGGGTTTGATTGAATCAATTTAAAGAATTACACAGCAGTCAATGTGCTCATCAGCAGGAGTAAAAATTCACGTACCACCTACAAACAGCTTGAAATCTGTATCCTTCAATTAGATGTAACAAACAATCTTTTAGCACATTCCAGAAAGGTGACTCTTTTCCCAGAAGGAAAGAGTGGTGCTACACCAGAGGGATATGCTATTAGTTATAACTAGTGCAGCTGTCATCCAGTTTGATATATTTAACAAATATCATATCTTCATTATTAATAACTCTGTGTCCTCTGTACTCAAAATTTGATCCTAAACATGAAAATGTACTTCTCCTTTTATTTAAAAATTTTGAATTATCAAGATGCAATCTCAAAATACAATAATATGAAATAATACGTGTACGGAGGCAGTGGTGGTTTAAGATAATCTTGAACTAACTGAATTAATTGTTGTGTGTCTCCTTACTCTAGCAAGAATCTGTGAATATATATATATATTAATATTTACAGCTACAGCCAAATAAAGCTAATAGAGACAGATAAACCTGAGATTCCTAAAAAAGATAATAATACTCCAAATTTCTAATTCACTCTCCTTTTAATAATCCTGGAGTCTGACTATGATTAATAGAATTGTTTTAAAGGGAAGAGATTTTTAATACAATTCACCACTAAAACTGAAACAAGACAATCATAGATTCAGTGGGAAAAACAGGGAAAATCAGTATGCATGAATTTTCAAGTAAAAGATAAAATAAATCACAATAATCTGAGCATTTCCATTTCACTAGCACAAAGCTTTATATATTTTGATTTCCAGACTTGTAAAGGATGTGTTCCCTTAATCATATCTGGTTTAAAAAGCTACAGAATTTAGATGCAAATAAAGAAATGTTAGATTCTTCTTTCCCAATGTCATCTAAACTGAATCTATTCCAGTCTTTATCCTCATATATACTCAGTTTGTATGGAAACCATGATGCCACGAGCTGGATTGCCATGAGAAAACTCTGTCCTAGAGTAAGTGTTCAGTTAATGTTAGAATTAATATGTTTCAAATTTCAAATCAAACTAATTTAGGATCATTAATTTCATTATTGGTGTTGTTTAGTCACTAAGTTGTGTTCAACTCTTTTGCAACCCCATGGATCAAACCAATATCTCCTGAATTAGCAGGTGGATTCTTTACTAAGGTACCTGGGAAGCCCAATTTCATTATTACAAGTATATAATAACTTATTCCAAACTCCTAGGGGCCATATATGTGTTATTTATTCCAAATAACAGGGAGTTGGATTATAGGAAATTTGGATTTCAGAAAGCCAGTATAGTTTGTATGTGTATGGATATATATACACATATACATATATATTATAAATTATAGCACCTGCTTCATGTAGAGGTAGGAAGTAACATAATCAAATGTATTGATGCTTCTGGAAAAAGAACACATTAATAGTCACCCTACTCAGAATAAATAAATTCAGTTTTGTCACAAAATGAGTTAAAGTTTGTCTTTTATTTAAAAAATTTGAGAGCTCTCTGCATTCTCTCTATGTGAATCTATACTCATGGAAAACTTTTGTTGGAGTGATTTTATACTTATGGGGAAAATGCAGAGACAGGCCTAGAGAGGTGAAGTAAAATCACCTAGCTAAGTAGTAATGGAGCCAGGATTCCAAACAAAGTCACCCGGTTCCAAAGCCCACATATCTATGCCTCCTTTCTCCCTCCCTCTCTGGTTGGGTCCCACAATCATTTCACACTCTACAGTCACCAAAGAGCAGGTTTTCTAACTGCCCCACAAGGTAAGTAAGAAAGTAGCAATCAACAGTTTACCTATCACGTGTCCCGGGACAGAGCTTACCCTGACGGTGTTCCGGATGCATGTGTTCTAACAGGGTGTTAACAGATCTGTAGCCCTGATGTCCCAGATACTCTGCACCAAAGCTTTGATTAGCTATCAGTTAACAGACTAAATGCACCGTTTGTGCCAGATATGAGTGTCATATTTCAAAAAACAGAGGGCAGGTGAGCATGTTCATCTCTCATTTATGTCAGTAGCACTTGGCCTGCACTGACCTCGACGAGAAAATGCAGTCAAGTGCCCCTGTGAGTGTCTGTCAACAGGCAGAGGCAGGTAGACTCTGTAAGTCCAATGTCATTAAGATACAAATCTCCTCATCTGGAGGGCCTGTGCACCAAAGCAGAGTTGTAGGAGCTACGGCAAAAGATTATGACTGGAGATGATTAGAAACCAATCTGAATGTATGCCAGTGCTGAATTCTATTCTTTACTAAGTAAAAGTTAAAAAAAAAAAAAAAAACACACATGTAAATTTTCAAGGAAATAGTGTCAGGTAACTTAGAAGTACTTCTCATTTTGTCATTCAGGATATTTTTTGAATTATAACGCTACTCATTATAATTCCATATTATGAAGCCAGTGAAAACTTCTGCTTAAGCTTAATATTACTACACAAGCAAGTTATATAGGACAAAAATCACCACTGGAAAAAAATGTAAGTGTAAGTAATATTTTAAAAATGAAATGCAAAAAAAAAAATGCAATCATTAATGAACAGAACATAAATTTCTAGCAACACACTCCACCATAACCAGGCTATGAAACTGAACTTTGTGAGAAAAGGTCTACAAACAACATTAAAGATCTTGCTTCAAACATTTTGAAAACATATTTCTCAAAAGCACTATGACTTAGAATTTTGCCATTTTTATGTTCTAAACCTTTTCAACTTAAGAAGTATTCCTAATGTAAACTTGTCTTCTAGTATGGCAGAGAAGAATCTGCATATGTTTCCGTGAGAAACATGATCTCACATTGTGAAAAAAGATGTGATGGAAGATGATATCTTCAATGCATAAATACATACTGTAAACTGTAACTTTTAATATCCTATCTTAAATGTTCTGCTCTAATGTCTATGCACAAATTTCTTTCTCTTTGCCAACTCAACAGTCATCATCATGAATAAATTCCATCATTTGAGGAAACTCCTCACATAGGCTTTAAGTGACAATTTATTTGGTATTTCAAGATTCTTTCCACAAAATAACCTTATACTATCTGACGCCTATTAAAAGAGTAATAAAATGTGACAGACATAATGGATAAGAGCAAATTAAGAGTGAAACATTTAATTATTACCAGTAAATGGTTGTTTGAGTCCTTGACATTTTTTCTTCTCAGAATCACCAAGGATTGTTTATACCTCATAAGATAGCATATATATGTAAGAAGAATAAACCCAAATCAGGCTCTTAACATATAAATTAAATTCATAAAACTTATGAATTTATGAATTATGGATAAAGCCATTGGTAAGGCAACTGTAGAATTAACAGAAGTGCCTAATCTATGTGACAAATTAAATGATAATATAGTAACATAGTTTCTAACAAAAAAGTTGTAATTTCTAATAAAAAATTATAATTAGTCATTGGTTTCTAATTTGCTAAACTTGTTTTTTTTATTTTAATATTATTTAAAACTTCAAAATGGCCACAATATCATATGCACAATAAATTGTATATATTAAAGTACAGAATAAATTCAATTGCATAGTAAACTATGCATGAGATATCTAATCAGTAAAATAGAGATGCCAAGTCATAATTATATTTTTCCAAGAGCTTTAAGATTATTTTATCCTCTGAGAGTATATCAACAAAAATAAAAGTATAAATAGCATTCAGTTCAGTTCAGTCACTCAGTCATGTCCAACTCTTTGCGACCCCATGAATCGCAGCACGCCAGGCCTCCCTGTCCATCACCAACTCCTGGAGTTTACTCAAACTCATGTCCATCGAGTCGGTGATGCCACTCAGTCATCTCATCCTCTGTTGTCCCCTTCTCCTCCTGCCCCCAATCCCTCCCAGCATCAGGGTCTTTTCCAATGAGTCAACTCTTCACATGCATGGCCAAAGTATTGGAGTTTCAGCTTTAGCATCAGTCCTTCCAATGAACAAGCATCACTTTATTTTTAAAATGCCTTTAATGATACTAAAATCTAGTAAGCTTTGGTCTTACACAGAGGTCAGACTTATCTTCATTTTATAAAATAAAAGGGGTTTCTATGCTGTGATGAACAATTTTTCTAGAATAAATGTCTTCCAAATGTAATGTATTTTAATCTGTTATTTTTTCTCTGTTTAAAAAATTTACCAGCCCATTTCAAAATTATAATTACCAACTCCTTACTTTGTGGCCTCTGAAGTTTTCTCAATTTGGGTTGTCTCTTTAAGAAAAAAAATATATAAAACTATTAATGCAATTACTTGAGAAAATATTAATGTAAGATAAAAAATAACACATTATGAATTTTAAAACCTGGCTTTGTATTTTCAACTCTTGACGTTACATAGCTTTTCTATTTCACTTTCTATACAGGTACTGAAAGGTAATTCCATTTACCTTCTATATGGTTGGCAGAAATATTTCTGTTATATTTAATATTAGTTTAGGAAATTTCAGATTTGCAAATGATTATTAAACATGAGGAATTTGAGGAGAAAGTCTTTCAATTTTCATATGTGGGCTAAAACTTTTAAAAGATTTTTTTGAAAGATGAGCTTTTGGCTCCATGCATTTCCAAACTTGTTTCTCTTCTCTCACCCATGTATTTCCAGGTCAAACGGCACTGTGAGTTCAGACAATGCATCTCCATGTCCAGATAGCAACTAACTTGAATAATGAGCGGCAGGACATTCCTGTGTGCCATTCTCCACTCAAACGGGTAATAATAATTTAACAATATACATGGCGTGACTATGGAGCTACATAAACATATAACCCACTAAGCCCAGATTAAATGTATACATAACTTTTCAATCACGTGGTCTCAAAAATGCTGGAGTTGAAGAAGAAATGCTGGTATGAACACAGAGTAGTTCAGTTCAATTGCTCAGTCGTGTCCGACTCCTTGCAACCCCATGAACCGCAGCACGCCAGGCCTCCCTGTCTATCACCAACTCCCGGAGTTTACCCAAACTCATGTCCATTGAGTCCGTGATGCCATACAACCATCCAATCCTCTGTCATCCCCTTCTCCTCTTGCCCTCAATCTTTCCCAGCATCAGGGTCTTTTCCAATGAGTCAGCTCTTTGCAGCAGGTGGCCAAAGTATTGGGAGTTTCAGATTCAACATCAGTCCTTCCAATGAACACCCAGGACTGACCTCCTTCAGGGTGGACTGGTTGGCTCTCCTTGCAGTCCAAGGGACTCTCAAGAGTCTTCTCCAACACCACAGTTCAAAAGCATCAATTCTTCGGCACTCAGCTTTCTTCACAGTCCAACTCTCACATCCATACATGACTACTGCAAAAACCATAACCTAGACTAGTCGAACCTTTGTTGACAAAGTAACCTCTCTGTTTTTTAATATGCTGTCTAGGTTGGTCATAACTTTCTTTCCAAGGAGTAAGCATCTTTTAATTTCATGGCTGCAATTACCATCTGCAGTGATTTTGGAGCCCCCAAAAATAAAGTGACCCACTGTTTCCACTGTCTCCCCATCTATTTGCCATGGAGTGATCGGCCCAGATGCCATAATCTTAGTTTTCTGAATGTTGAGCTTTAAGCCAACTTTTTCACTCTCCTCTTTCACTTTCATCAAGAGTTCTTCACTTTCTGCCATAAGGGTGATATCATCTGCATATCTGAGGTTACTGATATTTCTCCTGCCAGATCATAGTCTTTCACAAATTGTAGTTAAAAATATCTTACTCTTCCAATTTGCACAAAAACATATGATCCTGTGAACACATTGCAAGGCTTCCTTCCAGGACCTTGGAAGGGGTGTAAAACTGAAGAACATTTCACTTTAGGCTTCATAAGCTTCATCTCTTAGCTCATCATATCAATAAGACTTTTAAGGTTATAAAACAGTTCTTCATTAAAAAAAAAAAGACCAAATTAAGCTACCACTGTGCCTTTAAAACTCTGAATGGTTTAATATGAATTTCAGCAAATGTTGGAAATTTTACTATAAAGTAACATTGTTCCATGATAAGTTCATCCTGCCACACTGACTCATAGTTACTCTATGCTATTTTTTTTAACTGAGTAACAATAAATCCCCTCAAACACTTAATGCCAAAATTTTCCAAAGAACACTGGTTACAATTAAAAAATGTGGTCACAATCTAAATCTGTGAGCCAGAAAAAAATCAATAGTGATCAGTAGCACTTTCTGATCAAGCCCACTTGAACACTTTCCTAGCTTTGCTGTAACTGCTGACTATTGCTAAGATAGTTTCTGAATATAACTGCATGAGGCAAAAGAAGGGACACACATTAATAACAGAACACCACAATGCATGTAGTTAATACTCAATCATTTAATTATTGAAGAATTATTAATTGAACACATGTAATGCACCATGGTGCTCTTCTAGAAACTGGGGATATACAATGAAATCCAACAAAACCTTTGGCTATGTTCAGTGGAGAATTATGTTATAAAAAAGAGAAACATATATAGAATTTACCATATATATTATATTCTTCCTACTTTGAACTGTTACTGATGGTTTATAAAACTAACTTCTATAAAAACTTAAGCCTCCTGAATACAAGGTTCCTTGTACAGAATGCTGCATACATTCACTAACTATCTGATGATTATAGAGATGACATATATCAGTTTTATATTTCAAACAAGACTATAAACTTTTTATTGTACCATGTATTTGGCTTTTAATATACTTACTGGTTAACTGATTATTGGATGAGATTTTATCCTCAGTACAGGTGATCTTTCTATCAATAATCCCTCATAGCATTAAAGAATAGAAAGCTGGACCATTCAAAGATAATTACTTCATATAAATTGAATACAATAGATATAATTATACATGGCACTATAAAATTTTTACACTACAGAGCAGACTGATTGATTGTGCTGAAGTGTTTTTCTACATAAGACATAATACAAAGGAGTCGTAATATCCATTTGGAAATTTATTCATTTTATTTTATAATCCAAGGAGACTGTCTCATACCATGATACTTTTGAGAGTCCAGAAGGCATATTTATTGACTATATGAATGAAATTCATTATTGTTCTAATTTTCTATTGTTGCAAACTGATCTAATTCTATTTAGTTATGATAGCTCTTAAGTTTTCAGAGATAACTAATCATCAAAGATTTAAATAGTAAGAGTCACCTACCTATTTTCAATACCATATACAATAAAAGCATAATCAATATTTTTAAAACAATTAGCAAATCAGGTACAGAAAAGAGCACACAATTTCTTCTATGAAGTTTTAGTTCTCTGAACTTTTAAGTTCCAACCAGAAACACTGGGCAGAAATGACAGAATGCTGACAGAAATGTTCACACAAGGCAAACAGTCTAATCCCAGAAGGAGTCTTCATTTCCTAGTCTGTATCAGGACAATTAAATTCTTCTAAATCAATGGCTGGACATGCATAGAGTTAAGTAATAAATTCTGGGTGACATCCCTGAGATTGAAGGCTTTTAGCTTTTCTTCATCCTTCTCATGAAAGATGAAGGAGGATTACTGAAGTAACTTTAGGCAATAAGAATCTACATTTGGCTTTTTTTTCTTTTACTTAAAAAGTCATTAAGTAGAAAATGATAGGGCCCTTCTTGATATGACATCTACTGATAACTTCTTCACTCTTCTTTCTTAATGAGGACACAGTTATAACTTAGCCTATGTAACACACATAATTGTTTTACTGCATACATTGAAGTCATGCAAGGTAAATGATAGACATTATAACACCCATACGATATTCTCTTTAATGAAGCTTATAATATGCACTTAAATGAGGAAGTACTTCAGAAATGAAGGTGTGAGCTCTATGAATCTGCTGCCCAGCATATCAACCATAATTTGTGAAAAGTATAAAAATAACCATAAAAATCTCTGGCAACTTTCCTAAGGGCATATAGCAGAGAAATGTTTATGCAAGAAATTTACTATTTCTCTGTAAGAACAGAGACTTGATGGCTTTTGAGCCATGACCTACTCCCTATACCAGCCCCCACAACTCAATGCAGTGAAAGTTTTACCAAGGGTAATGAAACCAAGAAGATGGGGATCTTTTTCTCCCATTTCCATTCAGGGGTGATAGTTTCTCCCTAGAAAGGGCAAGCAACAGCATTCCCACTGCCCTGCAGCTTTATACTGTAGAACCCTTCCCAGGCAAACCACAGGGAGAGATCTGGGGCTTCTTCCTGCTACAGAGCATCCACCTGTAGATGGAAGCTCTCATCCAACCATGGCAGGGCAAGAATCCTGGGCCTTTATATACCTTACTCCAATTGTTCATAACATGGATATTCTGAACTGGGAGACACAAGCCATGAAGACAAGAAGCTACCACCTCAAACCACTGCCCTTTGTTAAGAGGAGAGTTGTCACTCCAAGAAAAGCAGGTCTTAGTTAGGCCTATAACTCAGATACACTGCCACAGAGATTCTGTCCAGGAAAAGATGCGAGTTGTAAGAACAATGAGTTCTCTATTTCTCCCCATGATAAATGATTTTTTTTGGGGGGGGTGGAACAAATTGTAGGAAGTTTCAGCATAACAGTTCTTTCAAAAACAATGAAGATTTTCGTGCTAAACAATTAAGAGGAGACATGTTCCATGTAGCAAGAAATGCAACAGTCAACCAAATATATGTTTAATAAAGAAAACCAGGAAAAGAGACAGTTAAGAAGGACAAGTCTGTGGTCAGAGAAAGCTTAAAGGCTGGTTACAAAAACTACCCCTGCAAAGAACTTGGACTTTATTTGGTTTAGATTGTGGGGCATTTTATACTACAGGTCATTATTGGAAACAACAAACCAATCGACCACCACTTAGTGTATGCTAACAGCTTGGAGAGATCAATAAAGGCTGGCCAGCCAGAGGCTTAATAGAGAAAGAGATAGAGAGAGCCCAGTTGAAGTCTATCATCCATTGGGGTGAGAAGTGGGAGGAAGAAGTGATTAGGATTATTCTGTGTATACCCAAAGCAGTGTCCTTTGAGAAATGATATCAGAGATTACACACTGCAGAGGAGACAGACTGCACTGAGAAATTTAATGCAACACAAGCCAACACAAGCAAGCAAATGTGTAACAAATTCAAGCCTCAAAGGGGGAATCACCATCCAGAATTGAATAATATATGATCTCAAATGTCCAATTTTAAACAAAAATCACAAGGCATGTAGAGAAATAGGAAAGTGTGATGCATACACAAGAAAAAATGTGGTTAAAAATAATTTGTCTTCGAGAGAACCCTTTGACTTAATGGACAAAGGCTTCAAAACAGTCATTATAAATATATTCAATTAACTAAAGGATATAATATTTTGAAAATTAAATAAAGATATAATAATGAGGCCTCATCAAGTACAGACTACCAACAAAGAGAAATAACTATTTTGAAATGAAAAGTATAATAAACAGACTAAAAATTTCACTAGATGGGCTCAACAGTATACTAAAGCTGGCAGATGGAAACACCAGCAAGTTTGAAAGTATATGGATAGAAATTATGCAATCTGGAGAACAAAGAGAAAGAAAGGGAGAAAAATGACCAAACCTCAGAGGAATGTAAGGCACCATTAATTGGAAAAACATATATATACGTATATATCTATATATTGGAAGAGTTGAATAAGAGAGAAAAGGGCAGAAAATGTATTTTAAGACATAATTGCAAAAATTTCCCAATTGTGATGAAAGATACTGGTTTACACATCCAAGCAGCATAATGAAATACAAGTAAGCCAAATATAAAGAGATCCATACCCAGATACATTATAGTGAAAATGTTGAAAGACAAAAAAGAAAATCTTTAAGGCAAGAAGTAACTTGTCAACTACAGAGGAACTCAAGCAAAATTAACAGCTGTCTTTTCATCAGAAACAGCTAAGATCAAAGGTTGAGAGATAATATATTCACAATGGTGAAAACAATTGTTAACAAAGAACCTTATGTCTAGTAACTTTATCTTTTAATATTGATGGTGAGGTTAAGATTCCCACATAAACAATGAGAGAATTCATTACTAAGTGACTGACTTTATAAGAAAAGCTTTTCTTAAAGGAAGTTGTTCAGACTTAAAACCAAATGACACTATACAATAATCTAATGTACAAACACACAAAAGAGAATTCACAAAAGTGATTATGAAGGCAATGGTAAAACTGTACCACTATGTATTTCTTATTCTTAACTGATTTAAAAGTATCATGAAACAATATGTATATAATTGTATTGTTGGGCCTATAACACACACATAAAATACCTACGATAATTACAAGACAAAGGAGTCAGACGGAGCAAAATTGTATGGGATTAACAAAATGACACCAGATGGTAACTCAAATCTACAAGAACAAGTGAAGAAAATAAGAAATTGAAGTAATGAAGCAATATATATATGTAACATACATATGTAGATATATGTATGTGTATTTGGTCTCCTTTCTCAGTTTCTTTATATATAAATTATAACAGTACATCTGGGGGACTGTAACATACATGTAGGTAAAAGGTCTTAAAACAGCACAAACACAAGAGGAGGTCATAGAGTCCATAGGAGTTACATTTCTAAATCTCACTTAAAGTTAAGCTAGGAGAAATCCTCATGGCTCAGATGGTAAAGAATCTGCCTGCAATGCAGGAGACCCAAGTTCAGTCACTGGGTTGGGATGAATCTCTGGAGAATGGAATGGCAACCCATTACAGTATTCTTGCCTGGAGAGTTACATGGACAGAGGATTCTGGTGGGCTAGAGCCCACGGGGTCACAAAGAGTCAGACAGGACTGAGCAACCAACATGCACAGATATTTGAAATAATTTCTGATATATTAACATAAACACTAAATCCTAGAGCAAACAATAAGAAAATCATTCAAAAAAGGTAGTGAAAAATATCAAAGGAATTAAAGTATTACATGAGAAAATTTACTTTTCTCTGGCAAAAGACAGCAATTTGAAAAATGACAAATGGCAGGAAAAAATTCAACCATTACATTTGAATGAATTAAACAATGTCATCAATAGGCAGAGATTGTTAGACTGGATGAGTAAACAATATATAATTATATGTTGCATTCAGGTGACACAATATATCATTAAAGATTCAAATAACTGTTATTTAAAAGAAAGGTACATTATATATAAGGCAAACAATAACTATAAAGTTGGAATAAATATATCAAAATAAAATTTAAAATAAACTATATTACTATAAAGGTGAAAGTTGCTCAGTTGTTTCCAACTCTTTGTGACCCCATGGACTATACAGTCCTGGAGTTCTCTAGGCCAGAATACTGAAGTGGGTAGCCTTTCCCTTCTCCAGGGGATCTTCCCAATCCAGGGATCAAACCCAAGTCTCCTGCATTGCACACAGATTATTTACCAACTGAGCTATCAGGGAAGTCCAGGTAAACATATATAGTGATCATTAGCAATGATCACTAACTATCATTGATCTTAATGACATTAAGAATAGAAAAATAGGGAAATAAATAAATATAAAATACATTAATTTGAAAACATCAACAAATTTTAAAAAATTAGCTATACTGAATAAGAAAAAAAAAGCATTTCAAAGAAGGAAATGAAAGACAGAACATAGTTAATGGCCACACAAGAATTACAAAATAATTTTGTATAATTTATATTTATTTATAATTTATAATGTATAATTTAAAATAAGGGAAATAGATAAATATATGGATATCAATGAAGTGTATAACTCAGATGAAATGGACACGTTTCTAAAAAGACAAATTACTGAAACTGACTCAAGAAGAAAAAGAAAATCTGAATAGATTTATAAAAAGTAAAGTAGTTGAATTAGTAATTAAAAAAAATTAACTAAATAAATAGTGAATTGTACCAAATATTCATAAAATAATCAATACCATTCCTTCAGAAAATTTTCCAAAATATATGATAGGAAGAAATACATTGCATCTAATTCTATGAGGTCAGTTTTACACTGACCACAAAAGTATACAAAGATATCATAATAAAAGAAAAATTCAGACAAATTTCCCTTAGAAATATAAATTTAAAAGTCTTAAATAAAATGCTACCACATTGAATCCAGCACCATATAAAAAGTATTGTCACAAAGAAGAACAAACCTGACTCCATATTGGATCTATTTCTCTAGTGCCAACCTTTGTGCCCTGTTGCCTGGGCTTACTCATGAGGGCTCTGCACTTTTGTCTCCCCAGTCAGCAAAAGAATGTTGCCTATAACCTGAAATATATTGTACATAAGAGTCCATTCTCAAGGTTCTGCCTTCCAGGCTTGACATTTAAAGCCATATCACTTTTTGTTCACATAGAGATAAAAATTTGCAGAACAGAAAATAACATTTGTCTTCTTGAAGGTTTATAGGAACATCGTGACCAGACCTATGTGGACAGCTGTAAAATCAAAGGCTTATCACATCCCTTTCAGGGTCTGGCCAATACCAAGAAGTGTGTAATAACCAGCCCCCCACTACCCCTTTTAGTACAAAAGAAGTCTGAATTCTTAAACTCTCGATTTATTGGCCTGTCATGTGGCTAATAGTATGAGCTTGGACTCAGTAACATTGTTATACACAATGATCTAATGGGATTTATCCCAACAGTGCAAGTTTGGTTTAACATCTGAAAATGGATTAATTTGTCATATAAATGAAGTAAAGGTAAAAATTCACATGATAATCCCAATGTACACAAAAAAGACATTTTACAAAATCCAACACATTGTCATGACAAAAAAATTAACTAAGTAGGAATAGAATATAATTTATCAAACTGATAAAGGACATGCATGTAAAGCCCACAGCTAATACATTAGAGTATGTCATCCCTTCTTGAGCTGCAGAAGTAGTACTAGCTTATTGTCCATCACAAGCAAATGAGGGGAGAAAGGTCAGCCTTTACATCATACAGAGGTATCACTGTTTTGCTTAATTTTTAATATCATGTTTAAAACTCTAGTATGGAAATGTTTAACCACATATAATACTATAAAATTTATTATATTATTTAACAGACTTCTTGAGCAGTTTTAAGCTTATGAAAAGAACTAAGTAGAAAATAAAGACTTCCCATATCCTTTACCCCAGCAACCAGTTACTCCTATTACCAATATCATACATTATGATGGTACATATGTTACCATTAATGAGCCAGTGTTGATATGTTATCAACTAGAGACCATAGTTTATATTAGGGCTTACTCTTTGTGTTGTACATTCTATGGGTTTTGACAAATGTACAATGACAGGTATCCACCATTCCAGTATCATATAAAATAGCTTTAATACCTTCAAAATCCCTTATTTTCCACCTACTCATCCCTCTAGGTCTTTTCATGACTGAAAATTCATTTTTTACGTCTGAATGATATTTCATTGTATGGATATATGACATTTTCTTTATCCATTTATTCACTGAAGGACATCTTGATTGCTTCCAAATTTTGGCAATGATAAATAAACTGCCTATAAAGATTTGAGCATGAGTTTTTATATGGACGTAAGTTTTCAGTTCATTTGGACACATACCAAAGAATGCAAAGGCTGGAGCATAAAGTAAAAGTGTTTTTAGTTTTGAAAGGAACACTCAACTGATGTTCAAACTCACTGCACCATTGTGCATCCCCACTAGCAATGAGAGTTAGTGTCGCTTGCCTGTATTGTTAGTGTTTTAGATTTTGGACAGTCTAAGAAGTCTGTCCACTTTCTATCATCATTATTTGGTCTTTATATCTTATTTGGCAGATAATGCTAAAATCCTAGGGGGGATTTTAGTAGGTACCAGTATTTGAAGCGACTTAGCAGCAGCAGTATTTTTTTATAAAAATATTATTCCCAGGTTCTGGCATACACATTGAATAAATTAAAAAAAGACTTTGAAGAACTTGTCTAAAATTTCCCTGGTATTTCATTATGATGTTTAATAACTTTAATTATGAGAAAAAATATGTATATATCATAATCTTGAAAATTGTTGTTTAAACCAATGTTTTCCTCTCATTATTTTCTAAATATTTTCTATTTTTAGGCCCATTGAATAGAGCTCATAATCTAACATTTGGATACACTCTATTCTTCTATGTTTGCAGGGATAGATTAATAAATATAAATAACTCCATCTCTTCCATTAGTATTTACATTTTTGGATATCTCTTAGGACAAATTGCATGCCTTTCCAAAGGACTTTTCACAAAGTATGCAGATGTTAAGGGAAACCGGTCTACAACTGTAATTTGCCACTAATATACATGTAAGAAACACTGAGGATATATTATAGACAACTTCAAGAAAAACTTTCCTAAGTGTAGGGAATCTTAAGGTTTGAAACACTGAATCTTATAATTATTTCATGTACTCCAAGATTTTCACCAAAAAGTCATGGAAATCAAAGCAACCCATGGCCCATTTTGATATAATTCATTGTTCTACCTTAATTGTGAGCAAAAAAAAAAAAAAATCTACATATATATATATATTATTCCATGAATTTTGTCAAAAGTTGCCCTTGACAACTATAAATTTCCATTAATATGTCATTTTTGAGTTTATGCTCAAGATAAAAGAAAATTCTAATTTATTATCTTGCTATTTGAACATTAACTTTGTGTTTTTCAAAGATTTTTTTTCTTTTTTGATGTGAACAATTTTTAAAGTCTTTATTAAATTTGTTACAGCATTGCTTCTGCTTTATAATTCGTTCTTTTTGGCTCCAAGGCCTGTGAGATATTAGCTCCCCAACCAGGGATTGATCCCACACCCCCACATGTTGCAGGCATTGGAAGGCAATGTCTCAACCACTGGACCACTAGGGAAGTCCCTTGATTTTGTATTTTTATCTAATCAGTGATCACCACTTATTTTTTAAATATGACAGGCTATTTCTTAGACTTGTACATTGAAGTAAGACTTTTTCTGGTATGTTTTTTAAGTGAAGTAGCTAGATAACAGATATTATGAATAATGCAGATATATTTTAAATTAAAATGGAGGTTATTTTTCATGTACATGTCAATACATAGACATTCTCTAACTGATTTTTCAATTCTACGAAAACTTGACTATCTGTTTTTGTGAGTGGTTTTGCACTTGAAGTGTCCACTTGATCTGTAAAAATTTATAATGAGTTTATAGATCTTGCCCTGAAAAGCGAGAGGTTGAAAACAAATGAAGAAAAGATGGTCTCAAACTGACAAATTTAGTAAATGACTGAATTTTTAAAACTCTATAGTAGAATGAAAACAAGTTTGAGATACGTTTAAAACTTATCATCAAAGTGTTTAAATTTTCAGTTAAACTTTAAAATAACAAACCAAACAACTTCATGCAGCACATGCTATGGGGAGAAAGTTGACTCCATTAGACAGTGGGAGCCACTTAAGATTACCCAATTAGATATGGACAGGTGTGAGTACGTCATTCGCCCAGATGGAGAAATTCAGACACAGGAGGATTAAGGAATTCATTCAGGAATCCACAGCTGTTCACGTTAATGCAGACATGATGGGAACCCAAAGTGAATTGGAACCTAATCCTGGGGTTTGTTTGCCTGATTGATCTGCCTTTTATTTAGTTGCTTTAGATTCATATTTTTGATTTCCTGTTAGTAGAGTGCTATTTATATGCCAAACAATTGGGCATAAAAACAGGTAGTGTTCCAAATTAATGTCAAGTATCTATAAATCAAGAACTCTGCCTATATTCATCTTTGTATTCTTAGGAAACTAATTCATAACTAACCAAGCTACCAGATCAATGTATTGATTACGTTATAAATAGGGAGAATGCTTTTCTTCTTTATAAATAAATTTCCATTCCATTTCTCTAACCATATAACCGGTCTTGAAGTTGCTATTTCCCTCCTCCTGTCAACTAGCTTCCAGGTGAGCATTGCGTGTTTCAGAAACAGGAGAAGCTCATTTTCCTAATCCTGGCCCGGAACCTCTGTCAATTATGGTTCAAAATGTACCAGTACCTTCTGTTTCTCCTCCTTCTCCACCTCAGCTTATTGTAATTATAATTAATGGAATACAATTTGTTTAGCATCTCTACTCTGTGCTAACAGATGGGCAGGATTTGGGTCTGCAACTGGGACAATAGTGTTAGTTTGTGTTAATCGCTCAGTTGTATCCGACCCTTTGAGACCCCGTACAGGCTCCTCTGTCCATGGGATTCTCCATGCAAGAATACTGGAGTGAGTTGCCATGTCCTTCTCCAGGGAATCTTCCTGAACCAGGTATGGAATCCAGGTCTCCTGCATTGCAGGCAGATTCTTTACCATCTGAGCCACCTCAGTTCAGTTCAGTTGCTCAGTCATGTCTGACTCTTTGCAACCCCATGGACTGCACCACACCAGGCTTCCCTGTCCATCACAAACTCCCAGAGCCTACTCAAACTCATGTCCATCACATTGGTGATGCCATCCAGCCACCTCATCCTCTGTCGTCCCTTTCTCCTTCCACCTTCAATCTTTCCCAGCATCAGGATTTTTCCAATTAGTTGGTTCTTCGCATCAGGTGGCCAAAGTATTGGAGTTTCAGCTTCAACATCAGTCCTTTTAATGAATATTCAGGACTGATTTCCTTTAGGATTGACTGGTTCAATCTCCTTTCAGTCCAAGGAATTCTCAAGAGTCTTCTCCAACACCACAGTTCAAAAGTATCAATTCTTCGGCGCTCAACTTTCTTTATAGTCCAACTCTAACATCCATACATGACTACTGGAAAAACCATAGTTTGACTAGATGGACCTTTGTTGGTAAAATAATGCCTCTGTAGTATGAAAAGGCAAAAAGGTATGACACTGAGCCACCTACTTGCCATTAAATAAACTAAACTTCATTAGCTAAGGTGACTGGAATTTTCTTAAATCACCATTTTCTGTTCTTCTGTTCCTTCCATCTTTTCAACCTCAACTAGCATGGCTTACATTTTATTTTACTGGAGTAAGAGGGTAGTGTAATTAAGCTATGCTATGGGGGATTTACTCTGATAAACACAGGGTTATTTGTCCACTAATTATGTTAGTCTAGCCAGATGCTTCCTGAGAAAAACATATCTAGAGAAAGCTCAACAGAAAACTTTCTTTAAAAAACTTGAACATTCAGGGTTGGCCTCTGATTACATTTTGAAACTAAACACAGATGATTTGACTGTTTTTTCATTGTATAATATACATTCCACTCACCTCGAGAAATAGTCCAGTGTTGACAGTTCCTTCCTTTGGACTTGAGAAAAGGCATTCAGAGGATTCGCTCCAAACTAATTTTGGCACAGATTAACTTCACTGGCATTTCTCTCCACCTGATTCAGGATACATATCATGTTGAGCTTAATCAAATAATGGTTTACAATTCCTCTGTGAATATAGCACAATGACTTTGGTAACCTTTATGTCACTGTGAAAATAAATTTACTGTTTTCATCATTGTTATTTTAAGAGCCTATTGAATCTCTTCCCTTAAAACTTGGTATCACTTTGAAAACACTCATGGACATCACTTAAATCTATATAGTGGAAACAGAAAATATACAAAAGCATACCTCAGAAATAGCTAAGAGAATATATGAAAGACATAAGCTTGGTTATTGCCTGTGGGTTTGGAAACAAACTGAGGACTGTGAGGAAGAGTGATTTACTTGTTGACGCTATTCATTGATATATAACATCCTGAGTATTTGAAAATTCTGTGTGTGTGTGTGTGTTTAGAGAGAGAGGGAGAGAGAGAAAGACAGTACAGTTTATTAGGCTTAGGCTGCCATAATAAAAATACCACAGGAGAGACTGGGAGGCTTAGACAACAGAAATTTAGTTTTTATATATCTGGAGTAAAGGAAGTCCAAGATTCAGGGCTAGCAAGGTATATTTCATTCTGAAACCCCCTTCATTTTAGCTTTTGAGTGGCCTCCACCTTGCTGTGTGTTCACATGACTTCTTTGGTCACACATGAGAAGAAAGTGAGAACAAATTTTCTGGTGTCTCTTTTCACAAGGACAGTAATCTTACCAGATAAGGCCGCATTCTTAACAGTCTCATTTTACCTTAATTACTTCTTTAGAGGTCCCATCTCAAGCTACAACCAGTAGGGTTTAGAAACTCAGCATATGAATTTTGGGGAGACACAATCATTCATATATATTCAATGAATACATATGTTCATTTATATATACATGTATATATATATATTTATGTAGTTATACATGGTTATATATAACACTTATACAGTTATGTATTTAAACTACATTTTTTTTTTAGCTATCATATGGTTAGACACCCATATAAATGCATAGAACAGTACTATACAACCTAGCTCAATAGTAAGTAATATTATTTAGGAACACTTTTAAGAAATTCTCCCTGAATCTGTTTATAGCAATTAAGCTCTCAGCATAAATGTGAATCCTACCATAGAGTGGTATAATACAGAGACTAACTCCTCTCCTCTAAAGTTTCCTGGAATATCCAGTGGGTGGTAGAGGCTTTTTTCTTTCATGGCAAGGTAAGATAATGGAGAAGGAAAAGAAAGAAACAGTATTGCTATGCTGACCACACAAATAATGATAATCTCTTCCTAAACTGTTACTGTGGAAAAGGAAATGGCAACCCATTCCAGCATTCTTGCCTGGAAAATCTCATGGACAGAAGAGACTGACAGGCTACAGTCTATGGAGTCAAAAAGAGTTGAACATGACTGAAGTGACTTGGCACGCATGCAAACTGTTAACTGAAAAAATTTTAGGGGAGCGTGTTCTTGTGCCAAGACTAGGATAACCAGGTAAATAAATAGAAAATCTTATCAATTTCCAAAAGGTCAAAATTAAAGAGCATTAACATGAAAATAATTAAAAAGTAGTAAAAATTGTTACAGAGACAAGTGATAATTTCAGGGAGAATACAGTTAAAAGATTCTCCCCATTCTCTTCAAGAATATTCAACCCAAACATTCTAGAGCTGGAAAGCAGAAGAATCAAATCCAGAATTATAAAAAATCTGGTGATTGCCATAGTAGTTATTTCCAAACTAAATCTGAAGAAAATGTACAAGGATTGATGTTCTCTGAAAGCTCAACTGACCCTTAGAAAGACAGGAAAGAAAACCAAATAGTAGAAGTTAAAATCTCCATGAGATGAGGACAGTTTGAATGAGTGCTATAATACCATATTTGATCAGTTTCCCCTTAATACTGTTAGTTCTGTAAAAGAATTATATTTTAGAGATGGCACAGAAAAAGTCATGTACAAAAAAAACTGCTGTTCCTTCAAGTCAGTGAGTTTTTCTTGAATTTACTGCAAGAAGGTTTCTCTCTCCCCACACCTTCAACCCAGCACCACTTTTAGTATAAATCTTCCCATCTAATACAAGGATGGGAAACGTAGCACAAAAAAAAAAAAAAAAATCCCACTTGGAGAAAATCTCATGAAAGAAGTTTGTATTTGCTTTTGTCATCACTATAAAATGTCCACCTAGTAAAATAGACATAGTAGATTCTCAATAATTATTTGTTGAATAATTAATAAATTTGTGTAATTTAGTCTCCTGAGTTTTCACAGCAGAATTCCATGTGGGTTTCTGGAGCACATCTCAATTACTAGAGGAGTCTCTTCTGCCTGGCATGGCAGTAATACATTTTCTCTACCTGCAACTTGGCTGACAGCTTCTGCCCCTCCTCACTGCATTGACTGTTACTTCTTTCAGTGATGGGCTACTTGGCTTTATGAGAAGCTGAGGTTGAACTGACTTCCTCTTTCTTCACAGACATTGTCATTATTTTCCTATGCAGTTGCTTATCAGAAACTCTTGCAAATGGAATGCCCAGGAAACCATATGGCCATGCTTTAAACTCCTAGGCAAAAATAGACTGGTGGGACTATATCAAACTAAAAACTTCTGCACTAAAAACTATCAACAGAATGAAAAGGCAGCTTACCAAATCAGAGAAAATATTTACAAACCATCATCTGAGAAAGGCTAAATTTTCAAAATGTACAATAAACTTTTATAAATCAATACAAAAACAAATAAGCAACCAAACCAATCATGTTTTAAACTGTGCAAATGACTTGGACAAATGTTTCTCCAAAGATGGCATACAAATGGCCGACAGGTATATGGAAAGATGCCCCTCTAAAAAGATTCCCTAATTAATGATTGGGGAAATGCAAATTAGAAGTTAAATGAGATTTCTCATTCCTGTTAGGATAGTTATTATCAAACAAAACCAAAGATAACAAGTGTTGACAAGCATGTAGATAAAAGGAAACCCTTGTGAACTCTTAATGCAAATGTAAATTTTTAGCCACTACATAAAACAGCAAGGAAGTGTCTCTAAAAAATAAAAGTCAAACTAATTTATGATCCAACAATTTCACTTTTATGTATACAACCAAAAGGATTAAAATTTGGATGCCAAAGAGATATTTACAATTAGTTTGATTGCAGTATTGTTTACAATAGCCAAGTTGTATACAGATGAATGGATAAAGAGAAGGTAGTATATACATACAATAGAACATTACTTGCTCTTGAAAGAGAGAAATCCTACCCTTTGTAACAGCATGGAGGAACCTGGAAGCCACTATACTAAGTAAAACAAGCCAGTGGCAGAAGAATATTGCATGATTCCATTTATATGATGCATTTAAACTAGTAAAACTCATAGAAGAGGAGAATACAATAGAACTTGCCAGGGGCTAAGGAATACAGAATATGAGGAATCGGTGATCAATGAATATAAAGTTGAAGTTATATAAAGATGATTAAGTTTTCGAGATCTGCTCTACTACAGTTAACAAAATGGTATTGTACACTTCACGTTTTGTTAAGTTAAATCTCATCTACAGTAATCTTACCACAAAAAAATCTAAAACCAAAAACAAGCAAACCTAACAGAGTCACAGAAATGCAGAGTGCTGCCTATGCCTATTATTTTGATTCTGGTAATGGTATCACAGATGTTGGCATATGTCTAAATTCATCAAACTGTACACATTAAATAGTTATAATTCTTTGTATATCAACTATACCTACATAAAGCTGTTAAATAAAATTCTCAAAAAATCCTAGATATGCAGAGACTAATATATCCACCATACCCTCTCCCACCATGATTTTTACATTTGTACATGACTACATAACAAAAAACTTCACATCCTATTCCCCAGCTTTGTGATTTGCATAATACTCATTTCTTATATTAACAGCCTTCAGTAATGTGATTTCTCCAAAGTTACATACTAGTAATTGAAGAATTACTGACTTCCAGATTCAAGTCCCTTTTTCTTTACTGCTAGTATCTTTGTATACCTCCATAGCCAGAGTAGTTACAAGCTAAAAATTTTTAAATAAATAAAATTTTAAAATAGTAAACATAAAATAAGACTGGTATTTATAAAATCAGAGAACCAAAACACCCTATAGGCAGAGAGGAGGAGGATGCCTCTTTTCATCAATGAGAAGGGACAATATTACACATGTGCCTTGGTGGACAATGAGAACCACCCAGGAGTACTAAGGAGACAATTGTATCTTTATTCTTAGGCTGACAGATGATATTCTAGAGTAACCAATACTTTAAGAGCTCAGGTCCTAACTTTATTAATTCCATTACCTATCAAAATTCCTACCACAGAGTCATTTCTAAAAGATGAAGAAGAAAGGACACTAATTTTGAAAACAAACCAGTCAATCCTAGAGGAAATCAACCCTGCTGATTCATTGGAAGGACTGATGCTGAAGTCCAATACTTTGGCCACCTGATGCAAAGAGCCAACTCACTGGTAAAGACCCTGATGCTGGGGAAGATTGAAGGCAAAAGGAGAAAGGGGTGACAGAGGTCTTGATGATCAGATAGCATCACATATTCAATAGACATGAATTTGACCAAACTCCAGGAGATAGTGAAGGACATGGGAGCTTGTTGTGGGCTCCAAAACCACTGTGGATGGTGACTGCAGCCATGAAATTAAAAGACACTTGCTCCTTGGAAGGAAAGCTATGAGAAAACTAGACAGCATATTAAAAAGCAGAGAAATTACTTTACCAGCAAAGGTGAGTCTAGTCAAAGCTATGGATTTTCCAGGAGTCGTGTACAGATGTGTGAGTTGAACAATAAAGAAAGCTGAGTGCTGAAGTGTTAATGCTTTTGAACTGTGGTGTTGGAGAAGACTCTTGGGAGTCCCAAGGAGATCAAACCAGTCAATCCTAAAGTAAATCAGTCTTGAATATTCATTGGAAGGACTGATGCTGAAACTGAAGCTCCAATACTTTGGCCACCTGATGTGAAAAGCTGACTCACTGGAAAAGACCCTGATGTTGGAAAAGACTGAAGGCAGGAGAAGGGAAGGCAGAGGATGAGATGATTGGACGGCATCACCAACTCGATGGACATGAGTTTGAGCAATCTCCAAGAGATGGTGAGGGACAGGGAGGCCTGTCATGCTGCAGTCCATGGAATCGCAAAGGGTCAGACATGAAGTAGGGACTGAACAACAACAATACTAATTACCCAAGGACATACAGCTAATAAAAATCCAACTAATGCTGGACTTCAGAACCTTTAGTTTAAACTACCTCCATTCATTGAAGAATGCCCAAAGAGAGACAAGCTATTCCTTTGAAGATAATCATCAGTCAGTGGCTTTAGGCATCCCTCTTGAAGCCCTGGCTCCTCCCATAATGTTCCATTTGCACTTTCCCTCCATGTTAACCGACAATGAACCGTATCTTTCCCATTCCCCATATTTCTTAAGGAAAAACAAGTTAGAATGATAATCACCATTCTCAATAGTGCTAGTTTTGCTTTTTTTTTTCCTGTTTTTCTTTTTCTTTTTTCTTTTCTTATTTGCCCTCCAAACCAAGCCAGTTGAAGAGAATGATAAACTTTATCACACAGAGAAAAATCTCATCCAGATAAAATTATGAGTGCCAGAAGCAAACAAAATGCTGAAACTGCAAGATAGATAGAAATCATTTTGCCTGATAAGAAATTGTTCAAAGTAAAGGTAAACATTATTTAGAGACCTCCTATACATATTTTAACAAGATATCTGTTTCTGACTGTGACTTCAGCAAACATTTTGGAAGACAATGGCAGTTTGCTCCCTGATACTGAACTCAAATAGTCAGAGATACACATCTAAGATGTTTTTTAACATTCTTTTATCTTTTAACCTGCCCAAATATTTCTTAAATGTTAGCATATTTTTAGCAAAACAAGCAGGAGTTGAAAACACATTCAATTTAATTTCAAGTACATGAAGAAACATGAATTTACATAACAGAAGGCAGTGGCTGTTTTTGTAGGTAACCAGGAACAGCTCACATCATGTGACTTTTACGACTGGTCAGGTTTTACTAATTGAATGAGCTAGAGCTAATAACATACATTTTCTTTTCTTTCTTTTACATAGTCATAATTTTGCCAATCTATTTCATAAGTTTGTTCATCCAATAAGACATTTATGAAAAGATGACAATAATTAGGATGTTCGTAAAGTATCATTTTTAAAATGGCAAGTAACTCTTCAATCACTGAAATACCCTCTAGAGGAATTCACCTTGAACTTCATTCTGGACATTTATTTGACAACATACATTACAGGATAGAATCTAAGCCTTGTTAAAGGAAAGTTAAATCATTTGTATGCTTGTCTTTTTCACACTTTAAGACACCTTGAATTCTTCAAGTGTGAATCAGAACTTTGGGATTGGTAAAAATATAATCAATTTACTGGTGCAAGGCAATGTTTTCACTCCATCTCTGATTTCCACGAGAAGAGATTTCCCCCCACCCCTTTAGCCTTTCTCTACCTACTTAATAGCTCTGCCTTTCTTTCTCTTGTTTCCTGCAGAGAACACACATCCCCTACCACCACTCACGCTGAGGAGCTACGCCAGTTCAGCCTTACTTAGAATTGACTAAGCAAATCTCCCTAGGTCAGGCACTCACGTAGTAGGTCAATCTACGTGTTACCCTGCGTATAGTCAGCTTACCTAGCTTTGCCAGTAGTAAAAGTGATATTGAGGACTCCTATGACTCTCCTTTGTTTATGTTATTTTACTTTTTATTTTAAAAACAAAGTTTTGAAGACTGTTTAATAATATAACAAATTCTTAAGTTAATATCAATTCTTAAAATTTAAATCAAAATATAAATGCAGCATAATCTTATTTTTAAATATAAATATACTCATTAAAGTAAACATAGTAAATAACGGGAAAGAAATAGATCTAAATTGAACAAAAGATCATATTCCATAGAAAACTTGTAGTGAATTTATTTTTTTTCCACGTTTTAAAATATTTTCCAAAGCTTTGACAATAAGTGTGTATTTGAAGAATAAATTCAAGTGAAAAAAAATAGAATGTAAAATTAGTATACTATATGATCATAACTAGATAGCAAAATACTGGGAATGTTAATAAAAATATTAATAATGATATTTTTTACTTTTCTATAGTTAAAGAAATAAATAGATCAACTTTGTTTTCTTTAACTGATTGATCTATTATTTCTCCTAACATAGAAATATATTTATAATACATTCTTTTTCTTGAGGTATAGTTGATTGACAATACTGTATTAGTTTCACTTGTACAATATAGTTATTTGAAATGTCATAGATTTAAAACTTAGTTATTGTAAAATATTGGCTATATTCCCTGTACTGTACATTATATCATCACAGCTTATTTATTTTATACATAGTAGATTGTGCCTCTTAATCCCCTATCTCTTTGTTGCTCCTGCCCCTTCCCTCTCCCCACTGGTACCACTGGTTGGTTTTCTATCTATGAGACTGTTTCTGTTCTGTTATGTTCATTAATTTGCTTTATGTGTTAGATTCCCCACATAAGTAATAGCATATAGTTTTTGCCTTTCTCTGGATTGTCTTACTAAGCATAATATCCTCCATCCATGTTGTTGCAAATGGAAAAATTTCATTCTTTTTATGTCTGAGTAACATTCCATTCTACACATGCACTATGTCTTCTTTTTCCGTTTATCTGTTGATGGACACTTAGGCTATTTCCATATCTTCATAACTGTAAATAACATTGCTATGAACACTAGAGTGTATGTATCTTTCAAATTATTGTTGTGGTTTTTTTTCCCCCAGAAAGACTGTCCTTTGATTTTGTTCATTCTCAAATTCCTCAGAACTGTATTGAAGAGAGATGCTATTTATTAGAGGGCCCCTGAGAAACTTGACAACTTAAGAGGAGGCAAAAGACTTCCTGATTTGTTTAAAGATTCGATCCCCCTTGCCAAATCTACTCAAATCTGATGGGCTGTATTTAGAAGACTCCATAGACTTAGGATTGCTTCTGAAGTGGAGGATGAAGATGCCTCTGACTATATGCTTCTAAGGTGAGTATGGTTGGCAGCTGATTCTTTGTGGATAATTCCACAGTGAACTCATAGGAAAATCTATTATGCATAATTTATCAGGAATTGCAATTTTAATACTTCTAGACAACATGTCCTGAGAAAATGACAAAATTAAAGGGACTCTACTTTTTGAGTTCCTGGAATATGATGGTTTCCTGGTGGCTTAGACAATAAAAGAGTCTGCCTGCAATGCAGAAGATCTGGGTTTGATCCCTGGATTAGGAAGACCCCTTGGAGAAGGGGATGGCAATGCACTCCAGTATTGCTCGGAGAATTCCATGAACAGAGAAGCCTGGTGGACAACAGTCCATGGGGTCCCAAAGAGTCAGAAATGACTGAGCAACTTTCACTTTCAGAACATGACAAGTCCTTTGCAAGGAAAATATCATTTGAGAGATGAGAAACTGAGCCTCAGGGGAGCTAAGTAAGCCGTGGAGAGAAACTATCAGGTAATTAATGGAATGAAGATTACAACTTAAAAATTTTGCTCCAAAATCTGTTCTCTTTTAATAGTACAAAATAACATTTGCATTCTGTAAAAAATTCACCCTAGTTGGAAAGATAAGATTTCAGTACAATGATGTATAATATATGTATAATCTTTCCCACATGCCAAAAACAATTTTTAATATTATTAATATATATATCAAAATAGTGATAGTGTAAAGTTCATATTCAAAGGAATTCAGTTTCAGAGAAAAAAATGAATAAGCCTAACCAGGAGTGAAAAGATGAAGAAAAATTATATACACACATATATGTGAGTGTATATATACATAACACAGTCCCTTCTCAATAGACAGTCCTTCCATTAACTTCAGCAGGCAAATGCTTGAACTGCACCCATTATCTACATAAATATATAATGTCCCAAGTGTGCAATTATGTTATTCCACAGCAAAGAATGACTTGGTTTCACAATCCATGTCCTAGGAACCTGTGTGATTCTGAAATATTTGCATTTGAAAGGATAGAGACTATTCACCTAAACTGTCAGTAGCTCAGTGCATCCTATTAGTGTGCATTTTATACTAAAGAAAGAACATTATGGCTGGGAATTCTTTCTTCCCAGCCAGAGTGACATACTTTCCCTATCATAGTCTGTTGTGTCTGGGGTTAGTTGGCTCATTGCCTATTCCTTCAATGTAGAATATTCTCTCCATGCATACTTGGGTTTGTAATATATAAGAAGATCCTATCTGAAACATAATATGGGTAGTCCATTTACTATTCAATCAATAACATCATGCACAGAACTAAATACACATGTTTACTATTTCATCACGACTGCATTATCATCATTAAAATATTCCACAATCTTCTTCCTAAGTGCTTGACTAGACACAGTATGATCATATATCTCCTTAAGAAGTTAAAAATCTAAATAAAATTGCAGACCTTGTAAGAGTGGTGTATTACTCCATACAGAAGAGAAATCTGCTTAATTTTAAATTTGACTAACGTGTTTTTATATAATATTACCATTAATATTTCATTGGAAAATGTATTTTTAATAAAAAGATAACCTATTAATGAAAGAATTACTACATTTAAATACCTACTGAATGCTGCTAAGAAAAATGAGTAATTTATTCAAGATACTATTGTAGCTATTATGCCCTAAAACAAATTCTATTTTTTAATTTATTTTTCAATTGAAGGATCATTGTTTACAGAATTTTGTTGTTTTCTGTCAAACATCATAAAGAATCAGCCATAGGTACACCATCAACAAGAATCAGTCATAGGTACACTATCGTAGCTATTATGCCCTAAAACAAATTCTTATAATGTTGGAAACATAAGACAACTTTACATGTAAAAATTAACTAATAATAAAAGGCACTGCATAATAAACATTTTTTTTTAAAGTGGCAGTTTGAACTAAAGGAATTCTAAGAAATAACTGATCATAGTAGACTGAATTAAACATGGAATATTACAAACTATGTGGAAGTTAAAGTAGTCCTTGAAGGGTAGATAATTCAAAACAAGATATATTATTACTCCTATTTCTCCCTCCATATATTGCTCCTCCCCACCTTTCCACTGGTAACCACAGTTTGTTAGAAGTTTTGAAGATGAAAATAACATATGAAATCCCCAGACCCTAGAGGGAAGAAGTTATGAAGCAAAATAGACTTGAGGACATTACCAAATTAAACAGACCTCACAGAACCAAGGAAATTGGCATCAAGAAGAAAAGACTCTAAAGTCACGTTGTACCGTGGTCTTTAGCATTCACTGTGCTATGTCATGCATCTCCTTGGGGCTAAAAAAACAAAGCATTAAGAGTGGGTTGACTCTCAGATGTCATGAGGGCATTTTACTGAACACAGCCAATTAGCTACAAGAGAAGGGAGCTTAAGGAAATGGAAGCTAGGCAAAGGTACCACTGTCACTGTGGACTTTCCATCAGATAAAAGTTTCAAGGAAGATTTTTTTTAGGGTGAAAGAAATTGGGGTTCCATAAAATTGTTATTCTACTGAGTTTGTGGGAACATTAGGCATTCACCAAATATTTGTGAACAATCTACTGTGCTTGATAGTCTGCAAGATACCGAGGAAATAAGATAAGTGAAATATAGTACTGCTTTTTAGAAACTTCAAATTCTAACAGGAGATGATGGATGGATGGATGGACAGACAGACATATAGACAGGAGAAATAGCAGCCTAATGAGTGGTTTAATACGATAGGGGAAGAAAGGAGTAGGTGCTTTATTCTGCCAGAGATATATGGAAATTGAATAAATTCAAAGTATTTGAAGTGTAAATCTCTAGGATCAATTCATATTCCTGCTACTTGTTTTTCAGTCACTAAGTCATGTGTGAACTTTTCTGGACCCATGGACTGCAGCACGTCAGGCTTCCCTGTCCTTCACCATCTCCTGGAGGTAACTCAAACTCACGTCCTTTGAGTTGGTGATGCCATCCAACCATCTCATCCTCTGTCACCCTCCTTGTCCTCTTGCCCTCAATTTTCCCAGTATCAGGGTCTTTTCCAATGAGTCAGCTCTTTGCATCAGATGGCTAAAGTATTGGAGCTTCAGCTTCAGCATCAGTCCTTCCAAAGACTGTTCAGGGTTGATATCTTTCAGGATACCGGTTTGATCTCCTTGCAGTCCAAGGGATTCTCAAGAGTCTTCTCCAGCACCAGAGTTCGAAAGCATGAATTCTTCTGTGCTCAGCCTTCGTTATGCAGACAAGTGTACATATGGACATCACCAAATGGTCAATACCGAAATCAGATTGATTATATTCTTTGCAGCCGAAGATGGAGAAGCTCTATACAGTCAGCAAAAACAAGACTGGGAGTGGACCATGGTTCAGATCATGGGCTCCTTATTGTAAAATTCCAGCTTGGTTGTCTCCTGTTATCTGTGTTTTGGACTGCTGCTGCACAGACGTCTGACCACCTTGGCCACCTTATACTTTGCCATCAGTGGTCAAGCTATCCTTAGTTTTTGACACTCCAAAGTGTAGATACAAACTCTTCCCTTTTATTTGCAATTGTAACTATCTTTTATTTTTTTTTTTCCCAGTGGGTTTTGTCATACATTGATATGAATCAGCCATAGAGTTACACGTATTCCCCATCCCGACCCTTTCATTTTCTTGCTATTACTGCTGCTGCTTAGTCACCAAGTCATGTTCAACTCTTTGCAACCCCATGAACTGTAGCCTGCCAGGCTCCTCTGTCCATGGAATTCTCCAGGCAAGAATTCTGGAGTGGGTTTTCCATTTTTTTCTCTAGGGGATCTTCCAATCCAGGGATCAAACCCACATCTCCCGCTTGGCAGGATTCTTCACCACTGAGACAGAGTTAATACAAGACCATACTCATTTTCATTCTTTTTTAAAAGGCTTGAAAGTAGTAGAGGGAACTATAACAACAAGAATAACAAAAAATACAGAGCTGATGATTATCAGACTTCTTGTTTTTAGATCCCAGTGAATATGCCTCCTATTGGGCATATTTCTCATTAGCTCCAACAGACATCCATTTTTCAGAAATGTCATACTTTTCCAGACAGAAAGTAACTTATTTTTCTCTCACTTTACTGCTACCAACCTATTTGTCTTTATTACTAACCAGCAAGAGTGAAAGTTGATGACAATATGTCACTCTCTTTAAACTATAATCTGGTTTCACATGCTAAAACCAGATTTCCATCCTATAATTGTCATTTACCAGCTGTGTGATATTTGTGAAATTACTTAACCTGTCTGTCCCTCAGGTTTATGAGTATAATGAGGTTAATAATAGTATTTTTCTCATTGGGTGGTTTTGAGAATAAATTATTATAATATGAATTATAAATTGCTTAGCAAATAATGTTCAGTAGGCATTAAAAATATCATTACTATTATTCAAAATAGACAAATGTATTCAACATCCTCATCTGATCTATATTTACTCAGATACCTTTCCCAAGTCAAGTCTTCAAAAACAGTTGTTTACAACCTATTTACATTTTCTTCCCTTGTGGCTCAAATGGTAAAAATCTGCCTGCAATGCTGAAGACCTGGATTCAACCCCTGGGTTGGGAAGATCCCTTGGAGAAGGGAATGGCAACCTGCTCCAGTATTTGTGCCTGGAGAATTCCATGGACAGAGGAGGCTGGCAGGCTAAAGTCAATGGGGTCGCAAAGAGTCGGACAAGACTGAGCAACTAAAACACACACATTTGTTTAATTAAAAGATCTATCCTAGATAATGGGTTTCTGCCTCAAATGTATGTAACACCTTAACTCTTAACTTCAGTAACTGAAAAGGTTGGTAAATTACAACCATACATTTACAGTTTTTGTCTTTATTTTGATTTTAATTTGGTCTCCATCAGGCTTTCCATTCATTAGAAAAGTGGAGCAAGGCTATAATCTGAGAACATGCAGAAGACCGTAGTGTTGTAGTTTACATTAAGAACATAAGGACCCTCTTACTAAAGTAAAAATGTTCTCAGAACCTCATAAGGTAATCTTTGTCAGAATTTACTGACTGAAAAATGCATAATGGCAACACACTACTTTGCAAAGCTTTTAAAGAACTTTGTGTTTTATTCATTATGACTATGCATCTAAATTGGTTCAAAATTGGGAATGAAGTATGTCAAGGCTGTATACTGTCACCTTGATTATTTACTTATATGCAGAGTACATCATGCAAAATGCTGGTCTGGATGAAGCACAAGATGGAATCAAGACTGCTGGGAGAAATATCAGTAGCCTCAGATATGCAGATGATACCACCCTAATGGCAGAAAGTGAAGAGGAATTAAAGAATCTCTTGATGAAGATGAAAGAGGAGAGTGAAAAAGCTGGTTTAACACTCAACGTTCAAAAAACAAAGATTATGACATCCAGTCCCATCACTTCATGGCAAATAGATGGGGAAACAATGGAAACAGTGACAGACTATTTTCTTTGGCTCCAAAAATCACTGCAGATGGTGACTGCAGCCATGAAATCAAAGGACCCTCACTTCTTGGAAGAAAAGCTATGACAAACCTAGAAAGCATATTAAAAAGCTGACACATTACTTTATTGATAAAGGTCTGTCTAGTCAAAGCTATGGTTTTTCCAGTAGTCATGTATGGATGTGAGGGTTGGAACATAAAGAAGGCTGAATGCCAAAGAATTGAGTCTTTTGAGCTGTGGTGTTGGAGGAGACTTTTGAGAGTCCCTTAAGACTGCAAGGAGGTCAAATCAGTCCATCCTAAAGGAAATCAGTCCTGAATATTCATTAGAAGGACTGATGCTGAAACTGAAACTGAAACTCAATACTTTGGCCACCTGATGCGAAAAGCCAACACATTAGAAAAGACCCAACGCTTGGAAAGACTGAAGGCAGGAGGAGAAGGGGATGACAGAGGACGAGATGGTTAGATGGCATCACTGACTCAGTGGACATGGGTTTGAAGAAGCTACAGGAAATTGTGAAGGACAAGGAAGCCTGCTGTGCTGCCCTCCATGGGGTTGCAAAGAATCAGGCATGACTGAGCACTGAACAACAGTCTGATTTTCTCTGCTTCTGAGACCAAGATGTCAAGGATGCCCAACCAGAATGGAGTAAAGCAGGGCAGGCAGATTCACTGTTGACCATTGTCACCTGCTTCAAAGGTACACTCAACTCTACCCAGAACTGTATTTTCAATCTAAGAATATCTTACTCTGCCATCTGTCTCACAATTGTTTAAACTCTCTAAACCTCTGCCTCTCTACAGCTTCTTCTTCAACACACCCTTTCTGGCCTCAAATTCTAATTTCTGGACGAAGCAGAAGCCATCAAACAGAAAAGATTTCCTTTACTAATATGAAAAATATATAAGCCTACCTAGATTGACACCCGTTTATCTTCAACACACTGTTATTAACCCTACTCACAATTTTGCACATTACCTCCCCAGGAGGTACTTATGTTATATCTGGGCATTTGTATTCCTTCACCCATTTCATCCACCTCTTATTCCCTCACCTCTGTGTTCCCTATAAATTCACTTATGTTGCTGTTTGTTCCTTTTACATTCCACATGTGAGAACTTAAGTATTTGTCTTTCTGTGTCTGACTAATTTCACTAAGCATGATGCTCTCAAGGTCCATCCATATGGTCATAATTGATAAGACAGCCTTCTTTTTTATAGCTAAATAGTATTCTCCCATGGCTTTTCAATATGCTCGAGTCTCTCCTAACATGAAAATCCTCCTTCAACCCTACTTCAAACTATTTCCTTCTCTCTCTTTCCTTTCTCGGGCAGTTTTGAAAAGTTTTTACCAGTATTTAGTCTACTGATCTCCACCTTCTCCATTCAATCTTCCAGTCACTTTAATATGGCTTATTTCTTATCATTTAAAATACAATCTTGCTAACACTTACTATATTTATTTTTATTAAAGACTTTGAATAGAAATGGAATTATCCATGACTAAGTATTTCGTATAATTTCCTCCTAAAATCATTTGGAATTGATGATATTTACTGAACAGAATCAAAATTTTTAAATGATTGCTGGACTATTCATTTTTATTCTTTAACGAATTTTGGTAGTCTATATATATTTATCCTTTTTGCTTTCTTTGGGTTCATTTTCCTGCTTTTCCTTAAGTTTTTAAGATGGATGCTTATCTCATTGATTTTCACTCTTCCTTTTTTTCAGAAATAAGTAACAGTTTTAAAATGGAGTCCTTGCACTACTTTTTTTTTTTTTTAATTCATGTTTAAACATTTGTTATCTTTGACCAATTAGTTATTTGGAAATGTAATATCTAATTTACAAATACTTTTGGTATTTTTAAATTATCTTTTCATTATACTTCATTCTAATTCAATAACACTATAGTAATTTTATATAACTTGCTCGGTATTATCTGGAGTTTCATTAAATTTGCATTACAGTTTATTTCATTGTCAGTTTTATGTGTATCTTATGTATTCTTGAAAAAAATGATATGCTCTTTAATTTTGAGGCTCAGGGTTCAATGTATGTTATTGAGAATAAGACTATCAACTGTGTTGTTTGTTCAAATCTTCTATATCTTTACTAAGTTTGGGTTTTAAATCTCATAGTAGCAAGTTGAATGAAATCTCCCTGTATGATAGTAGATTTATTGCATTATGCCTGCCATCTGTCACTTCTTTTTCTTTAGAGTACATCTTTGACTATCTTATTCTGTGCAAAAAATGTAAAATTGCTCTATATTCCTCATATGAAATGAAAGCTTTTATCCCACACAATGATTTTTTACCTTAGGGTCTATTTTGTCTGATATTAAAATAACTGTAACAGCTTTATCTTAGTAGGTGACTCTATGCTTTTTCTTTCAACCTGCTCGGGTCTTTAACTTCTACATGAATCTCTTGTGAATTACATATAGATGGAATTTTAAAAATAAAATCTGGTAATCCTTATAGCTGTTTCTTTCAGTCCATTCTATTTTCTATTACTGCTCATTTATATTTTTCTCATTAATAAAACATGCCTTCTTTTATATTGATATTTAATACTGATACTTTAATTGACAGACATTTCTCAATTTACCCCACATGCATTTTGATATTTAATAATTTAATTGTATGTTTTAATGGCTGCATTTAAGTTTAAACACACTAAATAAATTCTAAAGGAAGACAATATATATTTCTCCTCCAAACAAACAGAATTTGCATATCTTAACTATGATTATAAAGTACTCAACACAGCTAACATTCATACTTTCTTCATCAAATATTTCGGTTCTATGTTACTGATATATCCCTTTATTCTTTTCTTACTTATTTAACAAACAATTATAAAATTCTGGCCATGTTCACAGTACTTGAAACACTTAAATCTTTTTAATTCTCGAAATAATCTTCTGATATTATTCTTCAATTCAACATTTTTGTTTTCTCATTTCTGCATATGTTTACCATTTTATGTTGTCATATATGTCTAGATTTAAGTCTTTTTCTCTATATTCAATTTATCTGTTCCTGAAATATATTATTTAGAAGTTCTGCTGGTGAGAATGCATTGTTGATAAACTTTCCACAACTTATCTATAAAATGACTTTTGTGCTTGTTCATAAGTCATGGTTTACCTACATAAAAAAATCATGCATTATAATTATTTAAATTAATTCAATTTTCTGAATGATTTTCTAAATTCAGTTGGTACTCAAGAGAACTCTCCTGTTGGTATAATAGCTTTTACTTTATGGGTAATTTTTGTTTCACTTTAGATGTTTTCAAGATCTTCTACCTTTGAAATTTAAAACTTTACCAAAATTCTCTTAAATGTGGATTGCATTTGTTTAACACATTTGTGTTTTATTGCACTTCCTAAATCTGAGCATTTCTGTCTTTCACCTATCCTAGAAAAGTGTAAAAAATTATCTCTTAAGAAATTGCCTATCCAAAACCATCTGGATTTCTCCCTCTGGAATTCCCATTAAATATGTCAAACTTTCTCTTATCTATCATATCTATAACTACTGCTCTTTAGTTCTCTTTTTCTTCATACATTTCATTATATATCTATTTCAGACTATTAAGCTATTCTCTTGAGTTATTAACAATATAATTTTAATACTCCCACTGACTATGAAACTGAAATATATATATTTTGCATTTCTGTAAGTTTTACTTAGTTCTTTTCTAAAGTTGTCTGTATAATCTTGCTTTTCTATTATTATTTCTATTTTACACTTCTCACAAAATATTATATGAGAAGTGTGAGAGCCTTTTCAAAATCTGTTTCTCTTCAAAAAGCAATGGCATCGATGCTGTGGGGTTTCCCAAGGTGCTTATGATCATATTAAACAAAAATTTTTGACTGGGGGTTTTCTAGACTCTAAAAAAGTAAATATTCAAATACCTTATATGGATGAAAGCTGAACCCTGGTTACTGATTCTCAGCATAGAATACTTTCCAAACAAGACCAGAGAATAACAAGAGTAAAATAAAATACCTTATTATCTCTCTTTTCTTGGGAGTAGGATTTTTATGATTTTGGTTATTCTGTCTTCACTGGTAGTCATTTGAAATTCTAGCCTTTATTATGGTATCTCAGTTCTAACTCTCCATTTGCATATACCCAAAGCCCCATCTCCTATGCTTATATTAACTGTTAAAACCCACAGTTTTAAGTTCAAAGAAAAGATGTTCTTTCAAAAACTCCATCCTTAATTCAGGTTTACCATTCAGGTTTTAAGCTTTTCACATTCCTCTGAAACGTGGCTACAGGCAGTAATCTTACTTCCTTCTGAACTCAGTTACATATTATTCTTTTTATCCAACAGCATTAGGATTTATTTTGGTGTGTGGTGTATGTGCATGTGTATGTGTGGTTTGTTTAACACATAATCATTTAACTTCCTCATGCTCAGATCAACAATGATCTCCACGTCTTTATGCTTAGGGCATAGTTGATTAATTCTTCTAAAGTTCAATGTACCTTTTAGTACCATTGAACACTGTAGACTCCCCTTTTAAGGTACTTTCTTTGTTGGCCTTCCACTATATTACCACATTCCAATACCTCATGCTCCATTCAGTTCAGTTACTCAGTCGTGTCCGACTCCTTGCAACCCCATGAACCGCAGCACGCCAGGCCTCCCTGTCCATCACCAACTCCCAGAGTCTACCCAAACCCATGTCCATTGTGTTGGTAATGCCATCCAACCATGTCATCCTCCGTCATCCCCTTTTCCTCCTGCCCTCAATCTTTCCCAGCATCAGCATCTTTTCAAATGAGTCAGCTCTTCGCATCAGGTGGCCAAAGTATTGGAGTTTCAGCTTCAACATCAGTCCTTCCAATGAACACCCAGGACTGATCTCCTTTAGGATGGACTGGTTGGATCTCCTTGCAGTCCAAGGGACTCTCAAGAGTCTTCTCCAACACCACAATTCAAAAGCATCAATTCTTCAGTGCTCAGCTTTCTTTATAGTCCAACTCTCACGTCCATACATGACCACTGGAAAAACCATGGCCTTGACTAGATAGATCTTTGTTGACAAAGTAATGTCTCTGCTTTTTAATATGTTGTCTAGGTTGGTCATAACTTTCTTTCCAAGGAGTAAGCGTCTTTTAATTTCATGGCTGCAATCACCATCTGCAGTGATTTTGGAGCGCCCCCCAAAAATAAAGTCAGCCACTGTTTCCACTGTTTCCCCATCTATTTGCCATGAAGTGATGGGACCGGAAGCCATGATCTTAGTTTTCAGAATGTTGAGCTTTAGGCCAACTTTTTCACTCTCCTCTTTCACTTTCATCAAGAGGCTCTTTAGTTCTTCTTCACTTTCTGCCATAAGGGTGGTGTCATCTGCATATCTGAAGTTATTGATATTTTTCTCAGCAATCTTTTTTTTTTTCTCCCAGCAATCTTGATTCCAGCTTGTGCTTCTTCCAGCCCTGCGTTTCTCATGATGTACTCATGCTCCTTTAATAGACATTAAATAATAAAACTAAGCTTTATCCAAAGCCCTCTCTTCTTCAACCATACTCTATGAGTGTTCCTGCCACATTCATTATAAATAATTACTAACAAAGATAGTTTTAAAGCACGAAACATTATTTCACTCCACTGCTTATGTTTATTCAGTGATTTTTAATACTCTAAGAAGAAAGATGGTGTTTATTAGCATGATCTACAAAGGTCTTAAAGAAGATCTCTCCCCACCTACATGCCTCCCCCGTGCCATGCTTTCTCTCCTTCTCCGTTCATGTTGCCCCTCACCTTCTTTAGTTCTTCATATTCACTACTCTTATTCCTAATGCAGGGCTTTTATGTAACATTTCCCTAGGCCTGACAACAATCTTACATCTTCTTTCATCTAAATATTGCCTACCCACTCTTTAGAACACAGAATTCAGCTGTGTCAGAGTTGTCTTTACTAGTTGCTTTGAACATCTCAAATTTAATTTACTCTCAGTTATTCATGGAATAAATAATTATTATGAACCTACTGTGTGCCCAAAAGTGTGCTATATGTTGGGCTATATTTAGCACTAAATAAAATACATCAAATCTCCTTCCATATAGTTGAGAGAGGTTATAGGGAAAAATGATATGGAAACATACATAGTATGCATAAAAATACATAGTATTCAGAAAGTGTTTGCTAATTGAGAAACAGAGTCCTTAGAATTTGCCACAGATGCTATTTTACATTTATTTTATGATTATTTAAATTAATAATACATGTCTATGCTAATTTCTACTCATTACTTGACCCCCAATATTTTCCATAATGCCTACTGTGCTCAGTTTCTCAGTTGTGTCTAACTCTTTGTGACCCCATGGACTGTAGCCTGCCAGTCTCCTCTGTCCATGGAATTTCATAATTCCTACCACACTGTAAATGTTCATTAAAAATTTATATTTGTATAATATTTATGTGCAACGAGAACGTTTATGTCACATCCACAGACATCTTGATACAATGTCACTCTTTTCGCTAGACAACAAATATTTGTTAGTTCAAGTATAACCTTGTGTCCTGCCCTATATACCATCTTGAGGTTTGTATTCTCTTGGGTACTGAAATGAAATAATAAACAGTTTAGTAAAAATAAACATGAATTCTTAAATCCATCATAATAATCTTATACCCTTTAATAAGGAACCAACACTCATCAGCTGGAGAATATAAGTACTGTAATTTTAAACTCTCTCAAATTTATATCACCTGCATTATGCTCTGCATTAAAATTGAGTAGTCCACAGCCAAAGTTAGCACAGTATCTTTCCTACCATTCAAACAAGGTCATTTTGTACTACAGTATGTTATGCATTTCATAATGTATCTAAGGATAATCATGTTTAACCAAAAAATATTATTCTAGGACTAAAATTCAGTTGCATAAGCAAAGTACCTAGCACAGTGCATGATACAAAGTATGTTTTCAAACAATGTTAATTCCCTCAGCCCAAGTACAAGAATATCTGAACAGATCCAACTTATCTCCATTTTTTTTCTTTTGTTCTTTGACAGGGGGTTAGAGATGGGGGGTCGTTAACTTAGAACATATTCCAATGCTTGTACAACTGAACATAGGAAGAGATAAGAATGATAAAATGAACCTTGGTCGCTGGGTACTAAAATAAAATTGAGTTAATTTCTAAAACTTTCCCAACTTCTGTTTTTTAGGATTGTTACTGTCCTCGTATTGATCCCTCTTGCCCAGGGGCTTCCAGTGGATATTTTATATGAGTTATCTGCTGAAGCTGGAATAAATATTTATTCTACTGCACAAATGACAGCAATATAAATAAATAAGCCAAAAATTGTCAAACTAAGGAGATATACACTGTTAATGCAAAGTAATAAAAATATACTCTGAAATACAAGTGATGAAAAGAAATTTTAGAATTCAACCAAGTGGTACCTTATGATCCTACTTGCCTTTCCACAATGGAAAAGAGAGTCATTTGGAAAGACTCATCAACAACTCTTAAAGATAAAAAAGGGAGGGGCATGGAGGAGCAAAAGAAGGGAATGAAGAAGATAGGGGAGCAGAAACCAAGAAAAAGTGAACAACAACCAACTGTTGTGGATCATGTCCACAAACATTGCAAAAGGGTATGAAAATATATACATTTTGTTTTTTCTCAACCACTTCCTAACTGTTGAGGGAAAAAAAGAAGGGAATTGAGTTAGAGCTAAGGCAGGAATCATTAATCTGGGAACATGACTTAGGGCAGCTGGCCAAAAGTAAGGCAAGAGAAATAAAAAGATGATCCATCAAAAAAGATCCCTTGATCCAAGAACCTTTACAGCAACCTAGACTCCTGTTGAGTGATATATACTCCACCTAAAGCAAGGAAAATATATATCCGTAAGTCCTCTTTAACCTCCTTTTCTCTTGGGAAAAGACTGGGATTCAACAGAGTGTAGGGCAACTGCTGGCTGATTTACCCCTCTGGTTCTTCTGAAACACAGGCTTAACTGTTAGTTCATAAATGAGAAACGTGCAGCTTCCCAGCCTAGACGCTAAAATAATGATTTAAACATTGCCCGGATAAGCAGTTACAGTAGAATAGAGAGAGAAAAGAAAAATCAGGAAAAAAAAAGAAAAAAAACTGACCTAATTCACTGTACACTTCTATAAATGAGAATCATGAAAGGGGAGCAAGAAACAGAGAAGTGAAAATCACCTAACATGGGGACCATTTTCCTCCTGTATACTTTAAATAATCCCCAAATTACTTCCAATACCTAATGCAATCCATATGTTATATAAATAGTTGTAAATACAATATATTATGTAAATAGCTGTAGGCGCAAGGCAAACTCAAGTTTTGGTTTGGGGAACTTTTTGGAATTTGTCTTTTAATGTTTTCAACCTGCAGTTGATTGAAGCTGCAGAGTTAGAATCTAAAGATTTGGAGGGCTAACTGTATATGTACTAATATGCAGATATTCATATATAATAAGATGAAAAAGTGAAAAATGCTATGACTCTAAATCAAAAAGGAGTAAGACACAATCTGGGTGGTAAACAGAAATTACATACAGTCTTTAAGGTTGTGGACAGGTTCATCACTCTAAGACACACATGTTTAGTAGGATACAAGGAGATTCCTGATTCTGCAAATGACCTTGTTAGAAAAAAGGAACCTATGGAGCACAGTAGACTTCCCTGGTGGCTTAGCTGGTAAAGAACCCGCCTGCAATGTGGGAGACCTGGGTTCGATCCCTGGGTTGGGAAGATCCCCTAGAAAAGGGAACAGCTACCCACTCCAGTATTCTGGCCTGGAGAATTCCATGGATGGTATAGTCCATGGGGTTGCAAACAGTCGTACACACTGAGCAACTTTCACTTTCTTGGAGCACAGCAGTTGGCATCAGACTGTACCTACATTAAATTCACTCAGAACAGCTCTTGCTAAACTATAAAAGGAGACAAGAGAGGGACGCAAGGGAGAGACAGTGATCTTCCCCAGTCATTGGAATCAGACTCCCCTGAAGTTTAAATAAAATAATCATATTTTTGTAACAAACCATTTAGTATTAAAACAGTCAAGCCAAACTTCAAGAAATGCAAGCAGAAATTTTATATAACATAATCAAAGACTTTAATTATATTCTGTGAATCTGGAAGAAAGTATCTAAACTCTTTAATCAATAAATTTGAGCATATTTATATCTATATCCACATATACACAAAAGGCAAATGAGAATAAAACTTCTTTAAAATGAACTCATGTATTAGTATATGAAGATAAATTGGATCCCACCAAAATTTGGTAAATGAGAAATAAGAGAATCTTGAAATAGGATGTCCTGATTATTAATCCTGCTTTTTTTAAAAGTGGATTTTTTGGAGTAATTTTAAGTGTACATAAAAACTGAGTGAAAAGTATAGCAATTTCCCCTATCCTCTCTCATGACTATTTCCCAGTTTCTGCTATTATTAGCATCTTGAATTAGTGTAGTGCTTTTGTTACAACTGGTGAGCCAATACTGCTACATTATTATTAACTAAAGTCCATAATTTATACTAGGGTTCATTCTGTATTGTACATTCTATGGGTTTTGATGATTATTTGTCATTAGAGCATCATACAGAATAGTTCCACTGACCTAAAATCTCCCCTGTGTTCTATTCATCCTTTCCTCCCTCCCGTCTTCAAGCCCCTGGTAACTATTAAACTTTTTTACAGTCTCTAGAGTGTTGCTTTTTCCAGAATGTTATATAGTTGGAATCATAGTCTGTAGCCTTTTCAGATGGGATTCTTTTACTTAGCTATATTCATTTACGTTTTCTCTATGTCTTTCATGGCTTGATAGCTCCTTTGCTTTTAACACTGAATAATATCCCATTGTCTGGATGTACCAAAGTTTGTTTATTCATCCATCCAGTGAAGGACACCTTGATTGCTCCCAAGTTTAGAAACTGAAGAATAAGAAAACAGTATAAACATAAATGTGTAAGCTTTTGGCTAGCTGCAAGCCTTCAATTTATTTGGGTAAGTATCAAGGAATGCAACTGCTGAGTCACATATAAGAATATATTTAATGTTATAGGAAACTGCCAAACCATCTTCCAAACATGCTGCAACTATTTTGCATTCTCACTTGGAATGAATGAGAGTTTGTATTGCCGTGTCCTCAGCAGCATTTGGTGTGGTCAGAGCTGTGGATTTTGGCCATGCTAACAGGTATATAGTGATATCTCATGGCCATTCTCGTTTGCAATTCCTTAATGACATATCTTTTCTTATGCTTATTTATATTTTATATATCTTCTTTGGTGAGGTATTTGTTCAGATATTTTGCCCATTTTTTAATTAGGCATTTGTTTTCTTATATACTGGACTTCTGTGCTGTCTAACCAATTACCACACACTTGGCAACTTATTACAACACACAATTATTATCTCACAGATTTCCTGGCTCAGAAGTTTGGATACAGCACAATGAGGCACGCTCCGCACAGAGCCTCAAAGCTGGGAGGGGCTGTGATCACATTTGAGGTTCTGGGTCCCAAGATGAGCAGTGCCCAGGCTCACTGGTAGTGGGCTGGATTCAGTTCCTTGCAATTGCAGGAGTGAGGCCCTCAGGTACTAGAAGCTTCCCGGGGCTCCTTGCCATTTGGCCTTCGCAGTATAAAAGTTTGCTCCTTCAAGGTCAATAGGCTAGCTTCTGCTGATGCTTCAAGTCTCTTTTAAAGGGTTTGTCTGACAAGGTCAGGCCCACCCAGGATGACCTTCCTTTGATTAAAGTCAACCAACGCGGGCTTTCATAATGTTTCCAAACCCTGACGTTTACTATCCCTGACCACACTACCCAGATGCCATCAGTACTTGAGATCCCTTGGCTATCTTAGTGTCCACAGTTCCCGGGGGACATGCTTTTATTCACCAATAGCCTGTGCTTGTGGGTCTTCATCAGTGGGCTTCCCTCAGGCGGACACAGAGAGCCCACGCTACCTGCACACACAAGGATTCCTGTTTCCCTGTCCCAGTCCTCATGATTGACAGCTGAGCTCAGGGCTCCAGCTCTCTTGGCCCCACATGGGATGACCACAGGGGTAAGGTTGCAGCAGTATCATCTCTGTGCAACTTGGCCTGATTGTGCCCACTTGCTTGGTTTCCTTCCTTCTTCTTCTTACTCCCCTAATCTTTTCCCTGGGAAAAAAATCTAATAAACATTATTTATTCTCATTCATGTGAAATCTTATTCTTAGTTCTGCTTCTGGAAAACTGAGCCCAAACGATCACATTCAATTCAGTTCAGTTCAGTTGCTCAGTCGTGTCCAACTCTTTGCGACCCCATGAACCGCGGCACGCCAGGCCTCCCTGTCCATCACCAACTCCCAGAGTCCACCCAAACCCATGGCCATTGAGTCGGTGACACCATCCAACCATGTCATCCTCTGTTGTCCCCTTCTCCTCCTACCCTCAATCTTTCCCAGCATCAGCATCTTTTCAAATGAGTCAGCTCTTCGCATCAGGTGGCCAAAGTATTGGAGTCAGTCAATATCAGTCCTTCCAATGAACATTCAGGACTGATATCATTTAGGATGGACTGGTTGGATCTCCTTGCAGTCCAAGGGACCCTCAAGAGTCTTCTCCAACACCACAGTTCAAAAGCATCAATTCTTCTGTGCTCAGCTTTCTTCACAGTCCAACTCTCACATCTATACATGACCACTGGAAAAACCATAGCCTTGACTAGACGGAACTTTGTTGAAAAAGTTAATGTCTCTGCTTTTTAATATGCTGTGTAGGTTGGTCATAACTTTCCTTCCAAGGAGTGTCTTTTAATTTCATGGCTGCAATCATCATCTGCAGTGATTTTGGAGCCCAGAAAAATAAAGTAAGACACTGTTTCCCCATCTATTTGCCATGAAGTGATGGGACCGGATGCCATGATCTTAGTTTTCTGAATGTTGAGCTTTAGGCCAACTTTTTCACTCTCTTCTTTCACTTTCATCAAGAGGCTCTTTAGTTCTTCTTCACTTTCTGCCATAAGAGTGGTGTCATCTGCATATCTGAGGTTATCAATATTTCTCCCGGCAATCTTGATTCCAGCTTATGCTTCCTCCAGCCCAGCATTTCTCATGATGTACTCTGCATATAAGTTAAATAAGCAGGGTGACAATACACAACCTTGACGTACTCCTTTTCCTATTTGGAACCAGTCTGTTGTTCCATGTCCAGTTCTAATTGTTGCTTTCTGACCTGCATACAGGTTTCTCAAGAGGCAGGTCAGGTGGTCTGGTATTCCCATCTCTTTCAGAATTTTCCACAGTTTATTGTGATCCACACAGTCAAAGGCTTTGGCACAGTCAGTAAAGCAGAAATAGATGTTTTTCTGGAACTCTTTTGCTTTTCAATGATCCAGTGGATGTTGGCAATTTGATCTCTGGTTCCTCTGCCTTTCCTAATACCAGCTTGAACATCTGGAAGTTCACAGTTCATGTATTGCTGAAGACTGGCTTGGAAAATTTTAAGCATCACTTTACTAGCGTGATATATTAAATATATTAAAGACGTATTTAACTTTAAAAGTAGTCATCTTTATACACTAAGTTCCCTACATACAAAAACCTTCAAGTTATAGACTTTCAAAGATGTGAATCTGTAGTCCATCAACACCAGGAGTGAATGAAACTGCAAAGCTTGCCCTCTGTCCTGGTGATGATCCTTCAGCTCTACATCCCCCACCTCCTCTCCCTCTTCCAGTCAGTAACTCTTCTTGCCAGATCACTAGATGCCTCCCCTTCTATGCCTGCTGTAGACTGTACTACTGTTCTTTTCAAGGTACTGTACTATAAGATTAAATAATGTTTTATTTTTTATATTTGTTTTCTATGTATTATTTGTGTGAAAAGTATTATAAACCTATTACAGTACAGTACTATATAGCTGGTTGTGTTAGTTGAGTACCTCGGCTAACTTTGTTGGGCTTATAAACAAATTGGACTTATGAACACACTTTAGGAATGGAACTGATTCGTATGTATGGGACTTACTGTAATCTAATTTATGCTGAAGTGTTAGAGACTGCTAATGAGTTATTACTTCTAGATAAGTTATTTGGGTTTACACAGTGTCATTCTGGAAGCGAAGCCTCAATATGAAATAAACTGGTGGTTATTTCAGGCACCCATAAGAAGCAAGCAGAAATAGGAAAAAGAAAAAAAAAAAAAAACATGAAGATTGGTTTCCTAAAACTCTCTTACAGGACAGAGCTGTCTTTACTCTTCTAATTATTTGGTCCTAATTCACATTAAGAGCCCTCTGACTGCTACTGGTTCAGGGCATTGCTGTTTCTATTTCATTAAAATCAATGTCAGCTGAATTCTGAAGACCCTCTGCAGCTTGGAGATGGAAGTATGAAGAGTATGGGAAAAAACAAGAGAATCCTATTTCAGTCCCTTAGTGTACCTCGCCCAGAGAAGAATATCACTGTAGATCAAAGATACATCTCCAAACAACCCAGTTTTCTCCATCTCTACTGCTACCCCCACTCCCCCAAAGCAATGCAGCGGCAATTTGAAATAGGCTCCTAACTCATCTTCCTGCTTTCTCTCTGGAAATATAGCACACCATTTTCTATATATCAGTCAAGGTATGTTTCAGTCGTAAATTACATCATATACTTTGCTGCTTAAAATCCCACTTTTTATTGCAATAAAAGAAAGTCCATTTTTTTAAACAATGGTCTGCAGGGCTCCATGCCAAGTCCTCTGCACTCCAGTGCTAACCAGCTCAAGGAGAAATACTCCAGCCATACAGACCTCATTTCAGTCCCCTCATTTGTAACCCAGAGAGACTCTCTGCCTAGTGTTCAGTCACCAGCTCTCTACCTACCAGGCTACTTCATACTCATTCTACTCTCATTTTAAATAGAGTGTACTCCACACCACCCACTTTTATCATCTTTCAGTACATTTCACTATATGAAATTATCTCATTCAATTAGATGTCTGTTTGCTTATTGTCTGAGACCCTCTTATACACACACATGCATACAAAAACACACACACACAGGATTATAAGAATAAAAACAGTGACCTTGACAGTCTTGTTCACTGCCTCATCTCCTACCTCTTGACAGTAATAAGGAATCTGTAAAGACCAAAGTTTAAATGAATGAATGAAGGCACAAATGAAAAAATCAATGGATGGAAAATTTTCATCTCTTCTCTTCTGTTAGTGGGAATTGCACAATCTACACCCAAGTTTCTGTTATGCACTTTCTGACATTTTGACTTGTAAGCAGTTTGTGTCATGACTTGATCAGGCTAAAATCATGTTCATATATAATTTTCTTCCAATGAATTTGCAAAGATAAAATAAACTCACATTACTAAGATGCAGGATGGTTTGAGAAAATAAGTGCTTTAAATAAAGCTAGTGAATAATAATTTGATTATGCATTTTAAAATGATTTTTAAAAATAAAATGACATAACAATTCTATGTTTAGGTATTTAGTCTAAGAAAATGATATAAGTATTTACCAATACAAATTTTCACATTAAACCACTGAGCTAAGAAGTATAGAAATGTACAAAGGGACAATATGGCAATACTTCTCTGGCAAATATATTGAAAGCAAATACTTATTAAAATGAAAGATACTACAAATAGTATTGTTAAATCAAAAACAGTATTATAGTAAGTATGTAATACTTCTTTCCATCTATATATGTGTGGGCAGGTATGTACTCAGCAAATAATCTGAAAAGATATATCAGATTCATCAGTGGTGATTATCTCTAGATGGTAAAACTAGAGGTTATTTTTTAAATTCCCTCATTATTGATTTACATCTATACTTCATTGGTTTTATTTAAAAATAAATATTTTGTATTTTTAAAAACGTAGTCACAGATACTCTAATACTGAACCCTCTGCATGCGGACAGAATAATGCATGCCTCTGTGCTCATTGTGTCTGACTCGGTGACCCCATGGACTGCAACTCATCAGGCTCCTCTGTCCATGGAATTAAGCAGGCAGGAACACTGGAGTGGGTTGCCATTTCCTTCTCCAGGTATCTTCCCAACCCAGGGATGGAACCCATGTGCCCTGTATTAGCAGGCAGATTCTCTACCATTGAGCCACCTGGGACTACTCTAGACAAAATAATGCCTCCCCCTCAAATATGATCATATCCTGATCTCTAGAACCTGAGAAGATGTTACATTACAAGGCCAAGAGGATACTGCAGGTGTGATTGAGTTAAAAACTTTTGGATGAGATTATTCTGGATTATCTTATTGGGTCCAATTAATTGTCCTTATAATAAAGGTCCTTATAATAGGGAAGCAATATAGGTCATAATAAAAGAAGGAAATGTGATTTAAAAAAATAAATAAAAGCAGAGCTTGAGATACAAGCTAAGGAATGTGGGCAGTTCCGAGAAGCTGGAAGACAAGAAAGCTGATTCTCCCCTAGAGCTGCCAGATAGAACATAGAGCCCTGACAATAAATCTAGACTTCCGACCTCCAGAAATGTAAAATAATAAAGGAGTGAGGTTTTTTTAAGTCATGAAGCTTGTGGTTATTTATTAATACACCAGTAGGAAACTAATATCATCTCCCCTCTCCCCCGCCATATAAAAATTAAGACAAAGTAAGAAGATATTTGGGGCTTTCCCGGTGGCTCAGTGGTAAAAAAATAAAAAAAAAAATCCACCTGCAATACAGAAATAGCAGGAGATGTTTGGGAAGATTCTCTGGAGGAAGGCATGGCGATCCACTCCAGTAGTCTTGCCTGGAGAATCCAATGGACAGAGAAGCCCAGTGGGCTATAGTTCATAGGGTTTCAAAACTCTTCAGACATGACTGAAGCTACTTAGCAAGCACACACAAGAGGATATTTACAGGATAACAATATTCACAGTGACCTACATGGACAAGAGTTATTAAAATCACATTTTTCTTAGAGGAAGTGTTTTTTTTTGTTTTTTTTTTTTAATTTTTGGACCAACTGAACCTATCTAATATAAAATCCTTTAAGATACAAACTGTGATCACAACAGCATCCACATAGCAGAGAGAGGATGGGGGTGTGGGCGGGGAGCGTGGCTGGACGAGGAGGGAGTTTTCAGGTTACTGCTTTCCTGGTCCACACTGTGGCCTCTGGGAGCATGAGGTCTTAGCAAATGTCCAATCAAGGCAGCCAGAAGCAGAGGGGCCCTGATACCAATACTGAGACAGACCGAGGACAGCAGGCCCCTCCAACATGCCATCTTCTCACAGGGGCAGCCTCCAGGGAAAGCCAGATCCAGTTGAAGGAAAGAGTTTGGGATGTTCAAATACAAATATTTGAGCCTGTTTGTTTACGCGTCCAATAATCATACCAAAATTTATACAAAGATATTCTGGAAGTAGTATTACAGTACCCAAAGACAGTAACAAAAAAATGTATACCACTCATACACATGGACACACCAGAACATGCTCCATCACATCAGCAAAGTTGTCCCCTTCCAATCTTTTCCTTTAAGTTTGCTATACTAGCTCATTTTAATCATTATTTTTAGTTTGAATAAAAATGATAAGGGGAACAAATGAGTATAATTTAGTTCCAGACCTACCAAGTAGAAAATGCGGTCATTACCTGCTTTTTAAAAAAACACAAAGGCGTGAGTTTATGATTTGGTAATATTTGTCTCTACCAAGATATGTAAATTCAACAGTAAGTAAGTGGAAATATTTTTAGCCTACTTCAGAAATGGTTGTTTTGAAGCATTCTTCTCCAAAACCTATGATCATAGAAAGCTTAGAGGTTTTTTTTTTTCTTTCTACTGCCAGTATGCAGAAACAGCATGCCAACTTGTTGAAGTAGAAGAAAGTACATATTTTTCATGTATTTTTTTAAATCATTCAACTGATTACTCTGATAGCATAAAAGAAATTCTACTTTTGGGCTGAAGTCAAGCATTTTAAATTTAACAGTATTAATTTTTGAGTCACTAAAAAGGTTTTGTATAAAGCGCTGTTTACTAATTAGTCTTTGGTGGCTGTTATTGCTTGCTTTTATTTTATAATCTGTGCTGTCATTCTGGATTCAAAGTCGTGGCAGCTGATGGGGATGTGGTCCAAATATCTGAGTAATGCAAAGTGCCTTGAATGACCAAAAGGCAGCCTTGGACTAAATTATGAAATTGACAAATGTGTTTTGTTTTCTTCTTATGCCCCCACCGCTTGATCTGGCTACCTCCAAGGAACCCAGCAACCATAGCCCTCACACTGCCTCTGTGACTCTCCCAGGAACCACACGCTTGGGCTACAAGTGGTTTTTGTGCTTTTATCCACAGAAGAGAATGTGCCTTCTTCCTTTTCTACTTTGGATTTTGTCATGTAATTTGTCTAAAAATATTGCTGAAACTTCTAGTTAAGAAGGTTTTGTGAGCTCATATTTTGTTATTCCCCTTCTACTTCAAACACTAAGGTACCTGAAAATAGGAAGATTCAGCATTCTATAAATCAAAATAGTGTCTCTAAGGGTATACATATGAAGAGGCATAGACACCCAGAGGAGCAAGCCAGAATGAAGGTTGTGGGACTACTGGATCTGGGTCCAGATTCAGGCAGAGACAGATGAGAGTTAATTTCCTTCAAGTTTCCCTATTTGAGGTAAATAGTTCAGCTGTGCACATTTCATAAAAATAGCTGACATGTATTAGGTCTCTACAAACAGGAAATTCATCCATATGTTTTCATTTTTACTGTTAGGTTAGTGATTTGGGTTTGGTTTTTTGTAAAGGAATCTTACTCTATCCCGTGATTATAAGGATTTTCTTTTATGTTTATCCATAAGTTTTAAAGTTTAGTTTTCATATGCAGGTCTATGATCCTATGGAAATTAATTTTTGTGTTTGGTATGAGCATGAAGTTAATCTTGTTTCATGTGTTTATCCAGGTTTTGTAGTATAATTTCTTGAAAAGCTTTATCAAAAATCAACTGAATTGCATATATGTGCTCTATTTCTGGACTCTCCACTCAGATTTTATGACTTGTCTATTTTTACATAAATCCCACAATGTCTTGATTAAAGTGGTTTTGTAAGTCTTAAAATCAGGCAGTATAAATTCTCAAATTTTATTCTTTTCATCAAAAATGTTTAGGCTGTTCTAGATTTTGCATTTCCATATATATTTAAGATTATTCATTTTACTAAAAATGTTTCTGGGATTTTTATTGCATTTTTAGAATTTATAGAGCAATTTGAGGAGAACTGATAACAATATTCAGAGAAGGCAATGGCAGCCCACTCCAGTACTCTTGCCTGGAAAATCCCATGAATGGAGGAGCCTGGTAGGCTGGGGTCCATGGGGTCGCTAAGAGTTGGACACAACTGAGGGACTTCACTTTCACTTTTCACTTTCAAGCATTGGAGAAGGAAATGGCAACCCACTCCCGTGTTCTTGCCTGGAGAATCCCAGAAGGGGAAACCTGGTGGGCTGCCGTCTATGGGGTCACACAGAGTCAGACACGGCTGAAGCGACTTAGCAGCAGCAGCAGCAGCAGATAACAATATTGAGACTTCCAATCCATGAGATGTATATATGCATTTACTTAGGTCCTTAACATCAACAATAGCTTTTATTTTTGTAGTGAGGAAAATTTTTATGCTATTATAAATCATTTAGTTTATTTATATTTCTTCCAACTGTTGCTAACATAAAAATACAACTGAATTTTGTATACTGACTTTGTTTCTTACAGTCTTACTAAATTTAGCAATTTAGTCCTAGTACTGTAGATGATTACTTAAAATATTAATGCATCTACTATATACAGATAAAAACAACCCTTAATTCATGTTTTGTTTTGTTTTTCTTTCCCTATTTTACTGGCTGGGTCTTTCAATTTCATGTTGAGTCAAAATGATAAGAATGAACATCCTTGCCTCTGTTTTTAATTTTAGAGGGAAAATAATCATTATATCACCGTTTATTATGAGGTTATTGTAGACTCTTATTAGATGCTGTATTAGTTGATTTGGGCTGCCATTACAAAGTACCACAGACTGGGTGGCTTAAACAGCAAATACTTATTTACTCACAGTTGTAGAGGCAGGCAGTCTAATTTCAAGATGCTGCAGGGTTTGTTCCTGATGAAGACTTTTGCTTGGCTTAAAGCTGGTACATTCTGTGTCCTCATATTCTTTCCTCTGTGTACACACACACACACACACACACACACACACACAAGTCCCTCTATGTTCTAATAAGGACATCAGTCCTACCTGATTAGCGCCCCACCTCAAGATCTCATTTAACTTAAAATATAATCTACAAGACTATCTTGAAATATAGCCACATTTGGGATGAGGGCCTCAATATATGAATTTGGAGAGAAATATAATTCAATCCAAAATGTCTTTAACACATTCAGAAACATGTCATCAGTTTCTGGTTAGCTAATTTATTTGATCATGAAAGGGTGTAGAATTTTATCAAGTAATATGTCTGCATATATTGAGATACAAATTAAGTTGGGATAGTAAATTACATTGTTTGATTTATTAATATAGAAAGAACTTTGCATTTCTGTAATAAATCCCACTTGCTCATCATATATATTTTATATATATATATATATGTTACTGAGTATTTTTGTAACTACGTGACTGAGCAACATTGGTTTGTAACTTTATTGTAATGTCCATAAAAATCTTGTTGTTGTATAATATTAGGAATGGGTATCTTCACTGGGCTTTATAAAATAGAAAAAGTTTTCTTCTTCTAAACTTTCTGAAATATTTTTTTTATGAGATTGATATTACTTATTCTAAACTTTTGATAGAATTTATCTGTGAAATTATCATGGCCTGGAGTTTTCTTTATAAGAATGTTTTGTTAACAATTTCAATTAGATATGGAGCTTCAGATTTGGATACTAGGTATATTCATATTTTCAGTTTCTTTTTGAATCAGCTTTAATAGAGAAAGACACTGGTAATAAAAACCTCAGAAAAAGTACACTCACAGAAACATTAAAAATGAATAAAACCATATTCCAGGCAAAGGTTAAAAAAAGAACTAGTATAACGATATTTGTACCAAGTAATAAGTTAGAATTAAAACTAATAAAACTGAAAGTTTTAAATTAATTAGAAAATATAATTATAATTTTATGAACCTAGTAAGTCATTAAAATTTATAAAGCAAATAAACATTAATAGAACTTGCACAGAGAAACTGGCATATTTATCATCAGTAGATTTTTGGTACATCTCTTTCAGAAGTTGATTTATCAATTAAATAAACAAGCAACTAGAAAGAAGGCAAAGAGCAAACAAGTTTAACCTAATAAACCCATATGGAATTTGTTTCTAAATATATTACAGTAGAAAATGAGTTTCATCATATATTCCCCAAAGTCTTGCTTTGATACGCAGATCCTAAATAATGAAATATGGTTCTACTGTACCTTTGCCATAATATGCAACTTTTCAGTAGTCACTATTTTGTTTTCTCGGAGAAGGCAATGGCACCCCACTCCAGTACTCTTGCCTGGAAAATCCCATGGATGGAGGAGCCTGGTAGGCTGCAGTCCTGGGGTCGCGAGGAGTCAAGAGTCGGACACGACTGAGTGACTTCACTTTCATGCATTGGAGAAGGAAATGGCAACCCACTGCGGTGTTCTTGCCTGGAGAATCCCAGTGACGGGGGAACCCGGTGGGCTGCCATCTATGGGGTCGCACAGAGTCGGACACGACTGAAGCGACTTAGCAGTAGCATTTTGTTTTCTACTTCTTATAAAGCAATAAAAACACCATTGCTGAGTACTGTACGTAAATTTAACAGCATATTTATAAATGGAACATTAATGTAGAGAAAGAGTCCTCAGACATTAAATTTTCATATTTCATCTAGATTTTGATGAAGTTGTTATCATCAAAATATATCTTCCTAAAAACCAAATAAAACTCTAATGCAGCTTAACAGCAGCATGTAAAAATGAACCTGGAATAGAGTATATGTCATGGCACTAGAGTTATTCAAATTTACTTAAGAAAAAAATCAATTTTTATTCTGTGATAATACTGTCTTTGGAGAGAAAACAATTTAAAAAGCACCATAAGGAAGTACATTCCAGAACAAGATAGTGTATTCTCTTTTTTAAACAGTATGCAAAAATGGTAGAGAGATACTACTTTATACTGATGAAATGTCTTGCTATTTTATAAATAGAAAATGCTTCCAGCAATGTCCTAAATGATGCACAAGACAGCATATTTATTGGTTGTAAAAGTATGTTCATGGTATTAACTTTATGACCTTAATGGAGCAATAATTTAGAGGCTGCTGAAACCTGAAAAATAACTCATGGTTTAAGCCAGATTAAAGCAACAATTGATATTGAGAACTTCTGGCAAATTTCCCAATCCATTACCGTTTGCAGATATTGAATTGTTGTTGCCAATATTTGTTGTAAAGGAGAAGTAAAAAAATATATAGCAGTGTTAGCTTCATTTTTTGATGTCTGTTCATTGAACAAATGTTTGGAATATGCGATTGATGTTCTTAACTGAGAAAAGTACATTAGCTTAGAGCTTGAGATTCAAGTAAAATTTCATTAAATAAAAATCATATTAACAAAGCCCTCATAATTTCTAACCATTACTCATTAACACTAGTTCCCATTCATATAGGTAGTATAGACTCGGTAGAGTTTATGTCTGTGACGCTGCTTTCCGTACCCATCAGGTTTATTCAAATTTCCAAGCTTTGTAGCGGGAAATGATTAACCTTCAAAACAAAAAGCTGGCGCTGCTCTACACACTGCCTTTACTTTGCTTCCTCCAGGACCTGAAGGATAAAAATCTCTTTTCCACTTATTTCTGATTGGGAAAGACTGTGTCACATAACTAGCTCTAATGGGAAGAAAGGTAGGGAAATATTCCTTTTTGCTTTTTTTTTTAAGCTGTGCACATAGCCATCACAAACAATTTCTGTCAATGAAAAAAAAAAAAAAAAAGAGCAAATGGATATTAAGGCAGTGTCTGCCTTAATAATCATTATCTCCTAGGCATATATTTGGAGAAAACCATAATTCAAAAAGTTACATGCACCTCAGTCTTTACTGCAGCACTATTTACAACCACCAAGACATGGGAAGCAACCTTAATGCCCATCAATGAATGAATGTATATATATTATACACATACACAAAGGAATATTACTCAACCATAAAAAGAACAATGCCATTTGCAGCAACATGAATGGGCCTAGAGATTTTCACGCTGAGCGAAGTAGGTCAGAAAGAGAAAGACAAATAACATGATGCTGTTTATATGTGGAATCTAACCACGGTATGAGTGAACTTATTTACAAAACAGAAGTAGAGTCACAGATCTAGAAAACAGACATGGTTACCAAGAGGAACGTAGGGAGGGATGAATTGGGAGATTGGATTGACATAAACACACTATATATATATATATATGATAACTAATAAGAACAGGAACTCTACTCAATACTTTGTAATGATCTGTATGGGAAAAGAATAAAAGAGTAGATGCCTGTATATGTATAACTGATTCACTCTGATGTACAGTAGAAACTAATGTAACACTATAAATCAACTATACTCCAATAAAAATTAATTGTTATTAAAATCATTATCCAACACTGTTAATGTTTGATTCATTATCTTCATGTTTCATAATAAAAATTCCCCCCAAAGCCATCTACTCTTCAAAACCTGAAAAAAAATTTTTTTTGAAACGCCAAAGAGAGTCAGCCAGAGGAAGGGAAGAATTTACCTTAAAATTCTCAAGAGCATCAGTCCCAAATGGTTCCTTCTTTTCATGGATCCAAACAACTGGCAAGAGTAATTTTATAATTTATATGTACATGACAAGTCAATTACTTGAAGAACTCTGTGAAATAGTTTATGGTTTTCTCTGAATTTTCACAAAAAAACAAAATAGAAATGTGTTATTATTAAGCCACTGTAATATAAAATTCAAACTCATAGCTTTACATTAGATCTTGATTCTTTGTTAACAGGCAGGGATTTCCTGTTTTTACATGACTCTGTTTGTTCTGTTGCTTTTAGACATTTCTTTAAAAAAAAAAATAAAACGTTATGGCTAATACATTGCATTCTTTGTAGTCTTTCCTGATTTCTCCTTTCCTATCTATACATAGACACAAGCACAAATTTGGAACAATTCTAACAGTGAACTGCTGTTATTATTCAATCCCCAGGTTTGAAACAATTTTCATGCTTGTGGAGTATCATGTTATATGTGCATGACTTATAAAAATGTACAAGTTTATTTATTTATTTATTTTTACAAGTTTAAACTCACTCACACAGCCTTCCTTGTCTCCTGGTTCTGTAGTCAGAAGCAATCCTGTTAGACTCGGGTTTGAAAGCATGATGAAACAGGTGTTGCAAGAAATCCATTCTGGAAGGGGTATTTAGCAAGATTCATCTTTCAGTGGCTACAGCAGAAGAGGCTCTAGCAAGAATATCTAATTTTCAGCTCCAGCAAGTCAGAAACTTTTTCCCCAGTGGTAGGGGCAGTGTGATTTTCAGAGCACTATCCTATGTCCTAGTTGGTAATATAAACTCTAGTGCCAGCAGTCTGAGCATTTTGACCTTTCAGATATTTATAAGTTTCCTAATCATCCAGATCAGAGTGTGTTTTGTTTTGGGTTTTATTTCTTTTTTAGTGAAACTGGCAAATACAGGTCTTATCCCAGGCAAATTGACATGTGGTCAGCCTATACAGAAAGCAGTCATGAATAAAGTGAAGTAGAGGATAAAGATCAAAACAGAGAGATTTTAGGCAGTGGTTATAGTAATATAATTAAAAATTAGGAGTAGCTTTAAAAATTAAGAAAAATCACCAGCAATTAAGAATAAAAGGAAAGTGATTATTTAATATCAGTCTTTTCACTGTTAACTCTAGGTTTACAGACTCACTTCTAACCTGAAGTTTGAAGAATATAGAAGAAATTAAACATAAGTTAGGTTGAGAAAAATTTTCTACAAATAACCCTGGTTTTGAGTGCAAAGTTAACACCATTTCCCACATGCCCTCATTTTCACTAGAGGCTAACCAAGGAAAAATGGATTTCTCTTCTAAATAAACACATGATCTTGGAAAGGAATAATTGTAAATGATCCCTTTGAAATAACAAACAAACAAACAAAATTATTATCCAAAAGTGCCAATGAAATGATGACTACATACTTTACTGAGGGTGAGATCATAACCAGGGCTCAATTTATGTAGCAGCTTTTGTCTGTGTTCCCCCCCCCCGCCCCACCAGGAGAACAAGAAGTCTGGTCACTGTTCATCTGGACTGAATTCAATCCATCAGTCTACAAGCCAAGATTCAATTTAGTAGGCTGGTCCATCACTAACTAAAATATTAATTCCTTTGAAATATTAAATGACTTGGAGCTACAGGCTTTGTGTGTTGGAAGAGGAAGAGCGAAGGGAGCTGAGGAATGAAGTGAAGATTAAAAAACCACAAGATAACATCTCTTTAAGATTTGTCACCTCACCCTCCCCATGTGACTCAAATACTCAAGTGGGGTAAGTAGGGGCCACCATTTCTCACAGCTTTAAAAGAGCTGACAAGCACTTCTCACTGTCATTCTCCTTTCAAATAATAAATATTTCACCTGTGAACCAGGATGAGTGTTTGGGGAATCAGATGTCCAGAAAAAAAAACATCAATATGACAAAGTGACATTTTCATGAGTGGCCATTTCAGGGTTATTGAACAGAACCCTTCAAATTAAGCATTGCTGTAGGATTTTGATTTTCTTTTCAATGTCAAATGAGGGTATAGGGGAAAGAAAGTCATAATCTAACAAGGGAAGTAACAGCCAGGCTGTCAGAAGGAAGAAAGGAAGATTGAGCTAATACTTGAAAACAAATAATAGGCACATAAAACAGGCATAGATTTGACAATCTCCAAGAAACTTGAGATTGACACTAACCTTTCATAATAGGCAAAGTCTTGGAACATTGCCAAAGTTCAAGGTTATTTTCATCTATGCTAAAGCAAGAATGGGACATTCAATGTATTTCTTTCTCATCTGTTGACTGTGGCAGAGACCTCATTTCTTAAGGGTCCTATGATCAATGTCTGATCTAGAACTAGATGGCCCCTGAAACACTTCCTACATACTTGGAACTTCAACTTTGTGCTCTAACAGATTGTGGAATAACTCAATCTAATCCTTGTACAGTACAAATGGGTGAATTTTATTTATATCTTTTTTCCTACCCATGTACAAGCATAAAATTTGTGAAAGGACATTGCCTATAACTATGTATATTCTATTGTTTTGTCATAAATTTTCCTTTGTTTATTACACCTAAGGCATTTTGGTTGTTTCTTGAAATCTCTGCTTCCCATCACATTTTAGGGCTTCAATGTTTCCATGGCCTAAAATAGTCTTCCCTTCTCTCACCCACTATCCCCCAAATCTCATGAGCCCCAAATTTCATTCACATGGTTGATATCTAATCAGCATTAAGATTCTGACATAAAATTAGTCTAGTCTCTTTATTACAATTTCTCATAACATCTTATATTTCTCCTCCAAATCACCTGCAATAATTACAGCTAGTAGCAAAAATACAGAATATTTTTGTTTAAAGACTGACTTCAGTGACATTTAATATCTCTGAATATAGACAGTTGTTTATCATTATCTTCTGTACCTAAAGTGTACCAGACTAATACTAGGTATGCAGCAAAAACTTCTTGAGAGGATAAATGATATAAGAAATGCATTCTCACAAGGCTAAATATTTGGTCTTCATTTTGTTGAGATATACTCCCCTATGCCCACTTTCTGGAAAGTGTTTTTATCATAAACAGATGTTGAATTTTATTAAGAGCTGTTTCTGCATTTACTGAGATGATCACATGGGTTTTATTCCTAACTTTGCTAGTGTGGTGTATCACATTGATTGATTTGCAGATATTTAAAAAACACTTGCATCCCTGGAATAAATCCCACTTGATCACAATGGATGATCCCTTGAATGTATTATTGGAATTGATTTGCTAGCATTTTACTGATGATTTTTATATCTATGTTTATCATGATATTGGCCTATAATTTTCTTTTTTGTGATGTATTTGTCTGATTTTTGTATTAGGATCTTGCTAACTTCATAGAATGAGTTCATAAGTGTTCCTTCCTCTGCAAATTTTTGGAATAGTTGCATAAGGATAGGTGTTAACTCTTCACTACATTTTTAGGAGAATTGACTTGTGACACCTCTAGGCCCAGATTTTTGTTTCTTGGGGGATTTTTCACTACTTATTCAGTTTCAGTACCTGTGATTGGTCTGCTCACTTTTCCGATTTCTTCCTGGTTCAGTCTTGGGAGACTGTACCTTTCTAAGAATTTGCCCATTTTTTCCAGGTTGTCCATTTTATTTACCTCTAGGTGTCTATAGTATTCTCTTAGTATCATTTATATATTCTCATATCATTGTGGTTGCAAAAGATGCTTGCTATGATTTCAGTTTTATTCAACTTACCAAGGCTTAATTTGTGACCCAGCATGTGTTCTATCATGGAAAATGTTCCATGTGCTCATGAAAATAATGTGTATTTCGCTGATTAGGGATGAAATGCTCTATAAATGTCAACTGAGTTCATCTGGTCTAATGTGTCATTTAAGGCTTGTGTTTCCTTAATGATTTTTGCCTGGGTGACCTGCCCATTGATGAAAGTGGTGGGTGTTAAAGTCCCCCACAGTTATTACGTTACTGTCAAATTCTCCTTTCATGATTGTTAATATTTACCTTTTATATTGAGGTGCTTTTATGTTGGGTTAGTATATATTTACAACTGTTACATCTTTTCTTTTTGGATTGAACCTTTGATCACTGTGTAGTGTCTTTCTTTGTCTCTTGTGACAGTCTTTACTTTATAGGCTATTTTTGTCTGATATAAATATTACTACTATGCTTTTGTTTGCATGGAATATATCTACTCATCTCTCACTTTCAATCTATATGTATCTCTAGATCTCCAGTTAGCACATTCAAGCAACAATGGGAACAATGGGAAAGAAATTAAACCACTTTGCAATTCAATAAGTAGGTCTGTTAAGTCTCTTGCTATCAAAAATAGCATTAAATGAAAATATTATTAAATAAAACCTTTTATCTAAAATTGGCCAACAAATTAGTTTCAAACACTAAACTAAGAATAAGGAGACTTGAGTTTTAGCTCTTTTACCCAGGACTTTTATGACTTAGAACTTCTGCTAACCTTAACATTTTCCTCTAATAATTAGAGAAATCCTCAGTTAATACAATCACAGTTTACTCTAGAGGTTAATCACTGTGAAGGTCACTAATGTAAAACATACTACAAATGTGAAGAACTATTATTATGTCCAGTGTAATGCTAATAAATATATAATTAAAAGAAAGATATATGTACTTCTGACCTTTCGTAGTTTGATAGATACACAGAAATATATGTTACATACAGTATGTAAATACTATAGATTACAATATAGTAGCAATTTTTATACTTATATTTCATGTAAACTCATATACTTGTTTACAAACTGCAAAGGAATTAAAATATTAATATCATGTCTGAAAAGAGGCCAGAGCCAGATTTATACCTGTCTCTCTGATAAGTGTTTATAATAACTAGCAGTATCGATTTTACATATATTTAAAGTTTTCAGGCATAATAATATATATGCAAAAATGATTCAGATATACTGTTTTAATCAAGTCAACTAAGGACAAAGTAAGGTTGTGTTGACTGAGACAGATATTTCTGCCAAAGGCCTTACTAGCACCTTCTGAAAATTTTTACAATTTATTATAGCCACAAAGAATGTGTTTGTTTCCAGGTGAAAATATTGCTGGATGAAAAAATATGCCAATTGCATTTTCTTGGTTCACTGGCTTTGAGTAGAAAACACTGTGAATATCTTATATAAGAGTAAAGAAAGAAATATATTTTGCTGAGTTAAACAAATAATTCAAAATTAACATATATTTTATATTTAATATGTCTTACATTGATAATGTTGAGTCTTATTACAGAAATTTAATGAAAATACACAAAATTACACTGACAAGTTCATATGCGTGGGGCATTTTTTTTATAGACAGAAAATAATATTTCTTTCTATGAATATTTTTTGTGTGCTTGAATCATTATTCTATTGGAGTTATGATGCATTTCTCACTGAATCACAAACACATTTTACTTATGAAAATATTAATTCTTGATATGGTTTATTTAGGTAGATCTTTTATCTGACTTTATTTTGTGCATTTTATTTTATTTATTATGCATATTAATAAAATATTTTTTTAAATTTTAAGTCAGATTCACTTCTTTTCTTGGGGTTGTTTGTTGTTTTGGGTGTTTTCCTTCATTGCTGTTATGTATGGAAAGGATTCTTATATTCCAAGATGACAAGAGTCATCAGTTTTTAACTTAGAATTTCTATGTATCCAAATTTTACATTTAAATGTTAATGCCTCTGGAATTAAATCTACATGTATAAGGACATATAGAAATGACTTGATTTTTTTTCAAGTATTTATTATAATTCCAAGTATCAATTACTAACTAATCCCTTTTTCTCCACTGATTTTTTGACTACTTTTATTATATAATCAATGAAATATATATATATATATATATATATATATATAAGGCTATGCTCATAAATTTTGGGTGTGTGAGAGAGAGGGATTTCATTAGCTCTTATTCTTTAAAGTTATTATAAGTTTCTGAATATATTTTAATGTTACTAACATGTGTCTAAACTAGTTACACTTCCAGAATAACCTTAGTATGACTTAATCAAAAGTCACCACAAAATCATAAGGGGCCTGGGACTGGAAAATTATTAGATTTATAGATGAATTCAAGAAGATTAGAAATCTTTATAGCAACAATATTTCCATCTAGGAGCTTCTAGTTCCTTATTATGTTTTTAGATACATCTTTGAAAAAAATTCTTTTTTCTTCTTATTCATCTCATAATATGTATTATTGCTAAATGACTGCATATAATTTTATATTTTGGAGCAGTTGATAATTGTATTTTCACTCTATAACTGTTCATGCAGTTTCTTAGTAAATCTATGAATGTTTATCTATTTGCCTAGTACCTGATCATCCTGTTGATATTTATTAAACATTTCTATTTATTCTCCTAGGTTCCTTAAGTAAAGTTAATTTATGTTTCTTCTGATTTTAGTCCCCTACACAAGTCTAAGATTTCATTAAAATTCTCATATTAAATATTCCTCCTAGAAATTCTTTTACTAACTATAATGCAAGTAAAGTGAGTTATATATTTTTTGACATTAGCCATTAGACATTAGCCATTAGCGATTAGACATTCACTTCACTTCAATCTACATCTAACAGCAATACCTGTTAGTATAACTATAAGCTGATATGTGTCAGTCATCACAGAATTTATGTTAAAAGCTACCCGGTAAGTTCTCTAGCAATTACATATCTCTTGAGTTGTTCCAAAATAATGTATTATTCTCATGGAAGAATTATATTTTGGGGTCTAAATTCTCAAGCCCTAGACATTGGATTTTATTAAACTTCTCTAATCAACAGAATTCAGTAGATAAATTTAGTATGACAGGGATCTGACTCATCAGAACCAGACATAAGAGCAATCTTCCTTAACGCCCTTTTCTAACTTCTATTTCTCATTTTCTACTCTACATGAAATTCCACCCCCCCAAACTAATTTCACTGTTCATATATACAGCTTTTAGTTAAATGTCTATTCTATGTTGGGGTGGGAAATGAATTCACATTCTGGGGTTTTCTCTCTGATCATAGGTTGTATACTTCTCTGGGATTTTGAAAGAGAACTGAAAGATTCTCTTTATTTCTCATATAGATATCTCATATACTTCTGGTTAGACTAGACTACAACAAATAAATAGAAATAAGCAGATATCTGAAAGAGAATATACCAAAATATTTTTATCCTTTTGAAGTGAAAGCTTGGAAGTTTCAATGTTTTACATGCTTTGAGAAGATAAGATTATGCAGATTAAAAATGTAGTTGAAAGTTACCAATAATAAGCTAAATTTTTCTATTAAAAAGAAACACGTATCTCAGATCTTTAGCTTATTCAAATAACTATAATGTTATTAATATTATGTGATCAATAGAATAATGATCTAATTGTGTGTGGTTTAAAACCCATTCTGAAGTATCTAATTCCTACCCAAGAAACATTTGGGCAGGGGATTAATTTCTGAAGCACTGGCTATCTACATATTTGGTAGAAACAGTGTCCTAGGTCTATTAAAGAGCTTTTAAATGATTCCCTAAATTATTATCTACTGGCATTATACAAAGTTAATTTTTTATTTAAAAAAAATACCACATATCTGCTATAGAGGATATGAGCTAGTAATCAATGGAGAAGTGAATGCTGAGGATTCCTTAGCTAACATTAATGGATCACACTGAATAAAGTCAGATTCACACAAATCACAAACCTTACTAAAGTAGCAAGCATTACTAGTAACTTCGAAGATACAAGCAATCAAGGAGTGTAAGTAAATTAGAGACAGTGAAAATTTTGTATGACTGTGTCCTTTCTGTAAACACTAGGCACTCACTCCCTGGCTCAGAGTAATATAAGAAGTGTTCCATGAAGTTTATGGGATACCTTAAAGAGTAAGGAGAGTTTATATGATGAAACATATCCATTTTATACCCTCAGTTATATGGCTTACATGACATTTTCTAGGAAGCCATGTCTCATTAGTTCCTACAATACTTTTGCTTATTGTAAACAACCCTAAAGCAGAAACATCTTGCTAAAAGAATTTCATAGGTAAGTACTAGCCTCCTGGCAAGCACCATTTGTATCTTTTCTAGGAGGTCCACTCACCACGATATTTACAAGAAGATTATACCAAGTTTCATGCCTTCTTTCTTTCCCTAGCAGTGATCACAAGCCAACTTTTTAAACTGCCTTTCTTTCAATTAATAACTTTGTGTGTACCTAATAAAATGCCTATTGAAAATCACTATTAGTTTTGACATTGACCTCTGAATTTAAATATTTCAGAAATATCCCCTTAATTCTTTCTGACTTCAGAAAAACTCAATGTCAGAGGTAAGAAGAATTCACTGGAGACTTTTTGGACTATAGGTGTGTGAAGGTTGAAAAAGTCAAAGTGTTAGCTGTTCAGTTGTGTCCAACTCTTTGACCCCATGGACTGTAGCCTGCCAAGCTCCTTTGTCCATGGAATTCACCGGGCAAGCGTAGTGGAGTGGGTAGCCGGCATCTTCATAACCCAGGGAATGAAACTGAGTCTCCCGCATTGCAAGCAGATTCTTCATTGTCTGAGCCATTCGGGAAGCCCGTGAAGGTTACATATAGCAATCAAATATTTCTAAACTCAGTAATACCTGTTTATTGGTATGAAATATGATTGGAAACCCTAGATAATAATATACAAAATTAACTGAAGGCTGCCCATTTATATGGGTAAATTTTTCTGAGTAAAGCAACAAATATGTAGAAATCTACAATTCTGAAATGGTTCTTCAAATATGTATAATATTAATGTTCGATTTTTGTGTTATGACTATATGTTCCCAGGATATAGGTTAATAGATATTCAACACATGACTTACCTATCTCACAAATTTACTGTGCAGGGTATTCAACACATGACTACCCACCATCACAGAAATTTATTATAAAAAACAGAATCTTTAACTAAAGAACACAGTCTGTATAGATAAAATAATTACATTTCCAACGGTCCCAAGTTCCAGAGCCCAAACACGAAAGATACATGGAATCAAAATTTCCCAGGAAGTTTGCTAACTTTTACTGTTTTAAAGTAATAATACTGCATTCATAAAGAGTCACAGCTCTTGGTATATAAGACTCAAGTTAATCAAAACAGTTCAACAACTATTCTAAAGTTTTGACTCTCTTGAGAAAAATGTCATTTATCTGCATTCCCAACCTCAGTTCTCCCCTTTCATCCCACAAAGGCATACAGGTTTACGTTGAGTTGTATAATTAAGCTATAATTGAGAAATGTAAGAATTTCTCAATCATCCTGTCATAAGGCATCACTAGTAAATAATTCTACTACAGAAGTTGTATATTTATCTGACCTGCATTTCTTAAGCAAATATTCTCCAAATTTACAACTGTCAAACAGTCTGTACTCTCCCTGAGCTAACATTTCCTCTTTGTTTTTGAAAGCTATAATTAGCAAGTGTTATCCTGTAAAAAGTGATTTTTTTAAAAAATCTGAGCGCTTCAGAATGTGAACATTTGAAATTGAATTGCGGTGACAATACAGTTTCCTCAATCTTTTCTATTGCTTCTGGTCTCTCTGCCGGGAAGCTCCACATGGCTTTCATTGAATTTAGATATATGATATTCTATCAGATCAAAGGCTAGGTTTTTCTTTCTATCCAGGAATTTGAAGTCTCACTAGACATAAACTAAAAAAGTTTTTTTTTTTTTAAATGGGAACTGGATTGGAGCTCAAATTCATAAGAAATATGACTAAAATGTACAGGAAAGAAAATTATTTATTTCAGAAAGCCATCTTCAAGTAACAGCAGCACATACATTTTTAAAAAGTGACCAAATAAGTAAGGCAGAGTTAGTGAATCCTCTTTAAGGCAAATGTCACGATGATTTCTGGGCCACCGACATAAAAAGACTACTGTGAAGAAAGCTCAAGACCTATTACAGAGCAGCACATTGTCATTTCTGTGAGTCCAAACAAAGCCCTGAGGAAATTGATGCATCCAGTACATTCCTCTCTGAAATATTAAATTACTTGGTTCTGAAGTGCTATTGTTGAGTTGCAAAGCTATTTCCTAGAAGCATTTCTCAATGTGTCACAGATTGCTTTTTAAAAAAGTTGATGACAACAGGGGGAAAAAAAAAAAACCACACAATAACAATATCAGTGATAGTTTTAACAAATCCAGACTAAGAAATTCAGGGCTGGATGATGAGCAGCTGTCTCACATAAATAAATGGCACACAGTTACATGTAAGAGCACATATGTGTATGAGGAAATAAAAGATACTTTCCGCCTTCTCTGAGTGGTTGTAAAAGTGATAATATCGTAGAATGGTTAAAGTGGAATCTCAATTCATACAGACCTGGTGTTGACTCTGAGTCTACCACTGTACAAGCTATTTAAGACTGATCCAGTTACTTAATCTTGCAAATTCCAGTGGTCTTATTTATAGATACTTATATAACATAGATATGTATCAAATTCAACAATGTAAAAAAATCCCTAGGAATCCAGAGAAACACTATCAATAATGAGGGTGACTATTGTAACAACATTATTTTTCTTTATAATCTTATTCCTAAGTGAATACAAAATGAACAAATATCATGATTTCAGGCATCCACTGTGAGACTATTAACTATATTGCTGCTAGTTCATTCATTTACTCAAAGAGTACAAACTTGAACATCTTTCATATGCAGGACATTAATATAGTTACTTGGAACAGTCAAATAAAATAGTTCTCTAGTCTTACAGATTTAGCATTTGAGCAGATAATAGTACATAAACACCACAAATACTATAACATTGAAAGGAGAAAGATAACGTGGAAAAATAAAAAAAGATCAGGATAAAGAGAACTGGGAATTGAGAATGGCGTAATTTTAATTACAACTCATTGAGAAGGTGAATTCTGAGTGAAGGTTTGCAGGAGGTTTGAACTACACATCGGGAATAGCTGGTACAAAGACCCTATGATGGCAAAGAGACAAGAGTAACTGGAGCAGAATCAGCAAAGTAGAGAGAAGGATGACATGAAAAGATGCCCAAATCAGCTACTACATCATCAGGCATTGAAAAGGCTTTGAATTTTCCTCGCAGAAAAATGTAGAACACTTTTAGGGTTTGTTCAGAGGAGTAACGATTATATTTGTTTGTAAATGATCATTCCAGATGTTTTATTGAGAATAAAGCAAGGGGTCAGAAGGTAGAGCTATTTAGGAGTCTATTCAAGTAATTTATGAAAGGAATGTTGATGACCCCAAGGAGGGCAATAGCAGGAAAGAAAGAGAGAGGATTAGATATAAGATATACTTTGGATGTTGATGCCTGTCGGACATTATACAGGTTGTGAGAGAAGCAGAAGAATCTACACTGATGCAAAGTTCTTAGAATTGAGCAGCTATAAAGAGTTGCCCAAAATTAGATCTGGGATGAACATATCAAGGGCAGGATAATTTTTGGTTTTCTCTTAGGGGTTGGGGGATGGGGGTGGAGCTCAGGAGTAAAAGAGGAGAAAGAAGTCAAGCTGACAGTGTAGAAATACTGTTTTAGAGATATTGATCTGATATTCAAGTGAAAATATCATATAGACTGTTGATAAACATGTATGGGGTTCAAGAGAGAAGCCTGGATTGGATGTATACATTTGAGAGTCATCCACATATAATTGGTATTTCAAGAAATGAGACAGAAAAACTCACCATATAAGTGAATTAGCGAGGAGAACAAGACCAAGGTCTAAGCCCTGTTACATTATGAGGCAGGAGAGTAATAATCAAAAGAGATTTTAAAGAGTGACCATTAAGTTAGTAGAGAAAACAAGAGCATACAATTATGGTTAAGTGCTCTTAAGAGATACAAGGTGTTGAAAATAGAGAATTACCAGAAATAGCATAAAGGTCATCAGTGACCTTAAAGGCAGTTTCACCACACCAGATGGTCAACACCAAAATCAGATTGATTATATTCTTTGCAGCCAAAGATGGAGAAGCTCTAGACAGTCAGCAAAAAACAAGATCGGGGCTAGATCTGATAGACAGAGTGCCTGATGAACTATGGATGGAGGTTCGTGACACTGTACAGGAGACAGGAATTAAGACCATCCCCAAGAAAAAGAAATGCAAAACAGAAAAATGGCTGACTGAGGAGGCGTTACAAATAGCTGTGAAAAGAAGAGAAGCAAAAAGCAAAGGAGAAAAGGAAAGATTTACCATTCGAAAGCAGAGTTCCAAAGAATAGCAAGGAGAGACAAGAAGGCCTTCCTCAGCAAACAATGCAAAGAAATAGAGGAAAACAATAGAACAGGAAAGACTAGAGATCTCTTCAGGAAAACTAGAGATACCAAGGGAATATTTCATGCAAAGATGGGCTCAATAAAGGATAGAAATGGTATGGACCTAACAGAAGCAAAGGATGTTAAGAAGAGGTGGCAAGAATACACAGAAGAACTGTACACAAAAACATTTTCACGACCCAGATAATCATGACAGTGTGATCACTCACACCATCTAGAGATGTGTGTGAGTGTCTATCTAGAGCCAGACATCCTGGAATGTGAAGTCAAGTGGGCCTTAGGAAGCATCACTATGAACAAAGCTAGTAGAGGTGATGGAATTCCAGTTGAGCTATTTCAAATCCTGAAAGATGATGCTGTGAAAATGCTGCACTCAATATACCAGCAAATTTGTAAAACTCAGCAGTGGCCACAGTTTTCATTCCAATCCCAAAGAAAGGCAATCCCAAAGAATGCTCAAACTACCACACAATTGCACTCACCTCACACGCTAGTAAAGTAATGCTCAAAATTCTCTAAGCCAGGCTTCAGCAATACATGAACTGTGAATTTCCAGATGTTCAACCTGGTTTTAGAGAAGGCAGAGGAAACAGAGATCAAATTGCCAACATCCAATGGATCACTGAAAAAGCAAGAGAGTTCCAGGAAAACATCTATTTCTGCTTTATTGATTATGCCAGAGCCTTTGACTGTGTGGATCACAATAAACTGTGGAAAATTCTTAAAGAGATGGGAATACCAGACTACCAGACCTGCCTCTTGAGAAACCTGTATGCAAGTCAGGAAGCAACAGTTAGAACTGGACATGGAACAACAGACTGGTTCCAAATAGGAAAAGGAGTACGTCAAGGCTGTATACTGTCACCCTGCTTATTTAACTTATATGCAGAGTACATCATGAGAAGCGCTGGGTTGGAGGAAGCACAATCTGGAATCAAGATTGCCGAGAGAAATATCAATAACTTCAGATATGCAGATGACACCACCCTTATGGCAGAAAGTGAAGAACTAAAGAGCCTCTTGATGAAAGTGAAAGAGGAGAGTGAAAAAGTTGGCTTAAAGCTTAACATTCAGAAAAACTAAGATCATGGCATCCCATCACCTCATGGTAAATAAATGGGAAAACAGTGGAAACAGTGTCTGACTTTAGTTTTTTGGGCTCCAAAATCACTGCAGATGGTGATTGCAGCCATGAAATTAAAAGACACTTATTCCTTGGAAGGAAAGTTATGACCAACCTAGACCACACATTAAAAAGCAGAGACATTACTTTGCCAACAAAGTCCGTCTAGTCAAGGCTATGGTATTTCCAGTAGTCATGTATGAATGTGAGAGTTGGACTGTGAAGACAGCTGAGTACCAAAGAATTGATGCTTTTGAACTGTGGTGTTGGAGAAGACTCTTGAGAGTCCCTTGGACTGCAGGGAGATCCAACCAGTCCATCCTAAAGATCAGTCCTGAGTGTTCATTGGAAGGACTTATGTTGAAGCTGAAACTCCAATACTTTGGCCACCTGATGCGAAGAGTTGACTCATTTGAAAAGACCCTGGTGCTGGGAAAGTTTGAGGGCAGGAGGAGAAGGGGACGATAGAGGATGAGATGGTCGGATGGCATCACCGACTCAGTGGACGTGGGATTGAGTGGACTCCCGGAGTTGGCGATGGACAGGGAGGCCCTGCGTGCTGCGGGTTTTGGGGTTGCAAAGAGTCAGACATGACTGAGCGACTGAACTGAACTGAACATCATAGCAGGTGGGAGATGACATCTGACTGAAGTGGTTTTAGAGAGGATGGGAACAATGGGTATAAACCAACACATATTTTGAGAGCTCGATTTTCAAGTTTTGGCATGAAAGGAAACTGGGAATTATGAAAGATGAAGAGCTGGATTTGGAAGCTGGCCAAAGTATAAGAGGATAAGGAGGGATTGCTCAAAGAGAAAGGGGCCTCTTTCTTTTGCCTAGGTAATATCATGAGTAGATAAGTGGAGAAGTTAGATAAGAAATGAATCAAAGAACATTGCAGAGCAAAAGAACCATACTGGTTCAGACCCACGGTCCTCCAAGATAAGTATTCATTCCATTTTCAAAGTGAATCTTACAGACTGATAGAGTAAGCGGTAGTTTATGTGGTGGGTATGATTTGAATTGCATCCTCAAAAAAAAAAAAAAAGTTCAAGTGCTAATCCCTCTTGTTGTCTGTGAATGTGAACTTATTTGGAAATAGGGTCACTGCAGGTGTAATCAAGTTAACATAAAGTCATATTGAATTAGGGTGACTCTAAATCCAATAACTGGGATCCTTACCAAAAAAGAAGTCATGTAAAGACATTTTAAGTTCAGACAGAGAAGAGAAGGCTATGTGATGACAGGTAGAAAATAAAGTTCCACAGTTTCAAGCCAGAGAATGCCAAGGATTGCCAGCAACCACCAGAAGCTAGGACAGGACAAGGAAGTTTGTTCCCTTAGAAACTGGACTTGTTGAGTCCCTTGATTTTGGAATTCTGGCTTTCAAACTGAGAGAATAAATTTTTTTAAGTTAGTCATTTTGTGATACATTGTTACAACAGCCCTAGGAATTTTATTGGTGGAATTATCCAAAGAATGCTCAAAATTTTTTGTTTGTTTTGATAACTTCTGCTTCACAGGATTTCTAATCTTTAATAATCCAGAAGATGTGTTCAATCAATAAGAGGACTGACAGATAATTAGCATTTTCAAATAAATTCAAAATTATTGATTACATTTACCTTAGTAGACTTGCATTTCAGATTATTTCTTCTTAGTAGGATCTGGTGGAATGAACACCAAAAGTAACCTGAAATGGTAATGAAAACAACTCTGAAGTCACTAATGATAAATCAGTATAATTCATAATAACCCCATGCGAGTTGGATGAATGAAGCAGGACACTCAAAGCCAGTGCTCTTGGACAACCCAGAGGGATGGGGTGGGGAGGGATGTGGGAGCGGGTTCAGGATGGGGGAGGCACATGTGCGCCTGTGGCTGATTCATGTTGATATGTGGCAGGGGCCACCAATGTGTAGTGAAATGATTGTCTTCCAATTAAAATAAATTAATTAATTAAAAGAAAAAAAAAACTCAGACTGATTCTTCAACTACTTTAATTTCTCTATCATAAGTTAGATGTATACTTTGTACCAGCTCTACTGGGCAATACTAAGACCAAAGTGTATCGTTGGTTGTACCAACTGTGTCCTCCAATACCCTCTGCAGTCTCTCAGAGGAGCTAGGGAATAGGGACTGAAATTTACCTCATTCTTTGCTCCCCCTAGGTCATTGGGAATTGCTGGGTTTAATTCTGTAGCAATGTGCCATGCCTGCAATTGCTAATACAGAGATAAGAACAAGGTTCTGGAACTCTTCTCAGGAGGTACCAAGAGAGATAGTCTAGGTTCCCAGAAGAGTTACTCCTTAAATCAAAGCTCAAAACTGAGTAAGAATTAGTCACGTAAAGAAATGGAATAAAAGAAATATCACTTAGAGCAAAAATCCTATGCAAAGCCCAAGTGGCCAGAAAGGGTATGCTTGTTCATAAGACTGCAAAATACTTGGTTTAACAAGACCATAGAGCAAGTAGAGAGGGCAGAAGATAAAACAGGTATAAGCAGAGACCAAATCATGAAAGTTCTTGAATGCATGTCAGAGAAAATAAATAGAACCAAGCACACAATTACATGCAAGAAAATTAATCAGATTAAATGCTAGAATGATTACTAATATATACTGGGAGAAATAGGATGGGAGGCAAGGCTGGAATCTATTGAAGTGAATATAAAATCCAGGATTAAAAATGAGGCCTGAAGCATGAATTTAGAAGGAAAGAAGTGGATAAATGCAAGAAGTAACAATGAATACATATGACTGATTGCATCCGGAGGCAGAAAATAAAGAAATCAAGAAAGACTCTCAGGATTTGGGAAGACAAGATAGAGAATAAGGGAGGACAATGAGGCGCAGCATAAGGAGTAGTTAGGTTTGGTTTTGGATGTTGGGTTTGATGTCCTCAAGGTGCATTTTTGCAGGAAATATTTAACAGTACATTATATTAATTGTAATTACGTTACATTGTACTAATACGTAAAAGCTCAAAAGCAAGATCGAGCACGAAAATTTGTGTCATCATCTGCACATACCTGTTAGCCGAAGAAAAGCAATGAGTGTAGCTGAGATCCACAGAGAAAATACATAGGAAAATAACAGACTAGGGCTTATAACAGCACCTCCAAGAACAACTAAATTGTATGGCACAGATGGAAAAGAGGAGACCGTGAAAGTAGTTTAGGTGTAGGCCAAAAATGTCTGCTGGTGTGTGGAAACTCATGGAGTGTTCCAAATAGAATGAGGTCACCCTTTCAAATATTCAGAGGATTATGGTAGACAAAGGCTGAAAAATTATGATTTGGCCACAGAGAGAGAACTGTTTAGTGCAATTACTGGTCTAAAAAGTGACTGAATCTCTGAGTTGGTTCACATTTTAATGTTAAAATGTTTTAGTTAAGGACATAAGGTCACTTATAATATAGGGACTCCCCTGGTGGCTCAGAGAGTAAAGCGTCTGCCTGCAATGCGGGAGACCTCGGTTCGATTCCTGCGTCGGGGAAGATCCCCTGGAGAAGGAAATGGCTACCCACTCCAGTACTCTTCCCTGGAAAATCCCATTGACAGAGAAGCCTGGTAGGCTACAGTCCATGGGGCCGCGAATCTTTGAGCTGGTTCACATTTTAATGTTAAAATGTTTTAGTTAAGGACATAAGGTCACTTATAATATTAGTAAGTACTAATAAACAGTAGTTGATTGATAAATTAATCTTTCATTATCATAATCAATTAGGATTCTGTACATAAAATCTGTACATTGGATATAAATCCAGAAACCCTGTGAACAACTGAAAGGGGCATTTTTACAATGCTGTAAATTGTCTCTTAATTAATTTTCTAAATATAACTGAATACCCACCCTTAGAATATATCCAGGGACCTGATTCTAAATAATTCACATTAATTTATTTTATAAATATACCAGAAAACTGAGTAGGGCTTAACATTCTGAATAAATAATAATTCTATACCCTAGAGAATTTTTTGGCAGCATACAGAGTTGAGATTCATCCTAGAAAAAAACTGTTTCCCATGGATGACTGCCCACGGAAAAATCATGAAATGAATGAATGAATATGTGGGTGAATGAAAAAAAGTACATATGTATAATGGGAAACAGATTGTGCTAGGCTAATGGGATTAACCCAGATTATCCCAAAAGGAAATTTTAGACCATGATTCATGAAGAAACAAAGTTTCATGAAACACAGAAAATCTATAATATGCAGTGATCTTTTCTATAGGTGATGTTTGCTTTATTTGCTCTCCCTCTGCATTCAGCACCCTTCCTTGCTAACAAATTTTCACTAACAAATATCTCTTATTGTCATAGTTCTGAAATTTACTCTATAACTGTACCCATGAATCTACCATTTTCTTCCATCTCTTACCAGTCCAAGGGAATCTGTCCCTTGTTCTTGCCTAGCAAGCCAGATACTCAGAACTACTTAGAACTGTGGGGAAAATATCCCAGCTCCCCTCAGAATATACATGTACTTAATAGGCAATTAATAGAACATTTGTAGATGGTTTCAGTTTTCCCTTATACTTTAATCATGGAGATATATTGTATTGTTAAACTTGTGCCAAGCAGAAATACTCCACTTTTAAAAATACTAATCATAAGCGAGTTCTTTATAATTTGATTTCACCACAGTGTTCCACTGATTCAAAACAAGGCTAAAGAGGAAAACAGTTGTCCATCAGCTTTTAAAGAAAGATACTTCCAATGTAATCATACTGCTACTCAAGACAATTGTTTGTACTGCTGTAAAAGCTGAGATATACACACAGAGACACATGCATACACACACCGTCCTCAAATAAATAAGACACTACAAGATATCACGAACTCATTGGTGACATAGGTCCTACTTCATTTGAAAAGTAAAAGTACCATATAATTATGGGACACATATAGACTGTTCAGATTCAGTAAGATATATTCTGCGAATTCCACTCACATACTTTGGTTCAGAGCTTTGTCTCTCTCAATCCATTTTTTTGGTGACTATTCTATCAAAGGACATAAAAATCCTCAGGGATGATATTCTTCTTTCCTCCTAAATAGCCCTTCACAGTATTGCTTTATGCTAATTTTTCCAGGACTTTAAACTTTCAGACATAACATTCTGAAGAGCTACTCTTGACAGCAGAGCTACAAAAGGAGTCTTCTCACATTTAACGATTCTTTACATAAGTGCATTTTTCTTTTTGAGATACCTAGCACAGAATTTAAACACTATATATATATGTGTATATATACATATATATACACACACACACACACACACATATATATGTGTATCTATATATATGTTAAGTTGCTTTAGTCTTGTCTCTTTGCTGCTCTATGGATGGTAGCTTGTCAGCCTTCTCTGTCCATGGGATTCTCCAAGCAAGAATAATGGAGTGGGTTGATACACCCTCCTCCAGGGGATTTTCCCAACCCAGGAACTGAACCCATATCTTCCACGTGTCCTGCATTGGCAGGCAGATTCTTTACCACTAGCACCACCTGGGAAGCTAGTAGTCCTATATATAGTTCAGTTCAGTTCAGTCGCTCAGTCCTGTCCGACTCTTTGCAACCCCATGATCCACAGCACACCAGGCCTCCCTGTCCATCACCAAGTCCCGGAGTCCACCCAAACCCATGTCCATTGAGTTCGTGATGCCATCCAACCATCTCATCCTCTATTGTCCCCTTTTCCTCCTGTGCTCAATCTTTCCCAGCATCAGGGTCTTTTCAAATGAGTCAGCTCTTCACATCAGGTGGCCAAAGTACTGGAGTTTCAGCTTCAACATCAGTCCTTCCAATGAACACCCAGGACTGATCTCCTTTAGGATGGACTGGTTGGATCTCCCTGCAGTCCAAGGGACTCTCAAGAGTCTTCAACACCACAGTTCAAAAGCATCAATTCTGCACTCAGCTTTCTTTATAGTCCAACTCTCACATCCATACATGACTACTGGAAAAACCATAGCCTTGACTAGATGGACATTTGTTGACAAAATAATGTCTCTGCTTTTTAATATGCTGTCTAGGTTGGTCATAACTTTCCTTCCAAGGAGTAAGCATTTTTTAATTTCATGGCTGCAATCACCATCTAGTATTATTTATAAATGTTATATATATATACATATATATATATATATAGCATTTAAATTGACTTTGAATCTGAAAATACATATAACATATGTATCCTTGAAACAAATATAATTTTGGTATGCAATATTTAAAATTTGACTTCATAACTCCTTTGTGAGCTTTTAAGTTTCCCTATTACTTCTGGTAGGAAATGGCAACCCACTCCGTTATTCTTTCCTGGAGAATCACATAAACAGAGGAGCCTGGCAGGCTACAGTCCATGACGACTTAGCGACTAAAGAGAGACAGAGAGAGAGATTACTTCTGGCGTTTTGCTTTCAATTAACACCACCCATTACGTTATGGGCTTTCCTGGTGGCTCAGACGGTAAAGAATCTGCTTGCAATGTGGGAGACCTGGGTTCAATCCCTGCATTGGGAAGATCCCCTGGAGGAAGGCATGGCAACCCACTCCAGTATTCTTACCTGGAGAATCACCATGGACACCCTGGCAGGCTACAGCCCATGGGGTTGCAAAGAGTCAGATACCACCAAGTGACTAAACACAGCAGAAAACATTACATGTTATAAGCCGATGGTGCCCTATGGTAATGGTGATCCTAATGTAACAGATTTTTCTACATGTGTAAAATACTTCAATTAAATCTTCAAAAGGACTAAGTATTTGGGTAATATCCAGAGTAAGTACTTGGGTTTCCACAGCACTTCAATAAAGGATATTGTAAGCTTTGCAAGTTTTTTAGCCCCCGAATCAAACTAGATAAGTAATAGACTACTCCATCCCTGTCTAAGGTGAGCCCTAACTTCTAGACTGATCAGCAATGCAACAAACTATATGAAATATTGAATTAAGTTCAATTAGAATTGAATTTAATTCAATCAGAATCTCTATCAATCTCTAGCACATGGTGCTTTGAAGTGTGTATATATATATACACACACATACATGTATATATGAAAAGTGAAAGTGTTAGTTGCTCAGTCCTGTCCAACTCTTTGTGACCCCATGGACTGTAGCCTACCAGGCTCCTCTGTTCATGAGGATTCTCCAGGCAAGAATACTGGAGTGGGTAGCCACATAGCCATTCCCTACTCCAGGGATCTTCTTGAATCTTCTTGACCCAGGGATCAAACTCAGGTCTCCTGCATCACAGGCAGATTTATATATATATAATTTGATCTGAAATGTCCAGGTAATTTTGTAATATGTATAGCAACAACACTCCTCCCAATCTACAAAGGCCTAATCTTAGAAAGTCTTCAAAGTTAAAAAAAAGGAATGCTATATCTCTTTTGAACTTTTATCTAATCTTCACTTAATATTTATATATAAAATCATATATTGTAAATATTTTAAATTGTAAAAATAAATAAACAAGAATAAGATCCTACCTAAAACCTATCTAATCCCTTTAAAAACTTGAAATATATTTTCAAGTTTTATAACCACTTTATAAAAACTTGAAATATATTTTAAAACCACTTTAAAAACTTGAAATATATTTTAAGTATATAAATTTTTTAAAAATCAATTAAACATTTAATTGAAGTACTTTAATGAAAAGTCTTAACAGCTGCCCTTTGATCACAGAATCGAATCCAAAGCCAATTAAATGTCATACAGGGCCCTGTGCAAATTGATTCTTAATAAACTTCTAATTTCATTCTTCTTCACATTTACCTCTTTGCTCTCATTTGCCTTTGGGCCTTTTCATAGTTTTTTTTTCCCTAAATCTGGAACACTTTTCCCCCCAAGTTTCATATATCACTCTTTGCATCTCATTTGAGGCATAACTCCACGAAGCATTCTACCCCAATCCCATTCTATCCCCTGATCTCCACACCCATAGATTGTTTTTACTGTGGGTCCTCTCATGTAAAGTCACAGTACATGGAACTTCCTCCATCACAACCCTAATCACATTACACTTTGGTTTCCTGTTTGAACTATTATCTTGGAGGGTAGGCACCACATCTGTTACATTCAGCATTTTAATCTCTAGTGCTTAGCCTCGTGATGAGTATATAAGAGATACTCAATACTATTACATATAGATTGATGAATTATTGAAGTTGGTGTAAGAATTAATGAAAATACACAGCATCAAAAATTTTAAAAACACATTTATTTAAATAAGGGTGCTAAAACAAAAAGGCTTTGCTGAAAAGAACGAACACACGACCAAAAAAGATATTTGTCCTGAAAGTTTGAGTTAAGACTATTTTCTCCTGTTTCTGAAAAAATATTACAACAAAATAATTTTTTCTTGAAATAAATTACTTTAAAGGTACATGCATTTGGTCATTCCAAAATTATAACTTTCCCATTTGTTCTGCATTTAATTCCTTTTTATGCAGAGTAATGTGTGTTTTGGTCACTCTGCACATCACTGTTATAACTTATTCTACATTTATAAAATAACCCTTCTATCTTTAACCAAGCTGTTCAAGTCATCAGGTTAAAAAGAAAAAAAATAAATTTACATTTTTAAAAAGAGGTTCAAGACAGACTTGACCCTTTAGAATGTCATGAGTCCTTTTCCATTTCTCAATACTTTAAAAAATTCTTTTGATTTAAAAACAGATATTTTTCTACCAATATTACAGTTTTAACAGAAACTCTATTCTACCTGTTAATATGAGAAGTTTTTCTGAAAATTTTTAAAAATAGAACTCCATTTAAACACAAGATATATTTCCACCCATAATATTTATTTATATGCCTATGCATTTATTACTTATTATTATAAGATCACATGAAACCTCACAATATAAAGAAATTAATCATTAATGTAGGGCTTCCCTGGTGGCTCAGCAGTAAAGAATCTGCCTTCAATGAGGAGACCCAGGTTCAACCTCTGAGTCAGGAAGATCCCCTGGAGAAGCAAAGAGCTACCCATGTCAATATTCTTGCCTTGATATTTCCATTGACAGAGGAACCTGGCGGGCTACAGTCCATATGGTTGCAAAGAGTGAACATAACTGAGAGACTAATAGCACTACAATAATAATAATATAATCATTAATGTAAAATTCAGTTATTTATTGCTAAGTGGTTTATATGCAGGGCTTAGTTTAATCACCACCAGCAATGGATACTATGAGAAATGTAAGTGTGCTTGAGTGTGAATGTGAAAACTGCTCAGTCATGTCCACTATTTGCGACCCCATGGACTGTAGCTCACCAGGCTCTTCCGTCCATGGAATTCTCCAGGCCAGAATAGTGGAGTGGGTTGCCATTTCCTTCTCCTGGGGATCTTCCCAACACGGGGATCTAACCCAGGTCTCCCACATTGCAGGCAGATTCTCTGCTATCTGAGCTACCAGGGAAACAAACATGTGCTTACTTAGGGCACCAGCAATTCTTGAATAACCTCTGCCCAAAAGAGGATAGAGAAATTATTTAATAAGTCATATTTTTTAAATGGCATAAAATTTTACCATAGGGAAAATAAAAACTTTGTTGAACTCTCTTCATAAATCATAAATAATGGTTTAGAAATATTTTCATTTTTGAATTGCATGAGGAAATTTCATAAACAAGTCAGTGTTTGAGGCCTCTAAACTTCTTAATTTGCCCCTATTTCTTACAACAGTCCTGTGAGATAATTAACAGTCTCTAATGTACTGATAAAGAAATGGAGATTTATACTACCAAAAGTCATTTATAAATTCAACATAATTCCTATCAAGATTCCAATGCCACTTTTTACAGCAGTAGAAAAAAAAAATACTCTTAAAGTTTGTATGTAACCACAAAAGACCTTGAGAATAGCCAAAGATACCCTGAGAAAGAACAAAGCAGGAGGCATCATACTTCCTGATTTCATACTGAATATGAAGCGATGGTCATCAAACGAGGATGGTACATAAAAACAGACAAATATACCAATGGAGCAGAATTAACAGCCCAGAAAAAACTCAAACACACACAATCAACTATATTTGACAAAGGAACCAAGAACACTAAATGGAAAAAAAAAACAGTCATTTCAACGAACGGTCTGTGATAAGAGGATATTCACATATAAAAGAATGGACTTATATCTTACATCACTCACAAAATTAACTGTAAATAAATGCTTAAATGTAAGACCTCTTAGAAGAAGGAAACCATAAACCTCCTAGAAGAAAACATAGAAATAAAGCTCCTTGAAATGGGTCTTAGTAAGGATCTTTTGTATGTAACGCCTAAAAAACAAGTAACAAAATAAAAAACACACAAGTGAAACTACATCAAATAAAAACCTAAACAGCAAAAGAAATCGGCAACAAAGTAAAAAGACAATCTATGGAATATTAAAAAATTGCAAAGCATACATCTGGTAAAGAGTTAAAATTCAAAATATATCAATAATTGAAACAACTCAATACCAAAAAAAAAAAAAAAAAAGTCAAATAACTCAATTTAAAAAATGGGCAAAGGACCTGAATAGACAATAGAAATTTCTCCAGAGAAGATTTATAAAAGGTCAACAGGTCCACGAAAAGATGCTCCTTAGGAAAATGCAAATTAAAATGACAATATGATATCAACCCATGCCTGTCGGAATGACCATCATCAAAAAGACAAGAAATAACAAAAAGTGGCATGGATGTGGAGAAAAGGGAACCCTTGTGCACTGTTGGTGGGATGATAAACGGTATGGCAACTAGGGGAAATAGGAAGGGGTATTCTCAAATAATAAAAACAGAACTATCATATGATCCAGAAATTTTACTATTGGATATTGATGCAAAGGAAATAAAACCACTAAACTAAAAAAAAAAATAAAAAATCTGCAACCACATGTTCAAAGCATCATTAGTTAGCAATAGCTGTGGAAAATTCTGAAAGAGATGGGAATACCAGACCACCTGACCTGCCTCTTGAGAAACCTGTATGCAGGTCAGAAAGCAACAGTTAGAACTCGACATGGACCAACAGACTGGTTCCAAATAGGAAAAGGAGTACATCAAGGCTGTATATTGTCACCCTGCTTATTTAACTTATATGCAGAGTACATCATGAGAAACACTGGGCTGGATGAAGCACAAGTTGGAATCAAGATTGCAGGGAGAAATATCAATAACCTCAAACATGCAGATGACACCATCCTTATGGCAGAAAGTGAAGAGGAACTAAAGAGCCTCTTGATGAAAGTGAAAGAGGAGGGTGAAAAAGTTGGCTTAAAGCTCAACATTCAGAAAACTAAGATCATGGCATCCGGTCCCATCACTTAATGAGAAATAGATGGGGAAACAATGGAAACAGAGTCTGACTTTATTTTTGGGGGCTCCAAAATCACTGCAGATGGTGATTGCAGCCATGAAATTAAGACGCTTACTCCTTGGAAGAAAAGTTATGACCAACCTAGACAGCATATTAAAAAGCAAGGACATTACTTTGTCAACAAACGTCCATCTAGTCAAGGCTAAGGTTTTTCCCGTGGTCATGTATGGATGTAAGAGTTGGACTATGAAGAAAGCTGAGTGCCAAAAAATTGATGCTTTTGAACTGTAGTGTTGGAGAAGACTCTTGAGGGTCCCTTGGACTGTAAGGAGATCCAACCAGTCCATCCTAAAGGAGATCAGTCCTAGGTGTTCATTGGAAGGACTGACACTGAAGCTGAAACCCCAATACTTTGGCTGCCTGATGTGAAGAGGTGACTCACTGAAAAAGACCCAGATGCTGGGAGGGATGGAGGGCAGGAGGAGAAGGGGACAACAGAGGATGAGATGGCTGGATGGCATCACCAACTCGATGGACATGAGTTTGATTAAACTCTGGGAGTTGGTGATGGACAGGGAGGCCTGGCGTGCTGCAATACATGGGGTCACAGAGTCGGACACGACTGAGTGACTGAAATGAACTGAAGATACAGAAAGAAGAATCCACTGATGGATGATGAAAAAGTCAAGCTGTAGAAAAAAACAAGGAAATTCTACCATATAGGACAACAAGGATAAACCTTGAAGGTATAATACCTATGCTAAGTGAAGTAAGTCAGACAGACTAATGCGGAATCTAAAAATAAACCAAAAACAAGACACAGAAAAAAGATTAGACTCTGTGCTTACTAGAGATTAAGAGTGGAAGTAGGAGAAACTGGAGGAAGGTGGTCAAAGGTACAAACCTCTAGTCACAAGATAAATAAATACTAGGGATGTAATGTAACACATAATACCTATAAATAGCACTTATTGGTACATATACACCATGGAATATTACTCAGCCATTAAAAAGAATTCATTTGAACCAGTCCTAATGAGATGGATGAAACTGGAGCCCCTTATACAGAGTGAAGTAAGCCAGAAAGATAAAGAACATTACAGCATACTAACACATATATATGGAATTTAGAAAGGTGATAACGATAACCCTATATGCAAAACAGAAAAAGAGACACAGAAATACAGAACAGACTTTTGAACTCTGTGGGAGAATGTGAGGGTGGGATATTTCAAAAGAACAGCATGTATACTATCTATGGTGAAACAGATCACCAGCCCAGGTGGGATGCATGAGACATGTGCTCCGGCCTGGTGCACTGGGAAGACCCAGAGGAATCGGGTGGAGAGGGAGGTGGGAGGGGGGATCGGGATTGGGAATACATGTAAATCCATGGCTGATTCATATCAATGTATGACAAAACCCACTGGAAAAAAAAAATAATTAAAAAAAAATAAATAAAAAAATTAAAAAAAATAGCACTTATGTATAATGCATAGGAAAGTTGTTGAAAGTAAATCCTAAGAGTTTTCATCACAAAGGGAAATATTTTTTTCTTTATTCTTTAAAGCAATGAAAAAAAGAAAAAAGAACAAAGAAATGTCCTCTCTGTTTCTTTTTTTATTATCGGTATACAGTTTAGGCGTCCTTGATGGCTCAGCAGATAAAGAATCCACCTGCAATGCCAGAAACCCAGGAGACATGGGTTCAATCCCTGGGTTGGAAAGATCCCCTGCAGGAGAAAAATGGCAACCCACTTCAGTATTCTTGCCAGAAAAGTCCCCACAGAGAGGGAGCCTAGCATGGCTACAGTCCGTGGGATTGCAAATAGTGGGACATGACTGAGCGAGACTGAGAACATACAATTTGAGAGGAAATATACTAAGGCAATATAGAAATTATTTCATAGATAAATTGCAGTATGAATGAGATCACTTTTTGGACTAGTAAAGAGCAAAATGAGTATTTCAGGTGGAGAACAATGCAAAAGAATTATTCATGAACATGTTTTGTTTTGCTATTAAAATAAGGAAACCAACACCTTGGGTGTAAAGGATGATGCATAAATAAATTTAAATAGTTTAAATATACTCTATTAAATATCAATATATTTAGAATCTTGGACACAAACTAAGCAATTGACCCAAGAGACAGCAAAGAATAATTATTTCTCTTAAGCACAAAAGTGACCAAAGACAATTTAAGAAAAATAAAATTACTAGTGAATATATTTGAGAAAGGTATTATTGGATTTAAAGAGATCACTTAAGGGGCTTCCCTAGTAGCTCAGTTGGTAAAGAATCCTCCTGCAATGCAGGAGACCCCAGTTCGATTCCTGGGTCAGGAAGATCTGCTGGATAAGGGATAGGCTAATCACTCCAGTATTCGTGGGCTTCCCGTGTGGCTAGCTGGTAAAGAATCTACCTGCAATGTAGGAGACCTAGGTTCAATCCCTGGGTTGGGAATATACCCTGAAAAAGGGAAAAGCTACACACTCCAGTATTCTGGCCTGAAGAATTCCACGAACTATACAGTCCATGAGGTCGCAAAGAGTCAGACATGACTGAGCGACTTTCACTAAGCAATACCAAAGTAATGTATGTAGGCCAAATCATGTATTTTGTTAGTAGTGCTTCTTAAATAGCTCCAAGTTTTCAAGCCTGGTTATCTTAGATTGAAATGGTGGGGAAGATAACCAAAGGACATCTAGTATGTTGTAACAGCAGTTCACACTCACCTTGTGCTTATCTATTACCATAGGTTTCTTGGATCTTCAAATTTTCTCCTGTCATCTCTATATCTCTTTTCTTGCCCAAATTCTAGCTATTTTTGCACTGAAAGACTATGTAAAATCTTTCATGATCATTCAAGTCAATGATATTGTGATATTAGTCCTATTCACCGAATATCTACCAATTCAGATTCCTTCCAGGCAAACAGCAGGCATATAAAAGGAACACATATTCACTTCTCCCTGAAGTTAGTTATGGCCACATAGTTTGATTTGGATAATAAAATCTAAGTCACAAGAGGGTGGAGTTTTTTAAGAGATAAAATTCAGTGCTGCATAACTTTCACTCTGACATTTTAGATTGGAATTTTCAATAGGCTGTGTCCCTAAAAAGGAGTACAATATATTTAAGAAACTAAATAAATGAATAACCTGACCTGCCTCTTGAGAAACCTGTATGCAGGTCAGGAAGCAACAGTCAGAACTGGACATGAAACAACAGACTGGTTCCAAATAGGAAAAGGAGTACGTCAAGGATATATATTGTCACCCTGCTTATTTAACTTGTATGCAGAGTACATCATGAGAAATGCTGGGCTGGATGAAGCACAAGCTGGAATCAAGATTGCTGGGAGAAATATCAGTAACCTCAGATATGCAGATGATACCACCCTTATGGCAGAAAGCAAAGAAGAATTAAAGAGCTTCTTGATGAAAGTGAAAGAGGAGAGTGAAAATGTTGGCTTAAAACTGAACATTCAGAAAACTAAGATCAATGCATCTGATCCCATCACTTCATGGAAAACAGATGGGGAAACAGTAAAAAACAGTTGCTGACTTTATTTTGGGGGGCTCCAAAATCACTGCAGATGGTGATTGCAGCCATGAAATTAAAAGACACTTACTCCTTGGAAGGAAATTTATGACCAACATAGACAGCATATTAAAAAGCAGAGATATTACTTTGCCAACAAAGGTCTGTCTAGTCAAGGCTGTGGCTTTTTCCAGTGTCATGTATGGATGAGAGTTGGACTATGAAGAAGCTGAGCGCTGAAGAATTGATGCTTTTGAACTGTGGTGTTGGAGGACTCTTGAAAGTCCCTTGGACTGCATGGAGATCCAACCAGTCTATCCTAAAGGAAATCAGTCCTGAATATTCATTGGAAGGACTGATGCTGAAGCTGAAACTCCAATACTTTGGCCACCTGATGCGAAGAACTGACTCATTTGAAAAGACCCTGATTCTGGGAAAGATTGAGGGTAGGAGAAGAAGGGGACGACAGAGGATGAGATGGTTGGATGGCATCACTGACTCGATGGACATGAGTTTGAGTAGACTCTGGGAGTTGGTGATGGACAGGGAAGCCTGGCGTGCTGCAGTCCATGGGGTCACAAAGAATCAGACACGACTGAGTGACTGAGCTGAACTGAACTTTCTAAAAGAGAAAGCCAAAACCTTGGTGGGTTCACTGATGAACTCTACCAAACTCTTAAAGAAGAAATAAAATCAGTGGTGTGTATAAATCCCTCTCCTCCTTCCTCCAGTACAACTTGCATGGCCATTTGTAATGACTCTCTTATCCCTTGAATTGTGAAAATATACAGCATGGACCCACACAAATGGTAGATGTTTAACTAACCTTTGTTTGTTTTCTTTTCTTGAGTAGCTAAGATATTCCATCAGCAGTTAAGAAATTGGAACCTGAGCTTGACAGGTGATTAGTACTAAGAATTTCTATTGTGATGTCACAAATATTAGCTCTTATTTCACTATGTATTGAATTTTCTGGCATTATGCTAACCACAGCCCATAATTACAAACTGCTTACCAAATGAATCAGTAAAAGTAATTTTTAATATTTTCATTAGGTAAAGACTTGTTTCATTTAGAATCATTACCCTCAGGAACTTGGATAATGCTAGCTATAGGTTTATTTCTATTATTTATTTCAATGATGTCATTCATTTGGTTGAATTCATCAAGCATTTCTGTGCTCATAGTATCAAGTGTGGGGAGAGACCACAAAGAGTAAGATATGAAGCAGTTCTAGGTTTTCCATCCAAGGGGATTGAAAGGTATGAGATAAAGGTAAAAGAAGGTCATATTAAATTGATAATGCTTGAAATTATATAATGAAGGTGCTTGGGAAGTGTAGAGAACTGGGAATAGAATTTAACTAGTAAGAAATGTTCAGCTTTTCAATAGACATCTTACAAAAATCTCTAAAAAGAATAAAGACTTTACAGTAATCCTAGATACCGAAACTCAATTACAACCCCAAATGTACATGGCATTATCAAGGAAAGATGAGCACATATATTGTCTCTTTACATAATTCCCATTGCAGGCAAGCTGATCATCTCCACATGCCTGTAATTATCCATAATAATTTCACATTTCATCTGATTAATTCTTCTGCTTCTCTACATACAAACACATAATGATATGGACCTCTCTTTCCTCACACATTATTCTAATTATTGTTTCATTTTATATCAATGTAATGAAAATGGAGCATTCAATCAAGGGATTATTGCTCCTACTTTGAAGAGAACATTACTAATTATGTAGTATCAAGACTGCCACTTCAGGGCCATGCAGAAGGTTGCCTAATTACCCAGTGATTTCAGGACAATTTACACTGTCAATCTGAGTAAAAAAAAATAAATTAAATAAGGCTGGGCTTCCTCTCCTCACCCCCCCAACCCCGCCCACACTTTTTCCTCTGCCTTCCTCATTGATATACTTGGTTTACAGATGCAAATAAATTCATTTGGTAATTCTATAAATTTGGCAGGCCAGGCCTGGATTTTATTCTACATTTTAAAAAGTGTTTATCTTACACACTACCCCACCTCACTGTTTCCATAAAAGGCAATCCTATTTACTGACCTCATTTCTGGAAAGACTAACCTGGAATAATGTTTAACGCTTTAATTTTCCAAAACTCTCCAAATACAATCTGTTACTTAAAATCTTGTATTTGCTAAAGCTAAAGTTAAGGAAATAAAAAAAGTGCATTAATGCATTCTGAAAAAATGATAGGATATAAAGCACATTGGAAACTTTGCTAATATGGGGCATCAAGGACCAGTTTCAGAGATTAGCACCACATTTCCAATTCTAATTCCTATAAACTACTATGCAGTAAACAGCCAGAGCTAAAATTCTCACACCTATGCAATCATTCTCACTCTTTATGGAATTAAAATTTTGCCAAAAGCAGCTGAGATAACCACTAGGGTAACAAATACGTAGCTGACTAGAGGATTAAATTTGATGACAATTCAAAAATAACTGACATCAAGCTACATATATTATCATAAAACACAGTACCAGCATTGTCAGTTTCCAGTGTGAGTTTCAGTACTGGAAGGGATTGGTGTGGGATCAGCAAAGGATAGGAAAAGGAGAGTGTATTGTGGTGAAATATATGAACCAGTTCTCCAGAAAAATGCGAATGTATACATACAAATAAAAGCTTTAATAAACTTTACTTAAAACTTTAGTAAGCTTTAAGCTTTACTTAAAACCTCTAAGTAAGGTTAGTGTATAATATTTTTCATTTACATGTTACTGTGGAATTAAATACAATGATACAATACTTGCTTTCTAAAAATTATTTATTTTTCCTCTTATCAACTCTGAAACTGTTTAAGTTGTTGTTCAGTCACTCAATTGTGTCCGACTCTTTGTGACCCCATGGACTGCAGCACACCAGGCTTGTTTAAGTGCAAATAGGATTTTATATTTCTGAAAGATCTGAAGGGGTTGACATGGAGGCACAGAGCTCTAATTTTCCTCCAGAATACTTGGTCAGTTTACTATCCCAGTATCTTTGGAGTTCATTCTTGCAATTATATTTGGTATAAAATATTTCATTTTCTCTAGTGTTTCAGACTTTAGAGCTTGGTTTGCTTTTTCATATATAACTTAATACCACTTTCTCTATTATTTTTTTCTTGATAGACTTAACTGTCTTTCATTTTCAAAGAAACAATGATATGTAAAATGTGATTGCTGTTTTTCAATTCACTAACATTTGTTTTTATCTTCACTGTGCTCTTTCCTCAGGTTCCTTTGGTGTGTCTTGTTGATCATTTTTCTAACCATTTAAGATAATTAGATAATTTAATTAAACTATTTTTTTACTAATATAAATATTTCAGCTATAAAAATATCCCTCTGAAGCCTGTTTTACTCAATTTTCAAAGTGTTAATCATGACATGTCTATTATTACTTACACAGTATATGGCAATTTAGGATTGATTTTTCTTTCTTGCCACAAAATAATCATTAAGGACAGTTTGTGGTTTTTAATATTTGTTTTTCTGATGTTCTTGTTTCCTAGGTTTCTATTAAAGATTCAGTGATTAACTTTTCTAATCCATTGCATGTTGGTCACTCAGTCATGTCCAGCTCTTTGCGATTCCATGGACTGTAACCCACCAGGCTCCTCCGTCCATAGAATTTTCCAGGTAAGAATACTGGAGTGGATTGCCATTCCCTTCTCCAGGGGATGTTCCCAACCCAGGGATGGAACCTGGGTCTCCTGCACTGCAGGCAGATTCTTTGCCATCTGAGCCACCATTAAAGTTTTATAAAGTTCCATTAGCCCTTGAAAAGAAAAGTGAAAAAAGTGAAGTCACTCAGTCGTGTCCGACTCTTTGCGACCCCATGGACTGCAGCTTCCCAGACTCCTCCGTCCATGGGATTTTCCAGGCAAGAGTATTGGAGTGGGTTTTCAGGATATGAATTCAATTTATGTCTTTTGAAAATATTCTATTATTTATATGTTTTATAGTCCTTTTGTCTACTTTAACTCTGTCTCTATAAAACATTTTCATTATCATAATAATTAGCATGTAAATTACCATGAAAATAGAACCTTGTTAAGAATTACACCCTTATTACGAGAAACTTAACACTAGTGATACTTTCTTTATCTTTCCTTCATATTCATTTTATTTTTCCTTGGCTAGTACTGGACATCCCCAGTTCCTTAGTTTACAGTCTTACTGTTCTGAATATTTTTTTCTGTGTTCAATCTTAGGGACATGCTCTTTTAAAATATAATGTTGAAAAATAAGGTAAAATTTGATATTATCTGACCACTGTGGGTTATCATGGAATGTCTGTCTCTCTTTCAGTCATCATGCTTTTACCAAGCCAGGCTAAGGTTATAGATAGGCAGCCCAATCTCCTAGGTGTTTCCCACTGAACATGAAGTCAACAGGAATTCTGTCGGGAAAGGCAATCTCCTATATGTAGTTTTTGGATTGCTACTTGGCCACGTAAGAATGGGCCACGTAAGAATGGGACAGGAACACTTTTTTTACCGAGATAGAGAGACCTCATAGCTTTTGCTAAATTTATCACATTATGTCGGAATAGCTTTCGCAGTTCAGACTCAATGTGTACTTTGTCATTTAAGCGTGTGCCTCATATGGCACCTGCCCAAAACACTACTATATCCATTCCATGCCAGGGGGAGACAGGATCCTTTTGCTGCAGGACAAGAAGGATTCCTGCAGGTTAGCTGCCCTGTGTCCACTGCTGGGAAGGACCTGCTGGCCATGGTGGACCAATTCCCCCTAATGAAGCTAATCTTGCTCTGTCTCTTGTCTGTGTGAGTAAATCATTGCTCCATCCAGTGCTTACCTGCCTTATATTTTCTCTGGCACCTTCAATATCAAATGCAGTGGACAGAAGTATTGAGATTTCTACTCCCAATAAGCCATAAATGCCACTTGCTTGACAAATTCATGAACACCCATTACCTTAAAGTGCTGGTTCTGTTGACTTTCTTATGCACATTCCCTTAAAATATACTAGATAAGCTAAAAGTATTCACTGAACAGAAGAATATGTAAAGGGATGCAGGAGATAGAGATTTTAAAATGTACATGATTGAGGTTTTCTGCAAAGGGCAGTATTTATTAATTTTATGCTTGAAGAAAAAATTTTCATTAAAAATTTGCTACAATTAAGTTAATAAATGTCATTCTTGAAAGTTACATATTTATAATTGCAGTCACTTACTATAATTATGCATCACTTGCTTTGAGAAAGGACAAGCAGTTTTGAACTGTGTGGCAAATGATACCTGATATAACACAAGCAATTCAGAACTGGGTAACTCTTTAATAGCCTAAGAGCTATAATAAATACTTCAAGTAATATTTTATCAGTATGGAAATAATTGTCCAACTAGTAATGCACTACTACAAAATGACAAGGGTTTATAAAAAAGTATGTGCTTCACAATTTGTAGGATAAACTCTGGAGGTTAGAGGAAGGGAAAAGTGGTAATATTAATAAAGAACTTCTACTAAATAATCCATTAAAATTGTTTCAAATACACTTTAAAGTCCTAAAATATGTGGTACTATTATTTTAAAATATTGATGAAAAATACATAGACTTGATTTTAATTTAGTTGTAAAGATTACCATAAAATATGTATATAATCTCCTTTCATTACTTCTTTGGAAGCACATACTTTTAAGCCAAAAGTGAGTAAATCAGAAAAAAGAGGAGCTAGCGATACAAAGATATGAATTAACAGAATTCCAAGCAAAAAAAAAAATAAAAAGCACTAACTTTGTAATTAACTCAATGTGTACTATTTTCCCAGTATTTGTATTTGCCAAAGACAAATACAAATTAATTGTATAACATGGTTCCCAACAAAAAGGAAATTACATACAGCTTAATAAGGATATGGAGTACTATGTGAATAAAGCAGTTTATTTTTTTTAATTCACAGATATATGTGATATAATCTGAAGACTTTTTAAAGTATAATTACTATCCTAATAAAGTTATCCTCTACTCCAAGTTTCCAACAGTTGCTTATGAATGAGTATTGAATTATATCAAATTATTTCTCTGATATTTTGAAAGAATTATATCATATTATTATATTAATATATTGTACTGAATTGATAGATTTTCAAATAGTAAGCCATCAGCAATTCCTAAAATACTGCTTCCTTGATTCTTGATGTAACAACATCTTTAAATCATTATTTTATCGGCTGATATTTGATTAGGATTTTTGCTTCTAAGTTTGTTAATGAGACTATATTTTTATTATCATGGACTTGTCAAGTTTTGACATCAAAGCAATGCTGATTTCTTTTTTTTGTTTTTTTCAAGCAAATAGGATTTATTAAAGAGGAGGGAAGTACAAAGCTCTCAGCATAGACGCTGAAAGGGGGGTAAAGAGTCCCAGCAATGCTGATTTCATAAAGAGTTGAGAAATATCATACTTTCAAGAATATTTGACCTTCTAACAATAGCCTCTTTGTAAACTGACCATGTGTTTGTCCTGGTATGACCAATTTGTCAAAATTTATACCTATACACATCAATTAACATTTATTAACTGAGTGACTACTTTTACTATCAAAACTTTCAGTATAGAAATAAATCATATTATCATCATTCCATAAATCCATTTAACCTTTTATGTTTTTTATCTTTGTGTTTCTTCAAATCTCAGTCTTGATATTTTCTTTTGACCCATGTCCCAGTTCACAGACTTTCTCTTTTTACCTGTGTGGAACCTGTGGTTTAACTCAATGATTTAGTTCCTAAATTCAGTTATAGTATTTTTCATTACATATTCATTAACAATTTGTATTTATTTCTTAAAATATTTTATACTTCTTATCAATCTCAATAACCTTTCTTATTATTTACTTTGAATATCTACACTTCTTGGATTCTCTATAGGTCTCTTCTGTTGTCTGTTGTTTCCTTACTTTTCAGTATATGTCACTGCCTCCTGAAATTATTTTTAATAATTATTTTTAATTGCACACTAGAAAATGTACATAAAATATTACAAAGCTAAATTAACATCGACTGATTTCTTTCAGAGAGAACTTATATCTGCCTCTGATAAGTGACTACGTTAGGGAAACCGGCACTCTCAAAACACCTTAATTCCATCAGCCTGAGACGATTGACATCTGAGTCAGTCTCTTTGAAGTCCGTCTATTTCTATTTATTCTCACTTCAAAAGGTTTAGTATTTTAGTATTTTTAACCAAAGGCTGTTCACCAAAGCTATCCTCTCCTTGGAAAACTCTCAATACCAAATTTGTATTTTATGAAGATCCTTGAGTATGCCTAGTTAATTAAGGAAAAAATTGGGAGAGGGAGATGTCTCAAGCTTGAAAATTTAATATGAAACAGTTTAAGAGGAATTTTCTTTTTCTTTCATGAAAAGTCCTAAATTCTCTACAATACACCTGTTTTCACATTCTTATATTTCTACATGTAAAGTAGGTAAAACTTCAGGTTTGGATATAAAGTGAATATTAATGACATTAGTTTGCACATAGCATTTTAAAAGGTAAATTTACCTATTCTGTATAGTTGACCAAAGGCACTATAATGGTTAATTAGGTCTAGTTGTAGGAAAATGATACATTTAGAATTTATTTCTATCATGTCCTTCATAAGACTGCCAGCAACAAAATAACTTTAAGTATGTAATACCTTCTACAAAATAAAAATAAGCACACAAACATAAAAACCCCAAACAGGGACTCTTATTTATTCTGGTTTCTTAAAAATAAAACCTCAAGGGCAAAAGTACTACCTTAAGAAGCATAAATATTCAGTGATTTAACACTTTTGTAGACTTGATTATTTTAATATTACCCACACAATCTCTTTTCGTATCATTTACATATTCTGTGTGACCCATAAAAATGTTACAAATTCTCATGTGTTCTATAAGCAACCTTATCAATCTAATTTGAAAGTAAATCTATATTCACCAATAAGATATTCAGGCATTCCTTGGGTGATATATACACAATAATCACATAAAACTGATTCTGATTTCCCAATACACTGTTGTCTATGTGTAGCTAGGGAAAAGTAAAACTGGATATCAGGTCCAAATGAAGAAGACACCTCAACTCCTCCAGCACATTTCATTATTTACACATTTCACCAGGCAATTGCCATCCTTGACCAATCATGGAAGCTTCTTTCCATCAGAGGATACTTTATAATTCTGCTAATATTGTGGGAAATCTGTTGCTGCTAGCCACTCAGGTATCACAAGCAGGAGGAGCTTCAGTGGGACTTTCATGACTATATATGAATTACTACAAGATTTACCACAGCCTATATTTTTTGCCATTATATTATCAAGTTGTAGTGATAATCTTCTATACTATAATTTAGTGTAGAACTAAAGATTTGAGTCATTCAAACCTGAGTTAAAATATTGGGTTTGCCACTAATTACCTGTAATTTCTGTAATGTCATTTAACTCTTGTAAGCCTCAGGATATTCATTTATAAAATGGGTATTATGTCTACTTTACACAGTTGTTATAAAAATTCATTAAGGTAATATTATATTAAATGCCTGATATATCCATTCTCTGTAGATGGTGGTGTTGATCTTTCAAGCCTAACAAAATAGTACTTTTATAAATCAAGTATAGTCTAGAAATGACACCAACTATTGAATTGTAGATGTTCAGTTCAGTTCAGCAATCACTCAGTCATGTCCAACTCTTTGTGACCCCAGGGACTGCAGCATGCCAGGCTTCCCTGTCTATCACCAACTCCTGGAGCTTACTCAAACTCATGTCTATTGAGTCGGTGATGCCATCCAACCACCTCATCCTCTGCCATCCCCTTCTCCTCCCGCCTTCAGTCTTTCCCAGCATCAGGATCTTTTCCAGTGAGTCAGTTTTTTGCATGAGGTGGCCAAAGTATTGGAGTTTCAGCTTCAGCATCAGTCCTTCCAATGAATACCCAGGACTGATCTCCTTTAGGATTGACAGGTTGGATCTCCTCGCAGTCCAAGAGACTCTCAAGAGTCTTCTCCAACACTACAGTTCAAAAGCATCAATTCTTCTGTGCTTAGCTTTCTTTATAGTCCAACTGTCATATCCATACATGACTACTGGAAAAACCATAGCTTTGACTAGTTAGACCTTTGTTGGTAAAGTATTGTCTCTGCTTTTTAATAAGCTGTCTAGGTTGGTCATAGCTTTTCTTCCAAGGAGCAAGTGTCTTTTAATTTCATGGCTGCAGTCACCATCTGCAGTGATTTTGGAGCCCCAAAAATAGTCTCTCACTGTTTCCATTGTTTCACCATCTATTTTCCATAAAGTGATGGGACCAGATGCCATGATCTTAGTTTTCTGAATGTTGAGTTTTAAGTCAACTTTTTCACTAGGATCAGAGAATTAAAGTAAAGAGGCCAGGAACCAATATGTTTGCACAGAGAATGGATATATCAGGCATTTAATATAATATTACCTTAATGAATTTTTACAACAACTGTGTAAAGCAGACATAATACCCATTTTATATATGAATATCCTGAGGCTTACAAGAGTTAAATGACATTATAGAAATTACAGGTAATTAGTGGCAAACCCAATATTTTAACTCAGGTTTGAATGACTCAAACCTGTGAAGGTTTCTGTTTCTGTTTCAAAGAGCTCTTTCACTGAATGATTTGTTTCAGCACTGATATAAATAATCCATGTATCACACATTTTCAAATTATTAGCATTCAGTAGAATATGAATATACTGATTACTCCAAATGCATACTGATAATTCAATAGGCAATTTAGGGTTTTAGAGAACCTCAGGTTCATCTTTTTAAACAGAAGTAATTAAGGCTTATACATACATGTAGGACAATTCTGACAAAGCTTTGTAATTGGGCAGATTCATTTAATAGGATTCTGCTTTACCTAGAAATGAATATCATGACAACTCTAATTTTGAACCTTACAAAAGCTCCATGGTTATTGGTACAAAGCTTTGAGACAGTGACCTGTAGTCCAAAGAAGAAATGCCATTGAAACAATACAACTGATTGACCAGAAAGTATTTAAAATTCCCTGCTATTTCCACAAGGGCCAAATCACACTGAGAACCAGTGAATATGGAAAACTCTCTGGGCTTACAGCCTTGAACATGGGAATTACAGTCACACATGTAGTTAATATCAAAACTCGCTGCAAATCAGCACTGAATCTACACATTTTGTTCAATTTTAATTTAGACTTTTTTAAATATTGTTAATTTTCCTAGTTATGTAATAATATTGTATTATATATATGAATGAGAAATAAGGAAAGATTTTAAAATATTTTCCTTTAGGTAACTTGACAAACTTGTATCTACTAATCAACACAGTGGTCTTTTAGCAAGCCTGAAAATCAGATCCTATATTCTGTTTACAATAGAGGAATACTAGTGTTTCTATGGATTGACCATGACTTTGGCCCATTTATATCAGCTCCTGCCTAACTCATATTATCATTACCTCTTACAATGCTGGCTCTGTCCCTGATGTAATATTTAAGGGGGAAATTTCCAGCTTTTCTTCTATGGGTATTTATATCTACTCATTCAGTACTAAGAGTTCATTATATAGCATCCTGTGATATGAGAACTGGAGGAAAATAAAATTAACAATCAGGACAAATTCCACGTTAAAGACAGAAGAAAATTCACCCTGCCTTTTAAAAATTCAATTAGTCCCATGGCTTATCTAGAAGCACACTCATATCCCTTTACCCTAGCACTAGTCCGATATGCTTAGGCCACTGAACACATTTTACAAAAGAAAGAAATAGGGAAGGAAGGAAGGAAGGAGAGAGGGAGGGAGGAAAGGAAGGAGAGAGAGAAAGAGAGAAAAGGAGGGAGGGAGAGAAAGAAGGAAGGGAAATTTTATTGTAAATATAATGAGTTCTGTAATAAAGCCTCATATATATGTTCACAGCAATCACTGGGCTATGCAAAAATAAAGCCATAAAAGTCCACCATGGAGCTTATGAGGAAAGTTTGATTATGCCACAGCATTCAAAAACTTCATCAGTGATATATTAAAAAAAAATAGAAGCCAAAAAGCAATGGTGGAAATTTTACACGTTAAATGATTAAGAAGTACATAAATACCATAAATCGATATGGCAAATTCTTTATAAAAAAAAAAAGTCTGCGTATCATGAATCATGGTAGAAGAAGATGGAAGAGAGGTTACTTGAGATCAGATGGAGTTGTAAAGCAGATGTGATTGGGTGTGAACTCATGGAACACATATCGAGGGCAATATCAGATAGATCTTTGAGGTATCTGCATGTATGTGATTTGTATATCCTAACAGGTTCACTTCAGGAAGGGACAGTTTCCTATATAACTTACTGTTTATCATGGACAAAATTTCCATAAGTAAATGTGAAATTAATGTTTCAACTGAATTGTTCCTGATATATCAACCATCATGTTGGAATAGATTTACATTTTCAAAACAAATGTTAAAGAAGAACTAACTGTATTGAGATTGCTTAACTGACTCATACTCTGGGACTGGGAAATAAAGAAAGAAACATAAATCTGCAGAGAACTTTTATACTACCAGCAATTCATATTAAATTCCTTCAGTATAGGTTAAGTGACAAGTGTGTGTAAATTCATTCTCATCTACACCCAATAATAGTTACTATCTAAAGGCTTTCATCAGAAAGAGCTGTTCAGGAACAACTGGTTTTCATTTGAAAAACTTACATCCTAAACGACCCAGATAGTCGCGATGGTGTGATCTCTCATCTAGAGCCAGCCATCCTGGAATGTGAAGTCAAGTGGGCCTTAGGAAGCATCACTATGAACAAAGCTAGTGGAGGTGATGGAATTCCAGTTGAGCTATTTCAAATCCTGAAAGATGACGCTGTGAAAGTGCTGCACTCAATATGCCAGCAAATTTGGAAAACTCAGCAGTGGCCACAGGACTGGAAAAGGTCAGTTTTCATTCCAATCCCAAAAAAAGGCAATCCCAAAGAATGCTCAAACTACTGCACAATTGTACTCATCTCACACGCTAGTAAAATAATGCTTAAAATTCTCCAAGCCAGGCTTCAGCAATACATGAACCATGAACTTCCAGATGTTCAAGCTGGTTTTAGAAAAAGCAGAGGAACCAGAGATCAAATTGCCAACATCTGCTGGATCATTGATAAAGAAAGAGGGTTCCAGAAAACATCTATTTCTGCTTTATTGATTATGCCAAAGCCTTTGACTGTGTGGATCACAATAAACTGTGGAAAATTCTGAAAGAGATGGGAATACCAGACCACCTGACCTGCCTCTTGAGAAACCTGTATGCAGGTCAGAAAGCAAAAGTTAGAACTGGACATGGACCAACAGACTGGTTCCAAATAGGAAAAGGAGTACATCAAGGCTGTATATTGTCACCCTGCTTATTTAACTTATATGAAGGGTACATCATGAGAAACGCTGGGCTGGAGGAAGAACAAGCTGGAATCAAGATTGCCGGGAGAAATATCAATAACCTCAGATATGCAGATGACACCACCCTTATGGCATAACGTGAAGAACTAAAGAGCCTCTTGATGAAATGAAAGAGGAGAGTGAAAAAGTTGGCTTAAAGCTCAACATTCAGAAAACTAAGATCATGGCATCTGGTCCCATCACTTCATGGCAAATAGATGGGGAAACAGTGGAAACAGTGGCTGACTTTTTATTTTTCTGGGCTCCAAAATCACTGCAGATGATGATTGCAGCCATGAAATTAAAAGATGCTTACTCCTTGGAAGGAAAGTTATGACCAACCTAGACAGCATATTAAAAAGCAGAGACATTACTTTGCCAACAAAGGTCCATCTAGTCAAGGCTATGGTTTTTTCCAATAGTCATGTGTGGATATGAGAGTTGGACTATAAAGAAAGCTGAGCGCCAAAGAATTAATCCTTTTGCACTGTGGTGTTGGAGAAGACTCTTGAGAGTCCCTTGGACTGCAAGGAGATCCAACCAGTCCATCCTAAAGGAGATCAGTCCTGGGTGTTCATTGGAAGGACTGATGTTGAAGCTGAAACTCTAATACTTTGGCCACCTGATGCAAAGAGCTGACTCATTGGAAAAGACCCTGATGCTGAGAAAGATTGAGGGCAGGAGGAGAAGGGGACAACAGAGGATGAGATGGTTGGATGGCATCATCGACTCGATGGACATGGGTTTGCATGGACTCCGGGAGTTGGTGATGGACAGGGAGGCCTGGCGTGCTGCGGTTCATGGGGTCGCAAAGAGTCGGACACAACTGAGCAACTAAACTGAACTGAAACCTATATTTGGAGATGAACGATACCTTTATCACTGAACAAGCTCCCTATAGAGACTTTGTTGATTGACATAATAGGTATTAGAGATAATGTTCTTTGGTAGAATGTGTGAAATAGCAAGAAATATTTAGATACTTCCTTATGTGCATAAAGAAGGTAGAATAATTAAACATGTTAAGTAGGCTAGACTGCAAGATAGTTTGCTAAGTTTAGTAGTCTGATAGATCTTGTGTCCAGAAATTTATAGGCAAGTTTTATCGCCTTTCTCATACACAAAATTTAGCTAGAATACTGTTGCATGTGTCTTGATGAGGCTTTAAAAAACTGTCAAAATGAACTAAAATAGTAGAAACCCAAGGCATCATATAACTGTGTGTTTTCTAGCTCTTTGTTTGCTGCATGAGGTAGGATGAATTTTAGACTTGCCTTCATCTTTATTTTGTAGTAAGTTTGTTGAAGAACAATCTAAAATTCCCACAATATGTAACTATGGAAGATTTATCTATATCTATCAAAAATCATCCAATAATTACAAATGATTAAACTGACCTGGTTAAGCTTACATCAATTATCATGATTCACTTGTTTTCTAACTACAGTACTTTTATTCTATATCCATTCACAGACATTTATCTATCTTATTTTTTCATAATTGCTTAATAAATAAATCAGATAATATAAAATTCATATATACCATATATTTATCTGATATATATCTACAGATATATAGGTCAATTTTTCTATATATATTTATCTATACACAACCTGTATCTTCATAAACAGAAAATTTTATGCATAAGTGTTTCTGCAAAGACTGTCATAGCCTTTCCATACCTTTTTGTATCCACAATATAATTTTATCATTTTAGATATGCTTTGAGAGAGGAATCGTTTTCTCCATTTTACACATGAGGAAATCAGGGAAGCATTGGAAGGTCAAAGGTCTTTCTTAATGTAACTTAATTAGCCTAAGGTAGAAGCAGAGCTATTCATTGCTCATAGTCTCCTGCCCCATCCACTTAGGGCTCAGCCACAAATAACACTCAAATGTCTCATGCAGTCTTAGAATTTGGATTCACCCAGTAAATATTTTATTTCTAGATAGTAAGTTAGGGTTTGTGGAGTTTCGATTTTTGTTTTGATATTATGTTATGATTTTTGTTTGGTGGAGATCATGATCCATTACAACTCCTTAAATGACCAAGAAGAATTAAGACCCATCCCTAAATGACCAACTCAGATATGAAATACAAGGCAGATGATCATATCATATAACCACATGATTCGTTTTCTAAATCCTCTGGGGACTCTCTTAATGGAACCCTTCTTTTCATATTCTTACCACAATCCTTAGTCATTTAGCTGTGCTGTAGTAAAATGGACAACTGAATATTCAGCCCTGATTGTATCTCTCTTACAGAGTCACACATTTATTCCCAGGGAATAATCTACCCCCTGAAAGGCTCCAGCTGCTTGTAAAGTGATTTTTCTCACACTGAGTTTTCTGTAAATCCAATACAAATCCCTAAGTTTATGTTAGTGTAAGAATACAAACAACATTTGTAGAACCACATTCCCTTCTTGAAACGTGCAGAAATTAGCTGTTGTTAGTAAATCCAAAATTATAACTGTTCAGGGCAGGTAAAATATGAGAACAGGTAAAATGACATTTTTGAAACAATGCCTTAAGGCTGTGTTGAAGAACCACTCAGGGATAAAGTTCTCACTCATTCATACACATACACAGTAAATCACCCTAGAAGTAAATTACAGCAAAGTGTTATACAATGGTAAAATTATTGATTTACTTTAGCTTTTATCCTGAGTTAGATGTGGAAGATCAATTGTTAATATTGTCTTGATCATTTCTAACAGTGCCCAGAGGCACATGAGCAATGACATGGTGTATAGACAGAAACATAAATAAAGGAAAACAAATACAGGAAGATGCTTCTGTTCCTAAATTTATTTTTTCTTTAGAATTTACCCTTTTTCCTCATGGAAGTGCTATGGACTTTCATTTGAACAGTGAAGACATTGTACTAAATGAGAGCTTTCTTTCAAGAAATACTAAGTATTTTAAAACTGTTTTTTTTTTTTTTTAATACAACACTCTGAAAAGTCATCTTTCCCTACACCATGATTTGAATAAAAACAAGATATTCTACTAAAAGAGTTTCCCAAACGCTATACATTGAATACAGAAATTGGAATTAAATGTATCCAGAACCACCTCACTCATGCTCCTTTATCTGTTCCTCTCATTTCTTGTAGTTAACTATTTGTGAAAACCTTAGTGGGTGTACAAAAAAAGAATTCATTTATTTTGCTTTTATCCATTTCACTATTTATCAATCCATTTTGAATTGCAAATAGACTAGTGTGAGAAAAAAAAGGAAAAGTTAGAGATCACAAAACAAATGTAACAACAGACCCCTGAGAAGATGAGAGGGTCTATTATTCTATTCTATTCCATATTCTATTCATGCAGTTGACTTGCCCACTCCCTACTTCAGTATCTTTTAAAAATCAACTGAAGACTTTTTGACGATGGCTAAACTGACTGGTGTGAGATGGTATCTCATTGTAGTTCTGATTTGCATTTCTCTAATAATGAGCAATGTTGATATCTTTTCATGTGTTTGTAAACTGTCTGTATGTCTCCTTTGGAGAAACGTCTGTTTAGGTCTTTTTCCCACTTTTTGATTGGATTGTTTGTTTCTCTGGCATTGACTTGTATGAGTTGCTTGTATATTTTAAAGTTAACTCTTTGTCAGCTATTTCATTTTATTATTATTTTCTCCCATTCTGAGGGTTGTCTTTTCACTTTGTTTATAGTTTCCTTTATTTGCAGGGCCGCAATGGAGAAACAGACATAGAGAACAGACTTATGGACATGGAGCAGGGGGAGGAAAGAGTGAGATACATGGAGAGAGTAACATGGAAACTTACATTGCCATATATAAAATAGAGAGCCAATGGGAACTTGCTGGATGGCCCAGGGAACTCAAACAGGGGCTCCGTATCAATCTAGAGGGTGGGGTGGGGAGGGAGATGGAGGGAGGGTCAAGAGGGAGGCGACATATGTGTAACTACAGTTGATTCATGTTGATGTTTGACAAAACAACAAAATTCTGTAAAGCAATTATCCTTGAATTAAAAATAAATAAAAGCTAAAAACATCAACTGTGATCACTCTGCCTATGTCTGAGTGTGGTATAAAATATGGAAGCTGCATACTTTGCTGAAGGGCAATGCCCACAGTAATTAATATATTCATTTATATATTCAAGAAAACATATTTATTGAGCATTTACTATTTATCAGGTATTGCTTTCAGATGCTAGGTCAGCAATGAGTAAAATAGACAAGGCCTCTGCCCTCATGGAAATTATATGCTAGTGGGTATATTAAAATATCGAAACTACATTACAGACTTTTTTTTAAAACAAAGGATATACAATCCTAAGGAGTAACTCATGCTATGAAGATGAAGTGGTGTAAGAGCCAAGGGTTAAGAATTGCAGTTTTACTTAGAGTCTTCAGGAGAGGCTCTCTTCGAATGGGATATTTTAGCAGATAGCTAAATGAAATGATGAAGCAAGTCAAAATGATAGATCCATAAAGAGTTATTTAAAGATCTCTTCATTACTCCAAAAATAACATATGGGGAAGTGGTCTACTATCCAAGAGCTAGCATTTGATTAGCTCACTAGGATTTATACTAGTCTGATGCTGAGTGGGTCTTTCTTTTTGAAGCCAAAATATATCATTTTAATAAATTCCTGAAATTAAGCAGAACAATGGGCAGTTCCCACTCTTTATCACTGGAACCAGCTCAATATCTTCCAAATAATTAAAATACAGACAAATCACACTCATCACAGTCACTTACATCCTTCAGGCACTTGTTAGAAGCTAAATGAATCCACATTAAATGAATTAGAGGTATCTGAAAAGTCACTGGTTTGATACAATCAAGAATATGGATTTTATAAGGTAGCAAGTGGCTTTATACTTATTGAACTTAATTGATTCCATTTATAATGATAGTAAACCAAACCTCTTCTCAATGAAGGAATACTTATTTAGCTTAATTGGTAATAAAATGACAACTTCATACATTTAAAGGTTATTAAATTATATTATTCCTTCTAATGAATATATTCATAACAGAAAAAGAGAACCCTGAAATGTTCATTGCAACATAAATCTGTTAACCTTTGAGTGTTTAACATTTTATTCCTTGTTATCTTATTACTAAATGGTTTAAATTTTGAACAACTGTAATCCACAAGCATCTTAATATTGCTTCAAAATCAGAATGCAAAATTTGTGGTAGTACAATGATTTCCATGGTTACATTGAAATTTGTCATAAACACTGAAGAAATAACAGTATTAAAAGACTGCTACATTGGAGCCAAATGTAAAATTCTTCAGTAATTAGAAATAACAATCAAGAAAACTAAAGGAAACTGTGGAAAAAGCAAAAAGCCTTCTGTAGAAGCAAACCTACCTTGTATAATTTTATTTTGGCCTTATTTTGGTTTAAATACTTTATAGAAATAAATTTGTATTAGTTCATGGCCTCACAAACCTTAGGCAAAGTTTCTTTAAGACAGACTATCTTAATTTTAAGAATAGGGAGTTTGAAGAACAGTGAATAAACAGACAATACCAATGGGAGCTGGATAAAACAAATCACTTGGAAATAGAATGCTTGTCCACAAGAGATAAGTAAATTATTCTTTAAAGAGATAAGAGAATTGAATATTTCAAAATTAATTATACTTGGGATTCTACTGCTAAGAAACATTTAATTGTATTCTATGGAATATTTTTATACTTTTATATTTTTCAATTAAATATAAACCTTGATTGGAAAATTCATCATTCCACAAAATATTTGCCTTAAAATATGTTACCAGTTTACTCTTTCCTAATTATTGCTATTGATTTTAAGTTTCAGAGATTTTTCTTGTGTCCAGATATTTCTCAGCCAACATTCTGTCTTTATTTTTTTAGATGACATGTATATGAACCTATTACTATCTATGGCAATAGTTCTGTTGGTTACAACAGTTTTGTGGAGGGTGGGGATAAGACATAACTTTTGGGTATTTTTTAGGTAATGTAATTAGTTTAACAATTTTAGAATGACCCAGTTTTCACCTCATGTTTATGTTATGACCTTAAGAAAATCAGAAGATTGCCAATTTTGTCTTTACTTCCTAATGGATATTAGGTAGCCTAGTTTTAAAGCAGAATATGTCATGCAAGTGAAATGACTAATGGGATGAAATTGACATTAAGAGAAAAATGACATCTAAGAGGCATATTTTACTAATGCAATTTATAACCAACCTCAAAACCACAAAGTATATTCCTCTCAAATACGTAAGGGATGTACCTGATATACAACTGTATGTGTCAAAATGTCTAAAGATCTTCAAAATTAGCCTGTCATTGTTCTAATCCTCCACATCTTAAAACCTTGCTATTCACAGTGTAATTCAAGGACCAGCAGCAAAAAAGACACATTACCTGGGAACTGGCTCTACTTGAAGAAGCTCAGTTCCCACTTAAGACTTTGATTTGGAATCCACATATTCACATCACAAATCCACAAATCACATCATCTGGAGGTGATTTTCAGGTATATCAAATTTTGAAAAGCAATAGACTTTCTCAGAATCTTTATTAGAAATAAGCAACAAATATTGCTTACAGAGCCTATTCCCATGATCACTTTCTCTATATTAAATGGGTCAAATAACAGAAACCAATGTTTCAAAGTCTATAAGCTGTCTGATTCTCTTAGCTGCCAGTACTTTAGGTCACTGAGTTTGCAAAAGTTACTTCTGTAATAGCCACTAGTCTATTGCCTCTGACAGCATTCTGATGCCTCTGATGATGGCATCAACAGATAGAATTATATGGGTAAGACATCTAGGCATTCTAAAGAGAAAAGAACCCAAAATTTAGTAAACATATTGGATTATTTAAGCTTTTTTAAAGTAACTACATTAAATATAAACTTGTGCTATAATAAAAGCATAGCTCAGTTCAGTTGCTCAGTCGTGGCCAACTCTTTGCGACCCCATGAATCGCAGCACGCCAGGCCTCCCTGTCCATCACCAACTCCCGGAGTCTACTCAAACTCATGCCCATCAAGTCGGCGATGCCATCCAGCCATCTCATCCTCTGTCATCCCCTTCTCCTCCATCCCCCAATCCCTTAAAGCATAGTTAACATTTACCAATATTTGCATAATTCTGAAATATTGATAATTATAAATTTATTTAATACTTATCATGCACAGACAGTTGTAAGCACTTTTAAATGTATTAGTCAATTAATTCTTACAGGTATCTGATGATGAAGCTATCATAATTGTTTCTTTATAATAAAAGAATGAAAGCTAAGAAAAATTAAGTGGCTTTTCCAAAGTGACACAACTGGAAAGTAATGGACAAGGATTCAAACCAGTAACTTACCTCTAAGTCAGCATAATGTGAAATTTATAGAACTTAAAAATTTTAGAAAAGTCATGTAACATGAAATTTAAACTTTACCTCATTCTATAAATTAACTTTTGTGTGAGTTGCTTATTTGTATTCAGGCAGGTTTTAAAGGACAGGAGAAGTCCTTGGTCCAGACATGGAAAAAAAGCTACCAAGATCAACTTGTGTGGAGTGATACAGGTAAACTGAAGATAAAAGGCATTAGCTCAGTCACAACGGGATGGAGTTGAGGTCAGAGGATGGGAGAAGGAAACCCAGGATGAAAGGTATAGGGTTTGTGAAGTCTTGTGGCTCAAGAGCCCAAGTTATGAATTCCAGGCATTTAGTACCTGCTGTTTTCCTTTTTTGTAAGCCCCAGAGCTCACTAAGGAGACGGTGGCTCCATAGTGGGGGGAGGGGAGGCACCCTGAGATTTACTTTAAAGTTAATTAATCATTCTAAGTATTTTCTTTGGAATAAAAGATATCTGGCTGTCAGTGGTGGCTCAATTCTAGCTCAGTCTTGAAACTAAAGGACAGTTCCAATTTGCAAAGTTCTTAGGCAAGTCAAGTCTCAACTTTACAGAATATCATTTCTACATAAATTTCTACAAAAATTTACAATTGCTTCCTTCACACTCCAGTTCTCATCCAACAACTACTCACTACTAACCAGTGAGTCTAAACATTCCTTCCCTCTTCCTGACCATTTTTTAAGAGGAGTTGATAGCCAGCTTCCAGAATTCTTCCATTGCCTAATACTTTACTTTATTAGAAGACATTAAGAATCAAGAAATTAACATTTATTAAATCCTTACTATTAATATATGCCCTGTGCCAGATTAAGTCCTTTACATTCATGATTTGCAGCAACCATAGGACATTATCCCTGTCTTGGAGATGGCAAAATCAACTCTTAAAAGAGTAGTTAATGTGTTGGTGGTTGTGGTTTAGTCGTTAAGTCAGACTCTTGCGACCTCATGGACTGTAGCCTGCCAGTCTCCTCTGTCTATGGAATTCTCCAGGGAAGAATACTGGAGTGGGTTGTCATTTCCTTCTCCAGGGGATCTTCCTGACAAAGGAATAAAATCCGGGTCTCCTGCATTGCAGGCAGAAGTAAGATTAATGTCTTACCTCACTTCAAAGAAGAAAGGAGTAAAATCAAAAAATAAACTGAAGTCTGATTCCAAAGCTCTTTGCTGTTTCACCATACTATTCTACTTCCATAAAATAGTATGAAATTCTCTCTTTTTCTGTTAGAGGAAGACACCATCTTATGCCAGTCACTTTCCTTACCATCAAACCATTAACCACATAACATTATACACTTCAGAAATACTAAATTTTATCCCTCAAACAAGCAACTCCACACATGGATCTTCAAGGAATTGCTTTTCTTAATCCCTGAAAATTACAAAACATTTCTGGATTTCCACTTTCAAATAAAGTAGCAGGGAACCCATTTACCCTCCAAGCTGGAACAGCAAAAGGCAAACAAACACAATATATAAAACACAGTGAACATCAGTAATCAAAAGACAATGATCCTCAAAAGGTGTAAGATGTGTTAGCTTCCTTTTGTAATAAATTACTGAAAATGTAATGGCTTAAAAGAGTTAAAAGTTCTCTTGTAATTCTAGAGGTCAGTTTCACTGAACTGAAGTAGGTACCAGCAGGGCTAATTCTCCCTGGAAGTTCTGAGTGGAGAATCCATTTTCTTACCTTTTTGAGCTTCTAGGTTCCCCTGAGTTCATCTGCCTGTGCCCTCAACTGCACCTCCAAAGTGCAACACTCCGTTCTCTACTTCCAGCATCACATCACCTTCTCCTCTGGCTCTGAAGGTTCTTTCATTCCTCCTCTAAAGAGCATAGTGATTACATTGGGCCCACCTGGATAGCAGGTCAAGCGCCCCACTGCGAGACTAACTCTTAAATTAATTACACCTGCGAAGTTTCTTTTCCTGTGTAAGGTACTCACAAGTTCTGGAGGTTAGGAGGTAGACATCTTGGGGTGTGTGGGGGGGCTTTTATTCAGCCTACCACAGGAAACTAACAAGGGAAGCTCTATGATTGTCCAAAGCATTTATTTAAAGTCTAAAAAGAGGAGGACAAGATGTAGGCTTACAGTCTTCTTGAATTAAAGAATAGAGTGTTGAGCTCACAAAGACCAAGGAGCTAGAATTACAAAACAAACTCAGAAGTCAGGGTTTTATTTTGCTGTGGATTTTTGTTTGTTTTAGGGGAGAGGGTGAGATGGAAAGAGATAGACATAGAACTATACTGTCTTCAGACTTATGTACTAGATGAGAAGTAGTATATCACTTGACAGTAGATTATGTAAGTTAAAAATATATACTAGAAATCCTGAAACAATCACTTAAATAAGTACAACAGAGTTATGCTAACATTTGATCTAGAAAAAAAAAATAACATTTCCACTGGTATCAAAAAACAATGATATATGTGGGTCTAAAACTGACTAAAGATGTGAAAAACTGATAAAATGAAAATGAGAAAGTGCTGTAGAGATAAAGACTGAAATGAAAGGCAAAATTTAGTTCAGAAGATTTAATATTGTTAAGATATCAATTTTCTCCAATGATCTACAGATCTGATATAATCCAATCAAAATCACTGCTAGTATTTTTTTAATAAAAACTGACAAACTAATTCTAATATTCACATCAAAATAGAAAGACCCAAGAATAGCTAAAAGAACTAAGAGAAAAACCTGAAAAGTTTTATGTGATTTCAATACTCGATTTAACTACAGTATTTAAGAAGCTGAAGTCTGAGTATTAAGATAGATTAAAAAAAAAAAAAAAGAATAGAGCTCAAAAATAGACCCATATATACATGGACAATTGATTTTTGGCAAAGCTGCAGAAGGCAATTTAGTGGAAAACAATAGTTTTTCTACATATTGGTGCTAGAACAATTTTAAATTAGATATCCACATACAAATCAAATCAAATCAGAGCTTTGATTCATATCTCATACCACATATAGAACTTAACTCACAATGGATCAAATGGATCATAGACCTAAATGTAAAACCTCAAACAACAGAGTTTTTACAAAACATATACGAAAATCTTTGTGAACTGGAATTAGGCAGAAATGTTTAGATACGATGCATAAAATTATTGAGGACAATAAAAATATTTACCTACTACCTTACAATTCTGTAAACACCAGGAGAAACTTCAAGGGTGGGCCAAAAACCTCAGTACAAGCCATGAGTGCAATTTGGTAATATTTTCAAAACAGGGGGAAATTAGCCTCTTGTAAGTAAAACCCTTACAATGTTGTCCAATGTGATTTTATGCCCTTTGACTCAAGTCTATATCTCATATTTATACTGATTGATTTATAGGACTAAACACAGTATTTATACTATGTAGATATGGAATCGGAGAAGGCAATGGCAACCCACTCCAGTACTCTTGCCTGGAAAATCCCATGGATGGAGGAGCCTGGTTGGCTGCAGTCCATGGGGTAGAGAAGAGTAGGACATGACTGAGCGACTTCACTTTCACTTTTCACTTTCATGCACTGGAGAAGGAAGTGACAACCCACTCCAGTGTTCTTGCCTGGAGAATCCCAGGGACGGGGGAGCCTGGTGGGCTGCTGTCTATGGGGTCGCACAGAGTCGGACACAACTGAAGCGACTTAGCAGCAGCAGCAGCAGATATGGAATAGTAGATATGGAATCAAGAATGTTCTGATTGTGTTGTGAATGATAATTTATACAGCTTTAAACTAGAAAATTGGACTAACTCTTCAAGGAAATATATGAGTTGTGTAGAATACCAAAAAAAAAAAAAACACGAGAATATGTAAGCCTTCAAGTACCTGAGTGTAATTCTCCATAATTCAATTTTCTTACTATAAGAAAAAAAAATTTTTTTTCAAATAACAGATAAGGTTCTGCAGAGCTGCAATGGTCTCAATGGATATGTAAAGTTGGAAAAAAAAATCTCTAATCTTTTAATCCACTGAGAATCTGGCTGTTTGTTACTACAGCATAACCTAGCTCATCCTGACTGATGGTGGTGAGGAACAAAGAAAAAAAGACAACTCTGAATGAAGTCTTAGCCTTAGTACAAAGTGGCTCAAAGGAGTGGGCAAGAATGTTCTCTTTGATCTGAGACCTTGTTACATGAATCTGTGCATTTTTTGAAAATGTACTGATCTGTATACTTATAATTTAATATAACTGTATGTACAGATAAATATATACATAAAATCTACAATTCTAGATTTTTTTGTTTTGTTGTTGTTGTTTGGTGGTAGGTAGAACAGTTTGAACTCATTTGCAATTTTGTGGAAGTTGGATAAATTCACTAAAGAAACAGGCCTGATGGGAGTAGAAGGCATTCCACATTATGTGAAAGACAAAACTATATGGAGACAGAACAAATAGACACTGAGAAGCTAGTGAGAATGGGATTATGGCAAATGGTTGTGTTCTAATCAAAAGGGAGACTTTTTGGTGAAAAAGGAGAGGATTTTGTGAATCCTAGAGAGCATGCTGATAATAGAAGCCATTAAATGTAAGATGACAGAGAGGAATGAATGCATTTTGTTCCAAGACATTAGACCTTAAGCAGCATTTAGGTAGTCCCGAAGCAGACGGTGAAGGAAAAATGAGTCACAGAGTAGAGTTCTACAAATAATGCTCTCTCTTCATTGCGGACAGTTGGGCTATGCACACATATACAAAACCAGAATCCTGAAGATAGGCATAATCCTGGGCCAGGAAAAAGACCAGGTAGCATAGACCTAAGGTTCGTTTTATTTTTTTCACTTTCAAATAACAAACCTAACACCAAGTCTTTAAGTGCAATTTTCTGAGTAACCTTAATCATCTGTTTTCGAAAGTTTTGTAGATTTTGCTTTTGCCAAAACTTCCATTTCATATACTGAATTAATAATATCTGCTGCTCTTAGTGGATTCTGAATAAAATGTCTAAAGGACCTAAAGTTACCACATTTTTTTAAGTTCAGTAATTTTGAAAATCAAACCCTTGATCATCAAAAACTAACCAAATATAGTTGTAGGAGAGTAAGATACACAAGCCTTGCAAGTTCATAATTAATCTGCACATTAAAAATTATACCCATAATAATTGATTTTTTTATTATGAGTTGATCTGTATTATTCTGTCCTGGACAAAGTAAAAGATGGAACTAGTGCCTGCATGGCTTCCCAGAATTGGACAATGAAGCCAAATCATAAAATGTCTGAGCATGCAGAAAATGTCTGAGCAGGCAGAAAATGTCTGACCAGAAAATCTCAGAGACAAACAATAAGTAGGGCAGAGCTCAACAGGTATTGGGCACCAAAAAGAAGAAAAGGAAGTACAAATCTTCAGAGACAGAGACTAATAACATGAGACATCATTGGCCTGAAGATAAGAGGAGCAGTGAACAAGAGGGAAGCCAAGTTAAACAGAGGAAAGGAGCCAGGATAGCACTTGGGAATGACTTGAAATCCAACCAAAGATTAGAAATCTGGAGTTGTTAAACCATTCTTTATATAGAAAGGGGTGACTCAGAAACAGGAGGCAACACAGGAAGTCCTACAGATGGAAATCAAGTGATGTCCACTGTTAGAGAAATAAACGCTGAAGCTGAGAATCACCATGGGACTGATAGCTGATTGATTATTTATGAAATCACTTCTGTCCGCATTTGAACACATAGGCAATATCAAAATAGAGTCCTTGATCCTTGAAAGACTATAAGACTTGCATCTACTCTCTTGTTCTCAGGGCTATTTAAAAGCGTTCTGATGGCCTGCAAGGGCAGTGAGCCTCAAACTTGAATGTGCCTATGAATCACCTGAGAATCTTGGTAAAAGCCAGGTGCTGAATCAGTAGGTTTGAATGTAATCTAAGGTCTCTCTTTCTAAGATGCTCCCATAAATTTCCCTTGGTGCTGGTTCTTGACCTACCTTAGAGTAACAAGGTGCTAGAAAACCTTGAGGACTTTACAACAAAACTGAACAAAATAAAGCAAACAAGCCTGAAAATTGAAGCATAGCTATGGGGAAAAAAATCTAACAATAAATGCTTGATTTTTTTTTTCCTCTGATTTTTCAAGATATTAGCTTTAAGTTGAAATAAGAGGTATCTAACCCAAGACATTTTAACCCTCTCTTGTGGTTGTGCTATTAAGAACTTTGTCAACCAGAGGTCTCTCCCAATGAGTCAGCAAAAGGGAATCTGAGGATGTAGTCTAAGAAGCCTCTATCTGTTAGGCAAGTATAGTACCATGGTTAATGAGTACAGTCTTGGACTATGCAGTCCTTGCTCCAATACACAGCTTACCTCCCATCATCAGTGTGACTCTGGGAAAACTCTTTACTTTCTGAGACTTGTGACCCTCACAGACAAAGGCAGATATTTCTTTCAAAACAGATTGTAAATTAGATAATATCAGGTATGTAAAATTGCTGCCATAACAAATGACAGCAATTTTGTTTTTCATATCTGCTAGTAATTGCTGAGCTTATCTTTACACACAGGAAAGACATATTTTTACCTTGAAGGAAAGCTACATTTTTGACTAAGGTCTTCAATTTTATGTGAATACTTTCATCCCAAAAAGTCAGTTTGTCCATGACTTGGAAAGATAAAATAAAATCAGAAAATTCAGAGTGACCTCCACAACCACACACAATCCATGCAATGCCAAGAAAATCAAAGAGGTTCTTTTCATTCAAGTATTTTAGTATTTATCTCCACAATGATCAACTACTTATGAAAACAAATTCGGTTAAAATTTGTTTAAACTCTTAACCATAGCTGTTGTCTTATCAATGTTAAGTAATTAATTATTACATCTATTTCTTGAGCACTAGCTATGATAATGGTATTATATTTAACCCTAAGACTTTCAAGACATTGTATTTCAGAGTCTCAAAATATTTGTCATCCTGAGAAAATTCCTTTGGCTTTAGTGAATAAAATGAACGCAAATATATTTGGCTAATAGATTTAATTCCTGTCAAATGTATAAAACTAATATATAATATCTAGCTCAAAACAATGCTAAATATTCAAAGATATTTCAAAAACATCTAGAAAGATGGATAATAGCTTGTTCATTTCATAATTAGTTCTGAGGCTGCTATGGAAGTCTTTAGTCATTAAATATCTGAAATCTATTTAACATAATTGATATACGTGCATATGTAATACTTCTGATTGTAATCGATTCTATAAATAATGCATGCTACTTACAGCACACATCATTTTGATTTGTTTTCAATATTTATCTTTATATATATATGGTTTTTATTTCTGTATCTGATTTCTGAAAGCCATAGATTAAATATTCAAAGAATTTGTTTGCTATTTAAACACTACTTGATTCCTATTTAAATATCAGTCCTCAAAGTATTCAAACTAGAGGTATCATTAATCATCAAAAATACATTAAAACTAACTTTAACTAAGCCTCCTTGTTTTTAACATTATTTCACTCTTAAGAAGCAGATGAATGTATCTTGCAAAAATGTAAGCAGTTTGACTGCTCATTCTAAAGGCCCACACAATGTAGATTCTCATTTTGCATTTTTATTTTATTTTGGAGTTGTCCTTCGTTTCTGTCTTTCTGTTCATCCAATTTCCTTACCATTAGCTTGAAATCACTCTTACTAGTATGGTTTTGGCAGTGCTTTTTAAATGGACTTGAAAACCCCTCAATAACTAAAGGACAAAATAAAACATTGACTAGGGACATTTTAAAGTCAATATCCTTAGAATTAACTGTCTAAAGCCCTGAGATCTATTTCTCTATCTTTTTTTCAACTCATCTAGGATTTTCACAAAAACAACAAATTGTTCATTAGTAACTGAAAATTCTTGCCATACTATACTCAATCCCTTTCGTTTCTGTGTTGTGTTTCATAGCCCAGAAATTATTAGGAAAGTAATCCAAATTGAAGTAGAAATACAATGAACCTAATTATTCATTGTTTCACCAAACTGGCTATTCACTCTGCCCTGGTACTTTACTACATAAGATAAACAAGATGGAGTCCCTATCATCAAAGTGTGCGGTGTGGGCTTCCCAGGCGGCCCATGGTAAAGAATCTGCCAGTCTGTGCAGGAGACCCAAGAGACAGGAGTCTGATCCTTAGGTGGGGAAGATCCTCTGGAGGAGGGCATGGCCACCCGCTCCTGTATTCTTGCCTGGAAAATTCCATGGACAGAGGAGCCTGGCAGGTTACAGTCCATGGAGTCCCAAAGGGTCGGACACAACTGAGTGGCTGAGCAAACACAGTCCCTATTATCAAAGAGCATAACATATACCAGAAGCTTCCCAAACTGGTAAGGGCTATGATGGGGTGAAATATCCACCACTCAGGGCCTGATAGCTTACAGTGCACCATGTCAGATTTGTGATCTCTGAAGAAGATTTAGCTTCAGGATCAGGAACCAGGCTTGATCACTCAACATTTGTGTGGCAGAAGTTTTATTACTGTGAAAAAGGACAGAGGAAGCTTCTGACATATACATCAGAAGAGTGTCCCCCTTATCAAGGCCTTATCTACTTTTACCAGATCCACTCCCACAACATACATCTTAAATTAAAAGATTAGGACTAACAATAGAAAGGTCTTACCAGACCCACTCCCACAACATAAGTCTTAAGATAACAAGATCAGTCAGAAGGTTCTTGTTAAGGAGAAACCTGTCCTCAAGCAAAACACAATGTTGTTACATAATCATTAGCACAGAGCTTAAGGAAAGACATACCCTTTAGCAAGATGAGTTGTTGAGACATGTAATCATTAGCTCTGGGCTTAAAGAAAGTTAGTCTTAAAGACTGTTATCATAACAACACAGAGTTCAAGGAAAAAACCTCTTACGTGACTAAGACAAAGTAATGTAGGGGAAAAAAACTTTTGTCCCTTTTCTCCAACTTGAGAGCCTTGGACCTCTTTCTCCTCCTCAAGGGCCCTTGAGTGAGTGAGTAAAGTCACTCAGTCATGTCTGACTCTTCGACCCCATGGACTGTAGCCTACCAGGTTCCTCCATCCATGGGATTTTCCAGGCACTCTTGCCTGGCGTGGGTTGCCATTTCCTTCTCCAGGAGATCTTCCCCACCCATGGATTGAACCTGGGTCTCCCACATTGTAGGCAGGCAGACACTTTACCGTCTGAGCCACCAGAGAAGTCCCAAGGGCCCTTGACTCCTTATCAAACTACCTAAGAGTTAACTCTCTCAAGTCCAAAGATGAGGTTCCCTTTCAAGTCACTGTGGGTTAAGGGAGTCTCTCTAAAAAAAAAAGTGGTATGTAAAACCTATCCTAAAAGATGGTCAGAACCAAAGTGGAAGAATTAAAAAAAAAAAAAAAAGCATTCTAGGCAAAGAGTAATATGTAGGCCAAGGTTCAGAGGTAGAAAAGAACGTAGTAGTCTCAGAGACTGCTGGGTCATTCTTGGCAGTCAGGTGATTTTTCTTATGTTAAGTTGAAGATTTAAGGGTAGGTTTAGAGAGTGAGAATTCCTATAATCTTGGAGAGGTAAGCATTAGGAAATGAACTGAAAGTCTCTCAGTGATGTCCGACTCTTTGAAACCCCAGGGACTGTAGCCCGCCAGGCTCCTCTGTCCACGGAATTGTTCAGGCAAGAATACTGGAGTGGGTAGCCTTTCCCTTCTCCAGGGGAAGCATTCAGTTCTGTTCAGTTCAGTCACTCAGTCATGTCCAGCTCTTTGTGGCCCCAGGGACTGCAGCACGCCAGGCCTCCCTGTCCATCACCAACTATCGGAGTTTACTCAGACTCATGTCCATTGAGTCAGTGATGCCATCCAGCCACCTCATCCTCTGTCGTCCCCTTCTCCTCCTGCCCTCAATCTTTCCCAGCATCAGGGTCTTCTCAAATGAGTCAGCTCTTTGCATCAGGTGGCCAAAGTATTGCAGCCTCAGCTTCAACATCAGTCCTTCCAATGAACACCCAGGACTGATTTTAGGATAAACTGGTGGGACCTCCATGCAGTCCAAGGGACTCTCAAGAGTCTTCTCCAACACCACAGCTCAAAATCATCAATTCTTCGGTGCTCACTTTCTTTATAGACCAACTCTCACATCCATACATGACTACTGGAAAAACCATAGGTCTGCCTTGACGTAGACAGACCTTTGTTGGCAAAGTAATGTCTCTGCTTTTTAATATGCTATCTAGGTTGGTCATAACTTTTCTTTCAAGGAGTAAGCGTCTTTTAATTTCATGGCTGCAGCCACCATCTGCAGTGATTTTGGAACCCAAAAAAATAAAGTCAGCCACTGTTTCCACTGTTTCCCCATCTATTTCCATGAAGTGATGGAACTGGATGCCATGATCTTAGTTTTCTGAATGTTGAGCTTTAAGCCAACTTTTTCACTCTCCTCTTTCACTTTCATCAAGAGGCTCTTTAGTTCCTCTTCACATTCTGCCATAAGGGTGGTGTCATCTGCATATCTGAGGTTATTGATATCTCTCCCGGCAATCTTGATTCCAGCTTGTTTCCTTAGGAAGGATCTTATTAAATGAGTTAATGTATATAAAAACCCTAGGATGATAAATCTGATTTAAAGAAAATATTTAATAGATGTTGGCTGTCATTATGCATGAGAGGATCCCCTGGAAGAAGCATGGCAACCCACTCCAGTATTCCTGCCTGGAGAATCCCCAAGGACAGAGGAGACTGGAGGAATACATTCCATGACGTTGCACAGAATGGGACACAACTGAACAGCTAAGAACATCACACATCATTATACATAGTAGTACTGCTTTACAAAATTATAATTTTCATCACCTACTGTTATGGGCTAAATGGTTATGTCTTCCACTCCCTAAATTCATATATTGAAATCGTAAGCCCTCCACCCCCATGTGATAGTATTAACAGGTAGGACCTTTGGAAGTGATTAAGTCATGAATTGAATTCAGTTCATTTGCTCAGTCGTGTCTGAGTCTTTGTGACCCCATGGACTGCAGCATGCCAGGCTTTCCTTTCCATCACCACCTCCCAGAGTTTACTCAAACTCATGTCCATTGAGTCGGTGATGCCATCCAACCATCTCATCTTCTGTCGTTCCCTTCTCCTCCCACCTTTAATCTTTCCCAGCAACAGGGTCTTTTCAAATGAGTCAGATCTTCACATCAGGTAGCTGAAGTATTGGAGTTTCAGCTTCAACATCTCTCCTTCCAATGAATATTCAGGACTGATTTCCTTTAGGATGGACTGGTTGGATCTCCTTGCAGTCCAAGGGACTCTCAAGAGTCTTCTCCAACACCACAGTTCAAAAGCATCAATTCTTCAGTGCTCAGCTTTCTTTATAGTCCAACTCTCACATCCATACGTCACTACTGGAAAAACCATAGCCTTGACTAGACGGACCTTTGTTGACAAAGTAATGTCTCTGCTTTTTAATATGCTATCTAGGTTGGTCATAACTTTTCTTCCAAGGAGTGAGCGTCTTTTAATTTCATGACTGCAGTCACCATCTGGAGTGATTTTGTAGACCCCAAAAATAAAGTCTGCCACTGTTTCCCCATCTATTTTCCATGAAGTGAATTAGTGCCCTTATAAAAGAAACCCCAAGAGCTCCCTAGCCCCTTCTGCCATGTGAGGACACAGAGTGAAGATGGCTGTCTGTGAACCAGGATGCAAGCCCACACCAGAAACTAAATCTGCTGATAGCTTCATTTTGGACTTTTCAGCCTGCAGAACTGTGAGAAATGCCAGCTACCTGGTATATGGTATTTTGTCATAGCAGCTCAGACATACTAAGACATCTACCTATTAAAAGAAATCGAGTAGAAGAAGGGATGAGATAAATTGGTAACCTACACTTCAAGATATGTTAGTAAAGACAGATATTATGCAATCATTTATCAAAATTAATTTATGGAGATGAATAAATACGAAGTTGGAATGTGGCCTTATTAATTAGGAACAGATGATAATGTGGCCTTTTTGAAGTCAGCTTCCTATTACCTTAGGACCAATTTAGTACAATTATTGTTGATGAGTTTATTTTCTCTGTGCATTTAAAAAAAAAACACAACTACAGTTATTTCATGAGTGAAATTAAGTTCAAAAGAGGCGATTTAATTTGATATTGCAACCACCAGGTGTTTAATTCAGTCATACCTCATTATATAATGTTTCCCCATCACGAGAATCCAGCTTTACTGCAGGTTGAATCATGTTTCCCCATAGGTATTTTTGTTCGGTGCCTCTTTCTAACTGTTGTTTTATCAGAAGTAGATAACATGGTGGGGCAAAACTCATTTTTGTTTAAATGTTAATGTGTTTTGTTTATCTTCTAAGTATCACTTGTGTGATAGATGGCTCTAGCTCAATATAATACACATGTGCATTTTTCCAGAAATTATATTTTGTAAGAGTATATAAAAAGAGAGACTATATATATATATGCCTTTAAAAATAAGTGGGAACTTGAAATCTTCCTCAGTTTGATGGAAAAAAAAGCACTCGGATTCTATGAACAAAATCAGAGAGAAAATACCTCTGGCTGGCTAAAACAAATGTAAACATCCTTGTCACCTTTCAGAACATATGCTTCTTGTTGAAAGGAAGCATCCCTGAACATTGCCAGATAGCAGCAATTATTTCTTAAACAAAACTGGGTATATATGGCCAACTTCACCCAGAAGAAAACATAAAGCTCTTCAGAAAGAAAGTTCGTTCCCCAGAATTACTTTCAGTTCTGTGTATCTATAGTGATAGCTAATTTGATAAACTCTTACTTTTTAGCTTCTTGATAACAGATTTTTAAGAAACACAATTCATTGAGTAATTACTATATACCATGTATCATGCCAAGTATCAGATGTATACTTTGTAAGGACTTCCTCATAACTCCACCCCTCCTAGGGCAATAATTCCCTAAGTTTTGAGTACCTAGTGCAAGAATTTCTTTACTTTCTACCTACCTTGAGTCCAAAACTATTCCACTGTTGCTATAGTTAAAATGATGCCAAAGTCATCACAGAATATATTACCCTTAAGTAAGCAGGGCAGTTGAGTGAAGTTATTATTTGCAAAAATAATTGATAAAAATTATTAATAACAAAGTGGCTGTTTGGAGTAAGCTGTGCACATGTTTCTTATGGACCTCTTGTGGACCAGGATTTGTAGAAGACCATGAGATAATGCCATGAAGTTACGTACAATATGATCATATTTTGTAATCTGTAGTGTCACTAATGGGGCCAATCTCCTTGTGTCACTTGTTAATTTAACTCAGTTATATCCCAGCTCATTCAAAGGTCCTAACTTATCCACGTCTAGGTTCTGGGTGTGTGTGTGTGTGTGTGTGTGTGTGTGTGTGTGTGATATACATATGGCTCTGTTAGAGAATTTTAAAAGACAGAGAAGTAGGAAAAAAGAAAAGCATTTATTAATTCCTAGTATATGTCACACCTTGTACTAGGTTCTTTCACATACAGTATTGATCCTGTTTTACAGTAGAGAAGAAAACATCTTAATAATTTGCCTCAGGTCCCCCTGTCATATAAGCAGCAGTGATAAGGATTAAAAGCAAGTCTTTTAACTCTAAATTCAGAATCCTAAATTCACATGGTCTTTAAGTGTGGTGCCTTTTTCTCTGTACAACAGAGGGGTGATTTAAAAACAACAACAAAAATCTCTGGAGTTGCCAAGTCTTTTATTCAACAAAACATGGATGGGAGGGGTGGGAGTTGTCTTTATCTGCCAACAATGGAGTTTTAAGGAGGCACCACCTGTATTAGCTATCTAGTGCTGGAAAAAAAAAAATTACAAACTTAAAAGTGATAAACTTTAAAAGTGCCTTGAGCACATTTATTATGTCAGTTTCTGTATTCAGGGATCTGCTCTTGGCCTAGTTGGGTTCTCCTCAAGGTTGCAATCGATGTGTTGACCAGGGCTGGGTTTTCATCTGGGTCTCCCCCAAGGAAGGATCTGCTTTCAAAGTGTAGATGTTAGCAGCTTTCAGTTCCTCAAGGTTGCCAAAGTGAGATATCTCAGTTTCTCGCTTACTGCCAGGCTGAAACTACATTCAGCTTCTTGTCACCCCCCACCCCCAATATGGGTGCTCAAGACATGATAATTCAGTTCTTTAAAGCTAGTAGAAGAGAGTCTTCTAATAAGACAGATGTTACCATCTTATGTAACAGAATTCAGTGCAAATCATCAATCATGTATGTCCCATCATTTTTGTCATAATGGATCGGTTAGGAGCAAATCATACAGTCCACACACATTTAAGGGGTAGGGATCACAGGAGAATGAACATGGGGAGGTGGGGACCATGGGGCTACCCTAAAGACCATCCACTATACCACCTGTTAATGAGTTTTTAAATGAGCTTAATGAGTTATAAATGAGTTTAATATAATTTTCTCATTTATAAAACTGGAATATTAACTGTAATAGTTCCCCGAGCTGTATTAAGTACCACAAATAGAGTGACTTAAATAATAGAAATTGACTTTTCTCAGTCCTGGAGACTAAAAGTCCAAGATCAAGGTGAACAGCGCTATTTTTTTCTGGGGATGGGGAAGGAGATTCTGTTCCATGAATCTCCCCTAGCTGCAGGTGGGTTGCTGGCATCTTTGGTGCCCTTTGGCTTGTAGAAGCATCACCCTGATCGCTGCCATCATCAGGCTAGTTGGGAAGATTAGTGATTTATTGTAAGTCTTAGTACATTGTGTCTCACATGATAACTTCTTAGTAAATATGGGGTTATGATTACAATTAATTTTGGGTCTCGTATTTTAAGACTCATTTTTCAAAGAGATATAAGATGTCTTTACAGTATCAACTTCTAATCATGGGCCAAAACTGCTGAGCTGAGAATAAAAGGTCATTATATCCCTCAATAAATTGAAAAAGCTTCCAGTCCCCTCCCTACAAGGCTAGTTGAGAAGTGCCCTTCCCACAAACACATCCTCACCATCCTCTGACCAAGAGAAGCCCCACTAGGCTCCAGAGGGTAAAAGAGTTTGCCTTTGAAAGAATGCAGTGTTTCTGAATATTGGAGAGGGATGTCTTTTTTCCCCAAAGCCGAAAGCATCTTTATGAATAAGGAACAAAGATCATTTAATGTCTTAACCTGCTCAAGCTGGCAAAACAAAATTACATAGGTAATTTAGGGTAGCTTAACAGAATATTACTCTGGGAAGTTTAAGTTAATAGAATACAAGTTAAACTATCTGACTTTAGTTTGGGACTTTAATCCAATCAAAGTATCATTGTAGTTCTTCAGTTTTAAATGTAAGTTGTTTGAATAAATGGAATTTATTTTCTCACAGTTCTGGAGGTGAGAAGTCTGAGATCAGGGTGCCATCATGGCGGGGTTCAGGCGAAGGCACTCTTGCTGGTTTTTAGAGGACTGCTTCTCACTGTGTGCTCATGTGGCCTTTCCTGAGTGCCCTCAATGCCTGCACTGGAGAGAAGGAAGGAGCAAGCTCTCTGGTGTCTCTTTTTACGAGGGCATTAATCCCACCATGAGAACCACACCCTCATTACTTCATGTAAGTATTTCCCGAAGTCTCCATCTCCAAATACCAACACCTTGGGGGTTAGAACTTCAACATAGGAATTTTGCAGGGACACAAACATTCATTTCCTAAGAGTTAGTTTTGCAGAGTAGGAGCCTTCAGTGGGCAAGGATTGAATTTCCCCTGATGACTTTGGCCCTTTCTTCTCCTCCTCATCTTCCAGTGCCAGGTGTTCACCATATTAATGAAGGATCCTCTGGTGAAAGAATGTTCTAGACAAATGCCACTGAGGTGTGAGTGAAAGGGACAGGATGGCTCAAGTCTAAGCATTTTCTAAGGAGTTCATATCATCCATGGAAGACTCCTGGAACTGTTCTTCGAAGCTTGGTAAAGCAGTAGCATTTGCCATGGGCTCCTCTAGCATTCTGCTGATTGCAATTATCAATTGACATCAATCAACAGCAACATCAATCCTACTACTGGTGGAGGAGTGAGAGTTTTGAAAATGGTAACTATTAGTCAATCCCTTGAATTTCCCACCTTTAGCTTTGAAGTTAATCTCAACACCCATGAGGTGAAGAAGGGAGGCAAAATCTTCCCTTGGGAACACTGTACTTTTGCAACAGGTGACCTTTCTCCCACACAGGCCACCACCTACAGTAACAGAAAAATAATTTGGTAGCATAGCATTTCTCCTGTTTGGGGCCTCTCACCCAGCTTAACAGTGACATGACACCAACAGCTGGTGTTTTATCTGACAATGTGTGGGATACTAAACAACTTTTGTTCCCAGATGTGGGTTTTAGTCATCAAACCATACACTGGGCAATTAACACTACTCTGTAAAATGAATTAGTGACAAGAATAGAACAATGGCCTTAGCAAGCATCAAAACCACCTGGAGGGGCTTTTTATTCTATAGATCTCTGGGTCCTGCCCCCACATTTCTGATTTACGAAGTTTGAAAGGGGCCTGAGAATTTGCCTTTTAAACAGATTCCTAGGTAGTGCTGTTGCAGCTGGTCCTGGGACCACTCTTTGAGAACCACCAGCATATTCTAAACCCAGTGCCTCATACATTCTCCCATAAGATGATAAATTTTCCATCACGTTGGTTTATTAATATCCAACAAAATATTAAATCTTCACAAAAGTTAAGATTTCAAGTCTATTTTACACTCGATTTTTAATTGTCTTACACTTTTTTTTTTAATTCTTCTATGCAGTATTATTTAAAATGCATGTAGATTTATTGATACAACACTAGATTTAAGTGTAATAACCACAGAGTTCTGGTGTGCATTTCACAATTGCTTGCTGTTAGGTATACCAATGAAACAGATTGACATCTACTTTTATTTATAAGATTAAAATGCATTTAAATTATGTAAGATAACTTTCCTGTTATCCATACCCAATATTTCTGTTTTACTTTTAATCTTACTTTAGTTTTATTGAATTGGTAGTGATTTTTTTTTTCTTTTAAAATACTGCAGGTAAATCCTGAATTTAGAGGAAAGGCTATCAGAACTTTAGTTACAACAGCAGGGGCAACAGGGCTCTGTTATCTAGTGTTTTAATTATTTATTCACACCTGGTTCACCACTGATTAACAAAACCTATTAAGGCCTTCCCTTGAAGACCTTGCTGTTGACATGTATTTGCAGCTGTTGTTGATTTTTTTCCAAATTAGCACATTATGTGTTTGGAAAACAGACAAAAAACAGCTGCAGTGTCTGAATGCATTTATTATGTACTCTTCTCAAAATGCTATTTAGGTTTACTATTAAATGATGAAGTCAGAGTGAAATGCACAATTAACTCTGTACTTCTATCTAGTATTTACGGGTCTAGCAGGAACAAAATATGAGGGAGTCACATTAAAACTTCAGCCTTCATTTTTGAAATGGATTCTACAAACTTCAGAAGCCAACTACTCAATAATATGCATTAAAAACAAGTGTCACTCTATAGCAGTTTCCCTTTCAGGTCAGCAAAGAGGTAAAATAATTTAAAATACAGATGGCTTTCAGTTCAGTTCAGTTCAGTCGCTCAGTTGTGTCCGACTCTTTGCGACCCCATGAATCGCAGCACGCCAGGCCTCCCTGTCCATCACAAACTCCCGGAGTTTACTCAAACTCATGCCCATCGAGTCAGTGATGCCATCCAGCCATCTCGTCCTCTGTCGTCCCCTTCTCCTCCTGCCCCCAATCCTTCCTAGCATCAGGGTCTTTTCCAATGAGTCAACTCTTCGCATGAGGTGGCCAAAGTACTGGAGTTTCAGCTTCAGCATCAGTCCTTCCAATGAACACCCAGGACTGATCTCCTTTAGGATGGACTGGTTGGATCTCCTTGCAGTCCAAGGGACTCTCAAGAGTCCTCTCCAACACCACAGTTCAAAAGCATCAATTTTTTGGCACTCAGCTTTCCTCACAGTCCAACTCTCAGGCTTAGCTGGACTTATATGTTTATTAAAATAGCATTACCTTGACTTTCATATTATGCTATGCTGAATACTTTATTGGTCTTATAGTCCCTCCTAAAGCCATCTAGTTTCAGGATGTAGTAATAAGATATAATTTTTAAAGGCTGGGTTAATAGCTGAAAAATATTTTTTAAATATATATAAGATCTTTATTGTTGCTACAATAAAGCAGTGACAAGCAAAGTATCTTTCTGAAGCAAGCTATCTGGCCTTTAGCAGAGTTCAGAAATCATTCCATCTCCAAAGAGGCAAGTACACATAGGCAGAAGACAACTTTCTAAAAGTCAAATGATTATTCTCTGTCATCCCCAGGTATTGTGCAAACTCATTCTTTTCACAAGGAAAGTAAACAGGACAAGGAGAGAAGTGAAGGAGTCTTGAATTAAATTTGATTGAATCCACCTTTGCTCCCTTACCTTATACTCCAAAATCATGAAAAACTAGTTATTCTTGCTGATCTTTCCTCTATTACAAGTTCCACTTTCCAGTAGAGAAGCTATGGCATGGAGGACAGATGGTGTAACAGGTGGGCCTTCTTCCATTATCATTGCAAGCCCTGACAATACCACTGTCTTCCAGTTCCTAATTCCATGAAGATGTACAAAGCTTTTTCAAATTGTAAGACTAAAAATATGCACATTCATCTTTATCAGAGACAGGTGTTGTCTAATTAGCATCCTCTGTTTACTTCATGGTTCTTGTCACAGATATGCTTACTAGATCAGACATACACATCTGTTCATGTTATTAATTATGCTGAAAAATACAAAATCATTTTAAAATACCACAATACAGTGTAAGGATATAGCCCTCTGTTCATGCTGTCTCCTTAACCTGGGACAAACTTCAAGTGGTTCTGTGCCTACATGATATTTGGCTATGTTAACCAAGTTGTTGAATGCTAAACGATAAACAGATGCTATCTTAAGCAAAAAAAGTAAATGTATTAGTAGCCCACAGAGTTACTAGGAGACTGGAAAACTAGAAAACCAAGAAAAGAAAAGCAGATTGGAGGGCCAAACAGCAGAATACATTGCCATATACCACCAGTACAAAGAAATGCATCATCTTTGCCCAATTTTCTCCATATGAAAAATTCTAGTTAGAAACTTTTGATAGACAAAATTATTCACTAGTGTACATCAGGACAATTGGCATGGAAACATATTCCTTGGGAAGCAGGACATTTCTTCTTGCCAAAAAATGTACAATTGAGAGTTCCCTAAATATTAAGCAGAAGAGTTACATATTTGTAGGGAAAAGAACAAGTACACTCCCCATTTTCAAGGCTCAGCTTGCTGCTGCTACTGCTGCTAAGTCACTTCAGTTGTGTCCAACTCTGTGTGACCCCAGAGACGGCAGCCCATCAGGCTCCTCCATCCCTGGGATTCTCCAGGCAAGAACACTGGAGTGGGGTGCCATTGCCTTCTCCAAGGCTCAGCTTAAGCCTCATGAAAAAGATGCTTCAAATTTCTAAGATAAATTTTCTTTGAGTGAAATGTCCACTCAGAAAAGGGAAAATAAGAGAAGACGAGTGCTTATATTGAGGGATTCATGCTAGAAATGTACTAATCAAACTCAAACTTGTCTTTGTCCCCCATGCCTTCCACTGGTCAAAATAGATAGTATTACTTCCACTTCTTGTACATGTCATGACTTCTTGTACTTCATAATAGCCGGTAAACAAATCTGACAGCCTCCATCCCCCAGAAAACAATTATTACTAAGGAATTTGCAGAGTCTGACTTGACTTAGCGACTAAAAACAACGTTTCCCTTGGATGATGTCGTGGGTGTATGGGATAAAAGAAAGAGATAAAAAACTTTCAGATACTCACATAAAGTAGACTGTGAACTGAAAATTTTAGGAAGTACTAGTCAAAAAATATGAAGGATATACCAGTTATTTTTTCTAGTTTTATTGAGATATTATTGATATAACATTGTATTAGTTTAAGGTGTACATGATGACTTGATATGTGTATATATTGCAAAGTGATTTACCATAATAAGTTTAGTTAACTTCCACCACCGCACATAGTTATTTTCCTCTTGTGAGAGAAATTTTAATATCTACTCTCTTGGCAACTTTCAAATATAGAATACATACTTGTAAGTTAAAGTTACAATGTTGTACATTACATCCCCAAAACTTACCTATCTTATAACTGAAAATTTCACATCCTTTCACCACCATCACACATTTCCCCCATGTCTACTCCCATCTCTGACAATCACCAACCATTTACCTGTTCTTTGCTCATATGATTTATTATTATTATTTTGTTTTGATTTCAAACTACAAGTGAAATCATTTGGCTTTCTCTGTATGACTTATCTCATTTAGCATAATGTCTTCAAGATCCACCCATGCTTCTTCAATGGTGGATTTCCTTTTTATCGCTGAATAATATTTCATTAAATATGTGTGTGTGTGTGTGTGTATGTTATCATTCATTCATGAATGGACACAGCTTATTTCCATGTCTTGGCTATTGTAAATAATATGGCTATTAGCATGAATGTGCAGATATTTCTTCATGATTTCTTTTTTTAATTTTTTCAAATATATACACAGAAGTAGAATCACTGGATCGTATGGCACTTCTATTTTAAATTTGGGGCTGAGCCTTCATACTGTTTTCCACAGTGGTTGTGCCAATTTACACTTCTACTAACTAAGGATTCACTTTCACCACATCCTCATCAAAAATTGCTATCTCTTGTCTTTTTGATGGTGACCATACTAACAAGCAAAAGATGGTATCTTATTTTGGTTTGCACTTACTGATGATTAAATAATTAGTGAAGTTGAGCACCTTATCACGTGCTGATTGGCCATTTGAATGTCTTGTTTGGAAAAAGGTCTATTCAAGTCCTTGGCCTATTTTTAATTAAATTACTTGTCTTTGTTCAATTGTTTTGGTATTAAGTTATGAGCTCCTTAAATATTATGGATATTAACCCTTATCATATATGTTTTTGAAATATTTTCCTCCATTCTGCAAGTTGCCATTTTGTTGAACATTTCTTTTGCTCTGCAGAAGATTTTCAGTTTGATATTGTCTCACTTGTTAGCTTTTGTTTTTGTTGCATGTGCTGTTGGTGTCATATCAAAAATGACACTGCCAAGACCAATATCCATATGTTCAAGTTGGATTTAGAAAAGGCAGAGGAACCAGAGATCAAATTGCCAACATCTGTTGGATCATCAAAAAAGCAAGAGAGTTCCAAAAAAACATATATTTTGCTTTATTGACTATGCCAAAGCCTTTGACCATGTGGATCACAACAAACTGTGGGAAATTCTTCAAGAGATGGGAACACCAGACCACCTTACCTGCCTCCTGAGAAATCTGTGTGCAGGTCAAGAAGAAACAATTAGAACTGGACATGGAACAACAGACTGGTTCCAAATTGGGAAGGAAGTACATCAAGGCCATGTATTGTCACCCTGCTTATTTAACTTTTATGCAGAGTACATCATGTAAACTGCCAGGCTGGATGAAGCACAAGCTGGAATCAAGATTGCCAGGAGAAATATTAATAACCTCAGATATTCAGACGACATCACCCTTATGGTAGAAAGTGAAGAACTAAAGAGCCTCTTGATAAAAGTGAAAGAGGAGAGTGAAAAAGTTGGCTTAAAACTCAACATTCAGAAAACTAAGATCATGGCATCTGGTCCCGTCACTACATGGCAAATAGGTGGGGAAACAATGGAAATACTGACAGACTTTAATTCTGAGGGCCCCAACCACTGCAGATGGTGACTGCAGCCATGAAATTAAAAGACACTTGCTCCTTGGAAGAAAACTTGTGACCAAGCTAGACAACATATTAAAAAGCAGAGAAATTACTTTGCCAACAAAGGTCCGCTAGTCAAAGCTATGGTTTTTCCAATAGTCATGTAAGGATGTGAGAGCTGGACTATAAAGAAAGCTGAGCATCAAAGAATTGATGCTTTTGAACTATGATGTTGGAGAAGATTCTTGAAAGTCCCATGGACTGCATGGAGATCCAACCAGTCTATCCTAAAGGAAATGAGTCCTGAATATTCATTGGAAGGACTGATGCTGAATCTGAAACTCCAATACTTTGGCCACCTGATGCAAAGAACTGACTTCTTGGAAAAAACCCTGATGCTGGAAAAGATTGAAGGCGGGAGGAAAATGGGATAACAGCAGATGAGATAGTTGGATGGCATCACCGACTCTATGGAAATTAGTTTGAGTAAGCTCTGGGAGTTGGTGATGGACAGGGAAGCCTGGCCTGCTGCAGTCCATGGTGTTGCAAAGAGTTGGATCTTACTGAGCTATTGAACTGACTGACTGAAGACCAATGTCAAGAAGATTTCTATGTTTCTTCTAGGCTTTTTATAATTTCAGTTCCCACATTTGAGTCTTTAATCCACTTCAAGCTAATTTTTGTGAACAGTGTAAGACAGGTGTCCAGTTTCATTGTTTTATATGTGATACCCAATTTTCTCAGCACTGCTTATTAAAGAGACTCCACTGAGTATTCTTAGCTCCCCTGTCAAACATTAGTTGACCATATAGGCATGAATTTATTTCTAGGCTTTCAACTCTGTTCTAGATGCTTCTGTGTCTATTTTTAATACCAATATCATACTATTTTGATTACCAAGGCTTTGTAAAATAGTTTGAAATTAGGAAGTGTGATGCCTCCATCTTTCTTTTTCTTGCTCAAAATTGTTCAGGCTATTTGGGGACCTTTGTGGCTCCAAAAGAATTTTAAGATTATATTTTTCATTTCTTAAAAAAAATGTCGTTGGAATCTTGACCAAGATTATACTGAATCAATAGATGGCTTTGGATAGTGGGACATTTTTGTCAATATTATTTTTTTCAATTCATGAATATGGGATAGCTTTCTATTTATTTGCATCTTCTTGCATTTCACAAATGTCATAGTTTTAATGTACAAATCTTTCACTTCCTTGGATAAATTTATTTCTAAGTATTTTATTGGTTTTGAGGTTATTGTAAATGAGATTACTCACTTTTCAGATAACTTATTTTCAGTGAATAGAAACACAACTGATACTTGTACTTTGATTTTGTACCCTGAAACTTTACTGAATTTGTTGATTAGACCTAACAGATTTTCAGTGATACAAATAGCTATGAAATGAAGAGAAGCAAAAAGCAAAGGAGAAAAGGAAAGATATTCCCATTTGAATGCAGAGTTCCAAAGAATAGCCAGGAGAGATAAGAGCCTTCCTCAGTGATCAATGCAAAAAATAGAGGAAAACAACAGAATGGGAAAGATCAGAGATCTCTTCAAAAAAATTAGAGATGCCAAGGGAAAATTTCATGCAAAAATGGGCTCAATAAAGGACAGAAATGGTATGGACCTAACAGAAGCAGAAGATATTAAGAAGAGGTGGCAAGAATACACAGAAGAACTGTACAAAAAAGATCTTCATGACCCAGATAATCACAATGGTGTGATCACCCACCTAGAGCCAGACATCCTGGAATGTGAAGTCAAGTGGGCCTTAGAAAGCATAACTACGAACAAAGCTAGTGGATGTGATGGAATTCCAGTTGAGCTGTTTCAAATCCTGAAAGATGATGCTGTGAAAGTGCTGCACTCAATATGCCAGCAAATTTGGAAAACTCAGCAGTGGCCACGGGACTGGAAAAAGTCAGTTTTCATTCCCATCCCTAAGAAAGGCAATCCCAAAGAATGCTCAAACTACTGCACAATTGCACTCATCTCACACACTAGTAAGGTAATGCTCAAAATTCTCCAAGGCAGGCTTTAGCAATACGTGAACTGAGAACTTCCAGATGTTCAAGCTGGGTTTAGAAAAAGCAGAGGAACTAGAGATCAAATTGACAATATCCACTGGATCATCGAAAAAGCAAGAGAGCTCCAGAAAAACATCTATTTCTGCTTTATTGACTATGCCAAAGCCTTTGACTGTGTGGATCACAATAAACTGTGGAAAATTCTGAAAGAGACAGGAATACCAGACCACCTGACCTGCCTCTTGAGAAACCTGTATGCAGGTCAGGTAGCAACAGTTAGAACTGGACATGGAACAACAGATTGGTTCCAAATAGGAAAAGGAGTACGTCAAGGCTGTATATTGTCACCCTGCTTATTTAACTTATATGCAGAGTACATCATGAGAAATGCTGGGCTGGATGAAGCACAAGCTGGAATCAAGATTGCCAGGAGAAATATGAATAACCTCAGATATGCAGATAACACCACCCTTACGGCAGAAAGTGAAGAGAAAATAAAAAGCCTCTTGATGAAAGTGAAAGAGGAGAGTGAAAAAGTTGGCTTAAAACTCAACATTCAGAAAACTAAGGTCATGGCATCTGGTCCCATCACCTCATGGGAAACAGATGGGGAGACAGTGGAAACAGTGTCAGACTTTAGTTTTTTGGGCTCCAAAATCACTGCAGATGGTGATTGCAGCCATGAAATTAAAAGACGCTTGCTCCTTGGAAGAAAAGTTATGACCAACCTAGATAGCATATTAAAAAGCAGAGACATTACTCTGCCAACAAAGGTTCATCTGGTCAAGGCTATGGTTTTTCCAGTGGTCATGTATGGATGTGAGAGTTGGACTGTGAAAAAAGCTGAGCGCCAAAAAATTGATGCTTTTGAACTGTGGTGTTGGAGAAGACTCTTGAGAGTCCCTTGGACTGCAAAGGAGATCCAACCAGTCCATCCTAAAGGAAATCAGTCCTGGGTGTTCATTGGAAGGACTTGTGTTGAAGCTGAAACTCCAATACTTTGGCCACCTCATTCAAAGGGTTGACTCATTGGAAAAGACCCTGATACTGGGAAAGATTGAGGGCAGGAGGAGAAGGGGATGACAGAGGATAAGATGGCTGGATCACATCACCAACTCGATGGGCATGAGTTTGAGTAAACTCTGGGAGTTTATGATGGACAGGGAGGCCTGGTGTGCTGCACTTCATGGGGTCGCAAAGAGTTGGACACGACTGAGCGACTGAACTGATATATAAAACCATGTTATCTTCAAGCAGATACAATTTTCTTTCTTACTTTCCAAATCAGAGGCCTTTTATTTATTTATTTATTGTCCTTGCCTGATTCGTAGGCAATTACTTCTAGTAATATGCTGAATAAGATGGTAGTTCAATCAGTAAAGAATATGCTTGCAGTGCAGGACACCCAGGTTCAATCCCTGGGTTGAGAATATGCCCTGCAGAAGGAAACGGCAACCCACTCCAGTATTCTCACCTGGAAAATCCCATAGACAGAGGAACTTGGTGGGCTACAGTCCATGGGGTCGCAAGAGTAGGACATGACTTAGTGACTAAACCACCATAGTAGGCATCCTTGTCTTGTTCTTGATCTTCGAGGGAAAGCTTTCAATCTTTCACCACTGAATATAATATTAGCTGTATGCTTGTCATAAATGGCCTTTATTATGTTGAGATATAATCATTCCAAATTCAAGCTGTTGAGAGCTTTTATCATAAATGGATGTTGGACTTTATCAAATACTTGTTCTGCATCTATTGAGATGATCACATGATTTTCATCTTTCATTCTATTAATGTGGTGTCTCACATTTATTGAGATGCATATGGTAAGCCATTTTTTCCATCTCAAGGATGAATTTCACTTGATCATGGTATGTGAAGAGCCAAATAAATAAAATCATAAATGAAGGGAGGGACATCACACCTGATACCACAGAAATACAAATGATCTCAAACTACAGTGAACAACTATATGCCAACATATTGTACAGCCTAGAAACAATGGATGCATTTCTATTTATATGCAACCCACCATGACTGAAAGGGCTTCCCTGATAGTTCAGTTGGTAAAGAATCCAGTTGCAATGCAGGAGACCCTGGTTCGATTCCTTGGTCAGGAAGGTCTGCTGGCGAAGGGATAGGCTACCCTCTCCAGTATTCTGGCCTGGAGAATTCCATGGACTATATAGTCCACGGAGTCTCAAAGAGTTGAATACAACTGAGCAACTTTCACTTCACTTCACTACCATGACTGAATCACGAAGAAATAGAAAATTAGAACAGATTAATAATAAGATTGACTCAGTAATCAAAGATTTCTCAACATAGAAAAGCCTAGGTCAGATGGTTTCACTGAGTTTTACCAAATATTTAAAGAGGAATGAGTGAAAATCCTTATCAAACTCTTCAAAAATAGTGATGAGGAAAAAATACTATCAAACTCATTTTAGGAGGCCAGTAATATCCTCACACAAAGGTCAGACAAGGAAACTACAAGAAAATAAAACTACAAAACTACAGGTCAATACCCATAATGAATATAGGTGCAAAATTTCTTAAGAAAATACTGGTAAAGCAAACTCAACAGCACATTAAGAGGATCACACACCATGAGCAGCTAATTTTTGTTCTGTATACAACTTTTGGTTCTGCATTCTTACCTCTTATAATACAAGATTTGTTTTTTTGTTTGTTTGTTTTTTCCTGTGACTCATTTCATTATGGTAGACATAAGTTAAAGACACCTTCTCAATATAAGCATATATGACGTAATACAATAGATGTTTTTCTTCTGAATGGGGTATAGAATGTTCTAGACTGAGTTCCTTAAAAAAAAAAAAAAGTGAGCATAAAAATTAGTGAAATAGGGAAGGATGAGGAGCACTTTACTGGTCTCTTGATGAGTGGTGAAACAATACAATCAGTGACAGGCAGATGTGTCCATTCAGCCAAATGGTACATATCCAGATACCCTAAATGGAGAGACGATGCCTCAGATGCATAGTTTTTGAGAGGGACATATTTCCATTAATCAAATTACTCCTGGCAGTACACTAATTCCATTGCATTTCTGATTGCTTCTGGCTAAATGAGCTCTCAAAATCTGGCTGCATGTTCCTGCTGATTATGGCATGTCATTCAAGTCTTGGAGGAGGACGCAAAACCTCTGGGTGTGGGGCTGCCTATTCTAGGTGGAGGAGCCCCACAGACTAGAGCTGAGCTGCTTACTCAGCAAGCCAGAGTTTGAAGGTGCTAGAGGCAAATGCAATTCGAATCCAAGACAGTGTACAGAATGTACTGTAAGCTATCTGTAAATTAGGGTTACTTGAAATGAAATAAAGCAACACATTTTTGGTTTCTACATGTATCAGCATCATCTATTGATATTGGTTAAATCCCACATAACTGAACTAGATGATTCTGACATTCTAGGGAGGGGAAATCACAATTTTAAAACTACTCAAGGTAGTCTTGAGATATAATTAGTTATCTTCTAATGTACTCGTTTGAAGGGAAAATACATTAATTCTATTTTTTAAAGAGAAGAACATCTTCACGAAAGACATCTAACGTCTTTGCAAATATTTATGTGATTTTGTTTAGGTCTTCAAAAAAAGGATAATTCAAATGAAAACTGAAATTAAGTGACTAGTATACACTCATCTATTTTGTGCTCAAAACACACTCACAGACATACATAAATCTGTACTATGTTAAACATGCATATGTATATATAGTTATTATTCTGAAAGTACTAGAAACATTTTTTAGATCAGAACTATTTTAATTTTAACCTCATCTAGCCACTGAAATCTAACACAATTTCAAAAAAAAACTCAAATATCTGACAAATTTTCAAGAATATCCATTCTAAATAAAAAAGTATACCTGTGCATCATATATTTCTAATGTTTATTGGGAACTGATCCACTATTTTTTACTGACTCTCAAAACAATCAGAGTGATTATTTGAATTCTAACCTATTGCTCAACATACCAATTAAAATTAGAACAACTGTTTTATTTCTTTTGTTAGTTTCATAGAATGTAAATTGAATACTTTTTCTTTTAAAAATCAAACTTTCTCTTTTCAAAAGAACAAATATATCACTGAATTTAATTGTACACTTACATATATAAAGATTATCATTTTTATGTCAAATCTTTATTTCAAATCTCAGCACTTTTGTGGGAAAAAATACTTTCTGTCTAAAAATCATAAATATATCCACAGCAAAACAATAAAGAAAAAACGCACTTTGATTTTTTAAAGTATGAATGTCAACTCTCTATATAGGGAAACTTAATTGGTTTCAAATATTGAGTCAGAGTCTCCAACATTCAGTAGATAATTTAAAATCTATGTTAATTCTTTCATATAGGATTTATACATATATCTATATATAAACTATTTTGAAAATTTAAAAATAAAAATTTTAAACATTACACTTCTGATTATTGGAAACTGTTAAGCATTGGTCAATAAATAAGCAGCTGTTTTAATGTCTCTAGAAATATACAGTACTATTTTTTTAGTTCTTTTGCAATTTAAAAAATATTTTTATGGATTTACAGCATTTAATTCAGAATCATGAACCCAGTATCTATATATAAAAAAGCAACTGATGAAAATGATGATGATAATAATAATGATGATGTGTTCATGATTTTAGTAGCTCTCATGTTCACATTTTTTTGAGAAATTCTTAGTGTATAATATGTTGCTTTTTCTTTTAGTAAGAACCTTTTGCTATTTCCAAGATTCACATAGGCTATGAATCATTTACATATCCAACGCTGTATTTGTACTCTAGAATTTGGTTTCTAAATCTACACAGGAGAGTTATGCATTATTATCTTCTGATTTTAAAACATTATCTTTCAATTTTCATTGTAAAATAAGTATTTGATTATTTTGGATCTACAAATGCATGTGATTCTTCTAAGCAACTGTGAATTACTTTTGTACTCTTCATTAGGAAAAAGCCAGTTGATTATTTTTGAAAGAGAAAAAAAATCACCCTTTACAAATATAAAATACCATCATATAGAATTTAACAACATTATAATGAGTTTTTTGAAACTTTGTAAAGTCATAGTAGGAAAATCTCAGTTTCAAAGACAGATGTCAGGAGTATGGACTGCCTCAAACAAATACTGCTTCTGCTGTGTACACATTTTATACACATGTCTGACATCGAGCAGGTTACCTAGCTATCCTGCATTTCATTTTCTTCATGTATAAAGCAGAGATAATAGGGTTATTTTGAAAATAAAATTAATCAGTATGTGGAAAGCTGTTAGAAAAGTATCTGGCAAATGTCCAGTGATATGTAACTGTAGGCTTATGTCTTAGTTTATATTACATTTCACTGTCATTTTATCTGAACATTTCTCACATTGAATCACATGAATATTTGTTAGGAACATATGTCACACTATTAAGTAACAGAAAAGGAAGAAGAATGTCATACTATGTATTTTATATTATGTATAATATATTATATATATAATATATACTCACATATATATATATTCTAGTTCTGTCTTTAAAATTTAATAAGACCAAGTTGAGCCTGAAAAATTCAGCCAATGTACTTATTTTTACTATTTATTTAATGTTACTTATCCACATGTTCTGAAGTTTAGATAAATGAATAAAAACTATTCTTCTTCAATTGATACATTAATTATATTCATACAATAACGTCATGTACTCAACCAACAGTACTAAACACTGGTTGTGTCAAGTATTGTGTTAGGCTCAAGTAGTACATGGAAATTATCTAAAAGATATCTACCCATCTAAATATACATGCAAGGAAACAAATCATAATACAAATTAGGAAAGATACTCTCTGTGGACACTAAGTGCTGGGAAGAACGGTTTTTGAGTAGGGGAATAGAAAGAAAGCTTCACAGAAGGATATATATTAAAGGATATTTAGTAACAGACAAATATCTCATTCCCAGTACTCAGTCAACAAAACTGATTTAGCTTTTCTTCCAACTATGTCTTAAATTTTTCCTCTCCTAATCTTTTCTATCACCCCCCCCCAACTCCACCTCGCTGCTTTTACAAATTCATACTAACACTTACAATTAGTTCAAAAATTCTTAGCTGGCCTTTCCAATTTCTGTCCCAACCATGTCCAATTAATCATCTTATAAACCATTAACATCAATCTAAACTTCAAATGCTACACACATATCACCTCCCTCCTCAAAGCCAAAACCCTTGTATTTAGTAAATCAAATCTCAACTCTTCAGCTTCATTTTTTAAAAATCAATTACAATCTAATCCTACTTGGCTTTTGAATATATAATACTCCCTTATTGGCCAACATAGACCCTCCATTAAAGCTGGAATCAAAATTCCTCATGACCATGAAGGCAACTTGTGACAAATCTGGAAGAATCTTCCTTACTGTTGTTTTTCTATGAATAATTTTCTTGTACCCATTCCCGTCCATATGCAGTCACTCAACTGGAAATCCAACTTAAGTGCCAATTTCTGCTTAAAACTTCTTAATGGCATCTTCCTTCACTTGTTTTCCCTATCTCTAAGTATTTTTAAACCACTGCACAGAATTTAGCATGTTTCTGTGTGTCTGCTTCCTTGCTGTTTTTTTTTAATAGGATTCACAATAAACAGATAGTACAAATACAAGATAGTAAATTCTCTGTTATCCCAGGTCTATGAACACCAAATTAGAATACAGTTCCCTATCATCTCATGTCAAAGATGCAGCATAAATGAAAAATATATTTTTGTAGTGGTTCTCAAAAATGTTGGTCTCAGAACGCCATTGCTTTCTTAATAACTGAACTTGAAAAATATTTGTTTATATTTATTTACCTATCAATAATTCCTATGTTTCAAATTAAAACAGAAATGTATTAAATTTTAAACTTTTTATCAGTTCAGTTAAGTTCAGTCACTCTGTCGTGTCCGACTCTTTGCAACCCCATGAACCGCAGCAGCTGTGCCTCCCTTTCAATCACCAACTCCCGGAGCCCACCCAAACCCATGTCCACTGAGTAGGCCATCCAACCATCTCATCCTCTGTCATCCACTTCTCCTCCTGCCCTCAATCTTTGCCAGCATCAGGGTCTTTTCAAATGAGTCACCTCTTCGCATTAGGTGGCCAAAGTACTGGAGTTTCAGCTTCAGCATCAGTCCTTCCAATGAACACCTAGGACTGATCTCCTTTAGGATGGACTGGTTGGATCTCCTTGCAGTCCAAGGTACTCTCAAGAGTCTTCTCCAACACCACAGTTCAAAAGCATCAATTCTTTGGTGCTCAGCTATCTTTATAGTCCAACTCTCACATCCATACATGACCACTGGAAAAACCATAGCCTTGACTAGATGGACCTTTCTTGACAAAGTAATGTCTCTGCTTTTTACTATGCTGTCTAGGTCGGTCATAACTTTCCTTCCAAGAAGTAAGCATCTTTTAATTTCATGGCTGCAATCACCATCTGCAGTGATTTTGGAGCCCAGAAAGATGAAGTCAGTCCCTGTTTCCACTGTTCCCCATCTAGTTCCCATGAAGTGATGGGACCAGATGTCATGATCTTAGTTTTCTGAATGTTGACATTTAAAATAGCATATTTTATATAAAATATATATTCCAAAAAATAAATTTAGTGAGAAAAGTTGCATCCAGTAACATTAAATTGCTTTAATTTTGTCTTAGTAGAATAAAATTGAATTTTCTTATCTGGTTCTAGATTTAATAACTTGAAACATATTATTTTAATAGAAGCACATGAAGGAAATCTGGCTTTGCACACATATGTATTTGAAAATGAGAGGAGTGTTTAAAGGCTTTTCAGATAATTATGGATCTTACTCTTTGGTTAAGGCAAAAATACTCAACAAATCAGTTTATCTTAAGAGTTAATTTCAATAAGGAATCTAAAGTCATACCAATTAACTATTTATACTTTGTTATTATTAAAACATTTCCTCTATACTGCATTTTAAGTAGACATTTTTAATGAGGCACAATTATGTAATATCATGCATTGGTCATCTGGAAAACTGGTTTACTGAGTTATTCAGATCTTCCAGCTTTTGATACTTTTTTTTAATTCAATATTTTAAAATAACAATTGTTGACATCACAAATCTCATCTGCAAAATCTCTAGGTATGGGGAACTGTCAAGTTCACTATGGAAGATATTTATGATTTTTAAAATTATTTTTACTTGAAATCTTAATAATCATTGATCATAAAAGTTGTCAATTATTTTCCATGAAGCAACAGACTTTCTTCATTCATTTATTTTGGAAAATGTATGCTGAATACTCAATTTTAAATAAGCATAGATTTTTAGTAATTCATTCAAGTAAAAATGATATTTCTTTAAAAAGTGCTAATTCAGCCTGCAACTCTATTGCACAAGAACTTTTCCTGTGTGACAATCATCATGCTTTTATGTGTAGTGGAAGTGCACACTTCCCATTGTGTCACATAGAATATTGAAAAGCCGTGTACTCGAGGATCAAAATTTAATAAAATTGATAATTTTTATACTTCATCAACTTTTTTATACATCATCACTTTTAAGTGAAATTATCCTTTTTTTCTTTTCCCCTTCTGGCCAAAGAATATAATGAAAAATAGGATATCTAATAGTAGGTCAGTTTGAAACCAGTCTTATCCATAACCTTGCATCATCAGTGCAAATGTCAACAAGGTTAAAGGTCAATACCATTTCAATATTATTTTGAAAGTAGGTTTGCCCTTACCAATACTCTGAAAGAGATCTTAGGTATTCCTATATATCCATGGATCATACTTTGAGCATCATTTTTTAATTGTGTTAAACTATCAATTTAGGGCTTGCATGCTATTGCAGCATAATCTACATATCTTTATCAATATAAATACACATCAATTCTACAGACAACAAGAGAAGTAGTTTTAGTTAAAAGGAAGCATTTGCAAAGGCACAGTTCAAGAAATATTTCCACCCAACACTAGAGCACCTAAATAAATAAATCATTTATAGATATGAAGGGAGAAATAGACAGCAATACAATACTAATAGGAGATTTCAATACCCCACTTTCAATAACGTATAGATCATCCAGAAATAAATTCAATAGAGAAACAGGAAACTTGAACACTGATATAGAACAAGTTAACTTAAAATATATAGAATGTTCTACCCAAAGCAGCAGAATATACACTTTTCTCAAGTACACATGGAACATTCTCCAGGATAGCTCATATGCTAGTTTACAAATATGTCTTAAAAATTAAGAAGATTGAAATCATTCCAAGTATCCTTTCTAACCACATGGATTAAAGGTAGAAATCAGTAATAAAGAAGCATAGGAAACTTCACATATATGTGGAAATTAAACAACACACTTTTGGACAACAATTAGGTCAAAAAAAATCAAAAGGAAAATTAGAAAATATTTTAAAGCAAGTGAAAATAAAAATATAACACACCAAAACCTATTAGTACTGAGAGAGAAGTTTATAGCTACAAACATCTACATTTAAAAAGAAGAAATCTCAAATATACAATATAACTTTATAACTCAAATAACTATAAAAAGAGGGATCGGGTAGAGAGGGACGTGGGAGGGGGGATCGGGATGGGGAATACATGTAAATCCATGGCTGATTCATGTCAATGTATGACAAAAACCACTACAATATTGTAAAGTAATTAGCCTCCAACTAATAAAAATAAATGGAAAAAGAAAGAGGGAACAAACTAAACCCAAATTTAGCAGAAAGAAGGAAATAAGATTAGAGCAGAAATAAGTGAAATTGAGAATAGAAAGACATTTGAAAAAATTGACTATGAGATTTAAAAAAATAAAAAACAAAATAAACTTTAACTAGACTAACCAAGAAAGAGAGGGAGAGAGAGAAGACTAAAAGAAAAGTAGAAATGAAAGAAGATATATTACAATGGATGTCACAGAAATTTAAGAGATCATTTAAAAAGTTACAAACACTTATATACCAACAAATGGAACAACCTAAGACATGGATAAATTCTTATAAACATACAGCATGCCAAGACTGAATCAAGAAGCAAAAGAAAGCCTGAACAGATCAAAAATAAATAAGGAGATTAAATAAGTAGTTAAAAACTTTCCAACAAAGAAAAGTCCAGGACCATGTGACTCATAGGTGAATTCTACCAAATATTTAAAGAAGAATTAATAGCAACTTTTCTTAAATCCTTCAAAAAACTTGAAAAGGGAACATTGACAAAACGATTACATGAGGCCAGCATTAGCCTGATACCAAAACTAGACAAAGACGACACAGGAATACTACAGACAAGTATCCTTGATGAACATGGATGCAAAAATCCTGAAAAAAATATTAGCAAACAAAATTCAACACCTCATTAAAAAGAGCATACACCATGACCAAATGAGATTTATCCCTAGGATGATAAATTGTTTAACAAAAGCAAAGCAATAAATGTGATGAACCACATAAGGCTAACACATAAAATTTTATGATTGTTTCAGTAGTTGTAGAAAAAGTGTTTGACAAATTTTAACATCCTTTCATGATAAAAGTTCTCAACAGATTAGGCATAGAAGGAATGTACCTTAATATAATAAGGACCATATTTGAAAAGTCCATAACTAACATCATATTCAATGATGAAAAACTGAAAGTTCTTCCTCTAGGATCATGAAGGAGGCAAAGATACATAGTCTCACCACTTTTGTTCAACATAGTACTTACTGGAATAACTATCCAGATCAATTAGGCAAGAAAAAGAAATAAAATTTGACATCCAAATTTAAAAGGAAGAACCAAAATTATCTCTACAGAAGACATGACAGAAAACCATAAAGACCACACACACACATGCACACACAAAGAACCCAAAATAAATTTAGTAAAGTTACAGGGTATGAAAAACAACATACAAAAACCTATTGTATTTTTATACACCAACAACAAACTATCCAAAGAGGAAATTAAGAAAACAATTCCATTTACAATATCATAAAAATAATAAAATATTTAGGAATAAACTTATCCAAGTAGATAGATGACTTGAAAAACTGAAAAGTATAAATCAAATTTGAAAGAATTAAACCCAACACAAGTAAGTGAAAATACATGCTGTTCATGGATTGAAGAAATAATATTTTTAAAATGTCCCTACAACTCAAAACCATCAATGGATTTAATGCAATCCCTATTAAAATCCAAATGGAACTTTTTTACTTACATGGTAAACATAATCCTAAAATTTATTATAAAGCCACAAAAGATCCTAAAAAGAGAAAACAATTTTGAGCAAGATGAGCAAAGCTCAAGTCATCACATTTCCTGATTTCAAACTACATCACAAAGCTATAGTAATCAAACAAGTATGTACTTGCAGAAAAACATAAATAAACCAACTGAACAAAGTAGAGAACTCAGAAATAAAACAACACAAGTATGAAAAACTAATTTTTGACAAGATTGCCAATAATACATAAAGAAAAAGACCGTTTCTTCAATAAATAGTGTGAAAACTATCCACACTCAAAGGAAATGCAAATCAGGGAAATGCAAAGCAAAATCACAAAGAGATATCACTTTTCACCTGTTAGAATGGCTATTATCACAAAAACAAAAGATAAGCAATGGCAAAGATGTGAAGAACAGAAATACGTGGGAACTCTCTGTGGGATGCAAACCGCTTTAGTCACTATGGAAAGCATCATGGAGGTCCCTCAAAATATTAAAAAAATAAAGCCACTATTAAATCCAGCAATCCTCCTCCTCCTGGGAATATATCCAAAAGAAATAAAAACAGAATTTCAAAGAGATATCTGCATTCCTGTGTTTACTGAAGCACTGCCCACAATAGCCAAGATATAGAAATAACCTAAATGTCCATCAACAGATGAATGGACAAAGAAAATACAGTATATAGATATGATGGGATATTATTCAGCCTTAAAAAAACAGAAAATCCTCCATTAGTGACAACACAGATGAACCTGAAGGACATTATGCTTTGTAAAACAGTCACAGACAAGCATTACATGCTACCACTTACATGAAGATTCAAAAATAGTCCAACTCAAAGAAACATATAGAGTAGAATTATGGTTGGCAGGGGCTAGAAGGAGGGAGAAATGATACAAAAATTGACTTTGTAAATTGAGTAAAGCCTAGAGATCTACCATACTACATATTGCTTATGATTAATAACACTGTATCATATAATTTAAAATTTGTTATGAGGACAGACCTTTTGTTAAATGTTCCAATAATAAGAACAAGAGGAGAAAAAGAAGATAAGAGGACAGGAAGAAACTTCTGGAGGTGATGGATCTGTTGATGGCATAGATTGTGTTAAAGGCATGAAGAATTCACAGTTGTATACATATCTCCAAACTCATCAAACTGTATATATTAAATACGTATACCTTTTTGTGTGACAATCATACATCAATATAATAGTTTAAATAAAAGACGGAGAAAGAGAAGATGGTTAGAGTGGCCTTCCTCACAAAGATGACATTTAAGCAAAGAGTTATCAAAGAGGAAGAAAATGGTCTTATCAGTATCTGCAGGTAAAGCATTTCAGAGAGAGGGAATAGCCAGTGCAAAAGTCCTGCATCACAATAACACAAGGCATGTGAGAAAAAGCAAGGAAGCTAGTGTGGGTAAAGGGTACACTGAGGTGAGAAAATTCTAGGAGATGGAGTCAGAGCAGTAAATACGGTATGCTTCCTATAGGACATTTTGGATGCCTATGTAGGAACGTTGCCTTTTCCCCTGAGTAAAAAGGTTGGGACATTACATAGTTTTGAGAGATGCCTTAAATTACTCTGGTTGACACCAAAGCTCTGTTCATAAGAAGAATAGGGAGAAAGGGATATAGAGTAAGCAACAATTTTTGTCATATCTAGTACCTATTGGGAGCATATTATGGATACTCGGTAAATTCTTATTGAGTGTGTAGTTACTGTCACTTTTCCATGAAAAAGTGGGTTTTTTTTCCAATTATAAAGCAATCTCTAAGCAAAATGTTCAACTAAATATATGTGAAGTATTATTTTAAAGCTTCTTATAGTATGGCAAAGGTGGGTTAATATTTTAGTTACTTCAAATATGCTTCCAACACTGTTCACTAACTTTCTTAACCCTCTTAAAGTTATTCACAACACATTTATATAAGCTTTATGCAATGAAATAACAAATGGCTTATAATACAAGTTGTGATGGGAGAAGACATGAATATTTTAAAGAGTCTTGTTCAAAGACCCATATTTGCTTTATATGCTATGAACTAAATATAGAAAAAACGAATTCATTGCAATGAGAAAATTTTCCGCAACAAAATGCACTTAAAAGAGAGCTTTCTGTTCAACAGCATCTCCCTTGCACATATACAATGCTTTATAAATTTAACATGATTTTGACTTATCCACCTCCATGTTGCTCTAGTGGTGAAAAAAGTTGCAACTATCTTGAAGGAGGAATCTTTGTGAATCAGATTGCATTTCTGCAGACTTGTAAATCCATTCAGTTCTTTCATATCACTTACCATTTGCATTAACACCATCATTCACATAATAATTCATTCATCAATTCCTCTCCTTCATTCACAACTTCCAAGTCTACCCATTCTTTGAAAAATCTAAGTACTTGTCTCTTCCTCTTTATCCTTGCTATAATTACCACTGTATAGCTATAAAAGTTACTTTGAATATTTCTCCAGTTGCAATCTATCTCATACACAACTTTTAGGCCAGTACTTCTGAATTAGTCAGGGTTCTCCAGAGAAAGAGAATCAATAGAATATATATATATATATATGAATGTAAGATAGAAGAGGAGATTCACTACAGAAGTTGGTTCACACAATTAAGAGATCAAGAAGTCCCACAAGTTGCTCCAAGTTCTTGCAAGTCTTTGCAAGCTGAAGAAGCAGGAAAGCTGGTAGTGTAATTCAGTATGAGTCTAAAGGACTGAAAATCTTGGCTCTGACAAAATAGGTCTCAGTCTGAATCCGAAAGCCTGATGTTCACAGGCATCATGATGGATGCCTCAGCTTAAGCAGAGAGAGTTAATTTGCCTTTCTTTTTTATTTTTATTTATTTATTTTTTTAATTTGCCTTTCTTTGACTTTTTGTTCTATGTAAGCTCTCAACAGATTGGATGATGCCTACCCATATTTGTGAGGGTGATCTTTACTTGGTCTACAAAATCAAATGCTAATATCTTTCAGAGACACCATTACAGGTCACAGGCACACCCAGAAATAACATCTTCCCAGCCGAGCATCCCTTAACCCAGTCAAGCTGACACATAAAATCAATCATTATAGTCTTAAAGGAGAATCTGGCAGGCCATATAGATACAAGAAGGAAGATCCACTTATGGTTGATGGTACCTTGACTACCTCCCAAAAGGGAAGAGCAGTTAGTGCCATGATAACTTACCTCTCCTAGAGATATCTAAGAGGTTTCACTGATGTGTGAACTAAAAATTTTCCTTTGACTCCTCCAATTATTGATCAAGTTTCCCTCATTATATTATTGTTTATTCCTCTTTTATCTGCCAAGTTTTTTATATCCCTGGTCTTTTCTGTCTTGTTTCTCCCTGGCTATTCACCCATACTTAACACTCATCATCTTCTCTTTACCTAGAATTTTCTTGTTTCAACCGCTGTTTGACAAAATGTCTGATAAGACTATCTAGGAATAATTCACCTTAGCACCATTGACTTCTGTGCTCAACATTACCACTTGAATCTGAAACATCTAAAGCTATATTACACCTGGTCCTGTCTCTTCACAAACTCTCAGGAACATGGTTACTTTATTTCAATTATAAAATAAAACTGGAAAGATCCTTTGATATTTTACAAAAGAGAAAGTTGTAGTTTATGAATATTTTCTATTGACTGTTAAATTGATTCTGTGAAGAAAAACTTGGGTTTTCAAACCAATAACTTACACTAGGTATTTTTCCAATAAAGTAATATTTATTTAAGACATCATGAGTCAGGCAGAGATCTAAAGGCTTTGCTATGTTAATTCAACAAATCATCACAATAACCTTATAAATCAGAGAGTATAGCAGTCCCATTTTATAGAACAGACAACTGTTCCAAGTCACATAGTGTACAAAGTCAACGTTGTGATTGACAGCTTAATCCCTAAATCAAATGTATAGAAAATGATTCTCAGCCACAGTAATACTTAGATTTGAGCTCACTGACTGATGTAGTCATTTCTCTAAGAAGACATTTATGTTTTTCAGAGCTGGAGATATAGCTGACACAGTATTGACAATACCAACCATAGCCACTAGGATGAGCCCGGCCACCACCACCACACAATTCCTCACCCACATGTAGTTATCTTCCTCAACTCAAGAAAGAACAACAAAGTTTTCCCCTTACAGTGTAACATATTCTTTCACAGGTTGACTCAAACCCAATTTCCATTTCTTTGGGTGATTCTTTAGCCTCATTTTTTTTTTTCTCATTTCATGGATAATCATTTAAAAGTTGAATCTGTGAAAACAAGTCTTAGACTTCAAAGTTCTATCCTAATGAAGACTTAAAGGACATCTAAAGAATCTGGTGAAAAGTCAGGCAGAGGACTGTCAGCAAATGTTCCCAGTTGAGTCAAATCCCTAGATTATCTTTTGTAGCAAAAGTGAGGGAGGTGATCAGCGAAGATTCAAGTTATAGAATAGTAAAAAAGGACCAGAATAGGCAAGAAGCTGCACCCAGCAGAAGCTATTGTTAGCAAATCCCAGTCACTGGGAAGTAAAGTGGCCAGAAGAATTCTATTACTGAAGAGACTTCATAGGGAGTCAGGTCACAGGAAGGGCAAAGGAAACAAGATAGGATTACAGACACTAGGAGAGATAGATCCATAGAGGTTACCCATAGCTAATCAACTGAAAGACATATCATATGGAAAAGGACCCAAATCACCAAGCGATTGGGAGAGTGGCACTCAAACTTCAAGCCAGGATACAAAAACATTTACTCAATTTTCCTCTAGGAATCACTAACCAAGGGCAATATAGGTATAGGCCCAGGTATAGCATTAGTATCAAACCCTGGAGCAATAGAAAAGCATTTATAGATACTGAGAAACACGGGATAGATCTGTGAATTGACTTCAGCATTCACCTTTTGAAAAGTTCTTAAACACCCCTCTGCATCTTGTTCAAAGAAGAGGTGATGCTCAAGGCTGGAAATCCTTTTGTCCAGACAATCAAGAGATTTCTGGCTTTCTCATGTCACTTCCGCTACTGACTACAACCTTAGGTAGGTCAGAAACTTTCCCCCAAGTGAGGGCAGTTAGGCTAGCCACTACACAAGGCTCATTCAGTACAAACTCTCTGAAATTCTGAAACTAAATAGAAATCTGTATTTCCCAAGTATGATTTTTAGAATGTTTGGATCAATTTGAATGTTGGAATATTCTATGTCAACAGGTTATTTTATTCATTCCACTGCTAAAAAGCAGCTCCTCTCTCTCTGATAGGGGCTTCATGTCACTTTTCTCTAAAAATAATTGTTATTATATTTCAAAATAAATGGATTTAAACTACAGCTAATCAGAAAGACAGAAAGGAGTAACTGTCTTGGTACTAAATTTTAAAATTAAATCAGATGACCCAACAATGGAAAATCTTGAACTTGAGATTTAATTGAATGAGAATAAAATGCTATTGCCAGAAGACAAAACTACAATTATGTGCTTTAAACAATGACTGAATTGTACTATCCAGGTATTAAGTAGAAATTCTTAATTAAAAGATTCCTATGATATTGCTACAGGCCCTTAAATTTATGAAGTACCCAATAAGCGCAGTTTGAATTTAATGAGACATTGACTATTAAGTCAGTGAGCATTTACTATGTCCCTGGCACTGTAGGGCTTAAATACAGAAATTCATTTAATCCTTATAGCAACCCTATGAAGTAGATACATTTAACAAATGAAAAACAAAACAAACAAGCAAATAAATGATGGTACAGAGAAGTCAAGTAACTTGCCTAATTTCATACAGTTAATAAGTCCAGGTACTACCGGTGTATTATCTCTACACATCCTTGCTCTGCCTGTCTCCTTTGATTGATGTGTGCCAGATTAGACTGTAAAATTAGAAGCTCATACTTCATAAATAACTCTTAGTAATCTTTGCAAGGCTGAATCAAATATAAATTAGTTTTGCCATAATGCTGTTATTAATGCTAATTAATATTTTTAAAGCATTTATATATGTGACATTTTATGTGTGCGCTTGTGCTCAGTCGTGTCTGACTCTTTGCAATCTCAGGAACTGTAGATTACCAGGCTCCTCTGACCATGGAATTTTCCAGCCAAGAATACTGGAATGGGTTGCCACTTCCTACTTGAGGGGATCTTCCTGACCCAGGGATCAAGCTCTATCTCTTGCGTCTCCTGAACTGCCAGGCAGATTCTTTACCACTGTGCCACTTCAGAAGCTTTACACCTCAGGGTAATGTTGAAGAATGTACTATTTATGCACCTGTTTCAAGAAAACAGACAAACAAAAAGTTCCCAGAGACTCGGCCGTTTATTTATTCTGATATTATGGTCGATCTTGTCTAGTGTTTAATGCTCTTAGCATCCTGGGGTCACAAGTACTAAACTCATTAGAGTTTCTTTTTAACATTTATAGTATGAAATCTCTCAATAGATTTGCATAAGAAACAAAGTGGTAAAAAGAAGAAAATGTTTGGCAAATACAAAGTAAGCAAAAGGATTGGAAAGGGAAAATAGGGGAAAGTAAGTAAAAGTCGTGCAGTGTGTCCAGCTGTTTGCGACCCCATGGACTATACAGTTCAAGGAATTCTCCTAGCTAGAATACTAGAGTGGGTAGCCTTTCCCTTCTCCAAGGGATCTTCCCAACCCAGGGATCGAACCCAGGTCTCCCACACTGAAGGCAATTTGTTTACCAGCTGAACCACCAGGGAAACCCAAGAATACTGGAGTGGGCAGTCAATCCCTTCTCCAGTGGATCTTTCTGAACCAGGGATCAAACCGGGGTCCTGCATTGCAAGCAGATTCTTTACCAGCTGAGCTACCAGGGAAGCCCTAGGGGCAAGTAAGATGATACTAAAAATTGTAGCAAGCTTCTTTGTGTCTGGCCAACATATTATAAAACCCTTTAATCATGCATCTTCATTTCCAAGTCACTCCTCTGGGTCTTTCATATACAATTATATATAAAAAAAAAAAAAAAACTCATAATAATTTTGAGGAACTAGGAACATTGCCAACATTTTACAAATACCCTGGACAAAGAACATTTCTAACAATACTTCCTATACCCATCAACAAATTTCTCTCCAGACCAATCTTGATGATATTTTTCTAGTTATATTCAGTTACAGCTCAGAGAAATTGGGTAACTTGAGCATTGAGTAAAATCCAAAGTCTTTAGCAGAGTTCTGGCGATAAGGGTTGGATAAGGAAATGGCAACCACTCCAATATTCTTGCCTGGAAAATTTCATGGACAGAGGACCTGGCAGGCTATAGTCCATGGGGCTCAAAGAGTTGGACACAACTGAACTAAGTATGCACTGCTTGTAAGGGTGGTGGGCAGAAGAGGCAGACATTATTTCTTTCAACTAGATTAGAGTCCTTGAGAAACCCAACAGGCAGTAATATCTTGGTATATAAGGTATACAAGGAATAGAAAAAACATGTAAGGCAAATCTCATTCCCACTCAAATATTTTTATATTGGGAAGAACTGGTTAAATATAGGAGGATTTGGTTAAATGTGATCATCAAGCTTATCACTGAAAAGAAAGCAAAAAACCCCTAAATGTTCCAGACACATATTATCATCATCTGGAGAACTTCTCCGTTTTGAACGCCATGCTTCACCCTCAGAACTCCACGCTTTTCAAACCGACTATTCAGTGGACGAAGTAGTGACAAAGTGAATGGGCCAAGGTAATCAATCAGATTTGATTCTTTAGGGATGTCTTTATCCACAGTATGAAATGATTACATGGCAACAAACATAGGACTGGATGGGAATTTCCAGTTCCCATAAATCGTGCTGCTCCGGCTTGGTCACTTCAGTCATGTCCGACTCCATGCATCCCTATGAACTATAGCCCACCAGGCTCCTCTCTCCATGGAATTCTCCAGGCAAGCGTGTTGGAGTGGGTCGCCATGCCCTCCCCCAGGGGATGGTCCCAACCCAGGGATCAACCCAGGTCTCCTGCCCTGGAAGGTGAGTTCTTTACCACTGATCCACCGGAGAAGCCCCCCACCACCTCTCCTGCCCCGCCCTGTTTGATCCTACAAGCATATTTAATTGCTCTGTCGCTATGTCCGACTCTGTGACCCCGTGGACTGCACTACACCAGGTTCCTCTGTCATCCACTGTCTCCTGGAGTTTGCTCAAGTTCACATCCATTGAGTTGGTGATGCTATCTAACTATCTCATCCTCTGTCACCCTCATCTCCTTTTGCCTTCGGTCTTTCCCAGCGTCAGGGTCTTTTCCAATGAGAAGGTTCTTCCCATCAGGTAGCCAAAGTAATGGAGCTTCAGTTTCAGAACAGTCCTTCCAATGAATATTAGTGTTATAAAGATTAAAAAACAAGCAAAAAACTGTGATCCAAATGTACTTTGCAAATATATATTTTGGGGAAATGAAAAGTTATTTTATTTATCTTCAGGATGGCCTTAAATTACCTCAAGCCTTTTTGTAGATGCTCAGGTACCTTTTTGTCCATATATAAAACATTCTCTTTTTTAAGCTCCCAAATAATAAATAACTCTTACTTAAAACAGTTTTTTTCCTTGCAAACTAGTCAGTCATATTGCTCTTCTTAATGTATGCCTCATCTTCTCCAATTATAAAATAATACAATTTTAATTTTTTTAAAAAATATCAGAAACGTATGTTTAAAAACAACCATAATATTACAAAACAGCAAAAAACATAACTTTCCTGATCATCTTTTTTTTCCAGCTGCTGTGTAAATAATTGTCAACATAAATAAATGTCTGAAGCACCTGGAGTTGAGAACCACCTGCTTAAGTGTATTTTACACTGCATATTTAATATGTTTTGCATCATTTTTTCAGAAGGATTATAAAGCAGAAAGATCATTTAATGCTTTTGGAAAGTTAGATATTGTAAGTATAATAAAAAGCTGTACAGTGCATTCACATGTAACATTTGTACAATCAAGGTCAGTTCTGTTTGTTTACCAGCCTCCCAAAAAAAGGGCAAATCTATGCATGATTCATTGTATTGGGCTCTTTAATGCCCAATTCTGATCCCTGCCAAGGTCTGATTGATTGTTCTATTAATACATCCAAGGCAAAAATTGAAGAATAAATCAAGCAATCCAGGATCAACTTAGTCATGCTACAGAGGCATGGTCTAAAAGCCAAAAAGCAAAATCCTTTGCAAAGCTTGGCTGAGTACCTATTGACTGCATACTAAATCACTATTGTCTTCATGAATTAGTCTGGTTTAGGGGAGGAGAGGGAGGACCAGAAAGGGCAAAGAGTTGATATGTATTAACGGTACCTGATGTAGTATTTGTAGGTACTATACTACATGTTCCCACGTGGCACCAGAGGTAAAGAACTCATCTGCCAATGCAGAAGACTTAAGAGATGCAGGTTCAGTCCCTGGGTTGGGAAGATCCCCTGGAGGAGGAAATGACAACCCACTCCAGTATTCTTTCCTGGAAAATTCCATGCACAGAGAAGCCTGGGGGCTACAGTCCATGGGCTTGCAAAGGGTCAGACTTGACTGAAGCGACTTAGTATGCATACTACATGTGACCTCTATTTTCTATTATGAGATGCTTTGCCTTTCAAGCTAAGTTATTATCCTTCCAAAAATGTCCTTTTTAAAATCAAAGTATATCAGAGAAAGGTGACATTTTACCAAAAGAATTTGTCAGTGATAAGCAAGCCAGGAAACAGACAAGATGAGCTCTTCTCCTTTGAACAGTGCATATGCTTATCCTCAGCCTCCTCACTTCCCATTCATTCCTGAACCTTCTGGAACTTGGCTTTAGTTCCTACCACTCCAGCAGAGATACTTTTATGATAACCATTTACTTTCTAAATGCCAAATTAAACAAGCGCATTTTATTGCTTACCTTGCTAAAACTCACAACCACTTTTTAAATTTGTGAGTCATTTCACTGTTCTTGAAATTTGCCTTCCTTTTTTCTTTGTCCACACTATCTCTTGATGAATCTTACATCTTTCATTTCCTCATTCCTAGATAGCCTCCTCACATTCCATCCATTCCAGGATTTTGTTCTCAGAACTGTTCTCTTTCTACTCTATATGCTCAGGTTTTCAGCATGAAACACAATGTTAATTGTTCCTGAATCTATACCTCCAGCACAAAATTTATTATGGTTCTAAAAGTCATATATCCAACAGTCTATTAAACTGAGTAATGTTGTCAACCGTTAACCATCCTTCTCTCATCCTCAGACCTCACCCATCACCAAGTAAGTCCTACTGGTTTTATTACTTAAAAATGTGGCCTGCTCTTATCCTCTTCTCTGCCTCTTCCCCACTCTTCTCTTCCCCAATCACAGCCACCTCTATACTTGATTCTTGCTTCTCTCAAAGGATGATAGAGTCTCCTGATTTGTTTCTAGGTTTGAGCTCTTCAAATTTGTCTTCTTGAAATTTACTGTCTAGAATAGACAATAAACACAATAATTAAATATGCTAAAAGGTGAGGAGTAAATAGTATAATAGTAAAATATATTATATAACAGTATAATAGTAAAAAAAAATTCAGGATTGGAAACAAATGGTGGGGTAGAGCATTGCCCACAAAATGCCCCATAGGCTGACTCCTCCATGCCTCCCTGCCATTTTAACTTCACCTCCCCCCCAGTTTTAAAGTTTTACACCAAACTACCTGATTTTTTTTTTCTAGAATACACTATACTGTTTACTACTCCTATGTCTTTGTTTATGACAGCCTTTCTGCCAGCAATATTCTTTTCCTCTTCACTGAAAAATTCATACTCATTTAAGTATGATTGGACATACACTAGGCTGGCATGATGTTTGGACTTTCTAGTCCTGTATACCCTGTGTATTCCTAATTATGCAGTTAGGGCTGTAGATTATTATTTTCAGCTTATTTTTCTGTCTCTCACTAGGAGACAGACAATAAAACAGGGATCAGAGCTTGCTCACATTATATTCCCAACACATTCATTCAAATGGTCATTGCTTTATTTCTATAATTTCATGATCATCCAACATCCACTTCTTTTCATATAGATGCAAGCTTAGATACACTATCTTTTTTCTCTATAATTCAGGATACAGTGCAGTGCTAAATCATTTCAGTCATGTCCGACTGTGCAACCCTGTGGACTATAACCTGCCAGTCTCCTCTGCCCATGGGATTCTTCAGGCAAGAATACTGGAATAGGTTGCCATGCCCTCCCCTAGGGGATCCTTCCAGCCCAGGGATCGAACTCACGTCTCTTATGTCTCCTGCATTGGCAAGTGGGTTCTTTACCACTAGTGCCACTTGGGAAGCCTATATAATCCAGGATAGTTGATTTAAAAGATCTTCTATACTACAGTTTTCCTTTCTATGTATTGTAGTTAAATATTCAGAGTCTAATCTGTCTAAAGACTGAACAATCAGTCTTTCAACCATTTCCAAATTGCTGGGTTAGGATCAGATCATGGGGAGGTCATACCACTGCAGTCCCTAAATCCAAAGAGTGCAAAAAATAAATGTGATTTTTTTTTTCATTTATTTTTATTAGTTGGAGGCTAATTACTTTACAATATTGTAGTGATTTTTGCCATACATTGACATGAATCAGCCATGGAGTTACACGTATTCCCCATCCTGATCCCCCCTCCTACATCCCTCTCTACCCGATCCCTCTGGGTCTTCCCAGTGCACCAGGCCCGAGCACTTGTCTCACGCATCCAACCTAGGCTGGTGATCTGTTTCACCCTAGATAATATACATGTTTCGATGCTGTTCTCTCGAAACATCCCACCCTCGCCTTCTCCCACAGAGTCCAAAATTCTGTTCTGTACATCTGTGTCTCTTTTTCTGTTTTGCATATAGGGTTATCATTACCATCTTTTCTAAATTCCATATATATGTGTTAGTATGCTGTAATGATCTTTATCTTTCTGGCTTACTTCACTCTGTATAATGGGCTCCAGTTTCATCCATCTCACTAGAACTGATTCAAATGAATTCTTTTTAATGGCTGAGTAATATTCCGTGGTGTATATGTACCACAGCTTCCTTATCCATTCATCTGCTGATGGGCATCTAGGTTGCTTCCATGTCCTGGCTATTATAAACAGTGCTGCGATGAACATTTGGGTGCACGTGTCTCTTTCAGATCTGGTTTCCTCAGTGTGTATGCCCAGAAGTGGGATTGCTGGGTCATATGGCAGTTCTATTTCCAGTTTTTTAAGAAATCTCCACACTGTTTTCCATAGCGACTGTACTAGTTTGCATTCCCACCAACAGTGTAAGAGGGTTCCCTTTTCTCCACACCCTCTCCAGCATTTATTGCTTGTAGACTTTTGGATAGCAGCCATCCTGACTGGCATGTAATGGTACCTCATTGTGGTTTTGATTTGCATTTCTCTGATAATGAGTAATGTTGAGCATCTTTTCATGTGTTTGTTAGCCGTCTGTAATGTGATTTTTAATAGAGAGAAACAAACTTTCTGGAAAATGGGGAATGGGCAGGGAAAAAAGAAGTATGGAGAAAAACACATCATATCTTTACTAATCATAGTCCCTATATTACAATAAAACTGGACTATAAAAGTGGGTGGCCAAGGACACTGCAATTTGAATGTTTTTCTCCAGATTATCTAAGTGTGTCTCCCCACCACAATTTTAAAGCAGTGCTCTGTTTATATTATTTTTAACTTAGGTTGTCTGATTTATTGCATCTTTTTCTACTTCATATATTTATATATTTATCACCTGCTGAAAAAGTATATATATATATATTTGTGTATATACATACATTATTTTTATAAATGCTAAATATATATTTTAATATGTAGGAATAATATACCTTGAGTTATAACAATAATTTTGATAAAGGTAAACCTTTATTTTTAAAAATATTATAAAGTATATATATGCTCAACAAACATAGAGCAAAAAACTTCCAGTAAGTTATTTATGTAAATCAACAGAAATTTTAGTTCATTGCTGGTTATTAAAATTAGAAATAAGAAATAGCCAAAGGTAAATGTAAACTAATTTACAGTATCTCATTAAAAAGGCTTTATCAAAAACAAGATAGTCTCTTTCAAGTTAAAAGTAATTGGGCCAATGAATTAGTCTAGGTTTTAATTAAAAATTGAAAATTCAGTATAACTGTTACCTAATTTTATCAGCTAGAAAAATAAAGCACAATATAAACTGATTTAATATTTATATTTATTAGTGAAGAGATATCTGGAACATTATGTTTGATCTACATTTTGCAAATTAACTACAATTTAGGTAACTAAGAAGATGGATATTTGAAAAGAAATGTGCATATCATGTACCATGTAATTTTGCTCACATCAATATTTTCTTAAATATCTGACAAAACAAACTAAAATGGCTTTTAAAATGTTGACTTTTAATAGTCTGCACTACCCTGATAAAGAATATACAATAAGCACAAATTCTAAAATGAACATTAATGCTTAGCCACAGACTAATGTTTAGCCATGGACTAGCTTAATACATAAGTGAGTAGGTATATTCAAATAATCAAATAGCCTTCTATTTTCTAATATTTAATCTCATGTCAGAAAACAAGAATATTTGCTTTTGTAATTTTCTTATTTTCACACTGGCTTCTTGATATTTTTTATATCCTTCCATATTTTCAAATTCATCATCACCTTTTCACCCTCAAATCTCTCTTACATTCCTCATTACTTTTATAAATGAAATTTGATGCTTCTAGAGTCTACATATTTTTCCTTAGCCAATGCTTGGTTAATGTTATTTCCATATGTGACATCCTTCAGTGACTAACCATTGCCTACCAAAGGAATCCCGATTTCCTTAGAATGCCATTTGCATCATTTATGACTTAGTCTCAAACTGTCGTTCTGCATTCAGCTCTCACTACTATATAACAAACCCCTGCAGTTAATCACATGTTACTGCACAAATGTATGCTTCTTCTTTTAAATTCTGAGTTCAGCCTGTGCTGTTTCTTTACTGAATAAGCATTTAACCTAATCTCTCTCCCTTTTTGTCAGATCTCCCTATTTAAAATATTACCCATCCTTCAAGCCCTGTTTCAAATTTCAACTCATCCATGAATCTTTCCCATATCACCTAAGTAATTTTTTGTTCAACTCAATTCCTATTACAAGGCTGTACATGAATTACATTCCTGTGGACATTTGTATTTTAACACACCAAGACAGTTAGTACAAGGGATACTACAGTAAAGAAGAATACTGTACTAGAGTAGAGATACTAGACAAGTATGCAAATGATTGCAAACCAAAAAAGTGTGGACCTTTTCCTAAGAAAAGTACATAAAAATTCTGGGAGGATATTGAAATCTACTATTAAGGAAAATTTCATTTGTGATGACAACCGAGATACATCTTGAACAAAACGCAATAATTTTGGAAATCAGAGATAAGGTGCAGAATATTCCCAGTGAAATATGAATCAAGGTATGAAGATAAAAATATTCAGAGTATGCTCATGGATAGTGTTACAGGCTAAACTACTTTCCTTCAAAATTTATGTGTTGAAGACCTAACCTTCAGTATCTCAAAATATAACTATATTGGGATAAGGCCTTTAAAAGAGGTGACTAAATGAAAATGAAGCTGATAGGGTGGTCCTAACTCAATCTGACTGGTGTCCTTACAAGAAGAAGTCTGGAACACAGAGAGACCCCAGCGATGCAGGCACATAGACAAAAGGTGACGAAAGGGTACAGCAAGAAGGGGGTATCTGCAAGCCAGGGAGAGAAACCAACCATGCTGACAGCTTGCCTCCCGAACTGTGAAAAAATACATTTCTGTTGTTTAAGCCACCCAGTACACCTTTACTGGCAGCCCTAGCCAACTAATACAGATACCTCATTCAATTATGCAACATAAATAGCAAGTAATGGAGATAAAGCTATGTATGTGGGTGTTAACAATATAAATTAGTTAAGTGAACTGATACATATAATACATAAAAAAACACTTAGGACAGTATCTTGACTACTCAACCTACATTCTACTTCAGATGATGAATCTTCACTAACCATGGTCATTTGATGCCCCTTGCTTGCCAATGATCAACTCACGGACAGACTGTCTTAAGTCATTTTTGGCTAATGAGACATGAGATACTAGGGATGCTTTGGGGGACTGTTTTATTACCAATAAGAAAACAAAGGCAGATTTTTCCTTCTTGTCTCTAAGTATTGGGCCATAGCCTGAGGATGAAGAGATTCCTGACATAGAAGAGCAAGATAATGATGATGTCACTGACCTGCATCAACCTACTCTGTGTCTGTTCCACCTCTGACTCCCTATTAATTAAGATAGCAAGTTTTTCATTGATTTGAACAAACTGAGTTAAGTATAGTGTTCCCTGTAGCCAAAAGCAACTGAAACAAATACTAGGCTGAGTGGAGTATTATGCCCTATATTCAAAGGCTAGTCACTAAAGAACTGTATTTAGTAGTCATATAGATAGTAACTATATAGTAACTATATTTAGAAGTAATATAGATGGGATTAGAGTGAAGAAAGTCATGAAGTGGGAAGACCGAGTGAAGAGGCTAAGTATCCTAGTGATAAGTTGGAGGTTTAAGCCTAGGAACGTGGCAGGCCTCTAGAGAAGGTGGCAGTGGGAGTGGGAAAGGGTAATGGGATTCTATTTCCAAATTCAATGTTGTTATTCAAATTCAAGTGCTCGTCCTTTCTTTCCCGAATTACTATAGTAGTCCTCACTAATTTGTGTTCCTGTCTTTGAGTTTACTCCCTTACTCTCACCCTCTTTTTCTGCCCTTCTAAAATTCATTTACCATATAGCGACTAGGGTTATTTTTATAAAAATATTAATTCCACTCATGTCATTTAAAATCTTTTCATTGTCTTTCCATAACGTTTGAGAATAAAATCCAAACTACTTAGCATTCTATACAAGACTTTTCACAGTCTGTCCATGTAGGTCTCATCCTAACACACCGTTGTAGTTGAATTTTGCTCTGTCCCCGCAAAATAAAGACATGCTTTATGTCCTAAGCCCCAAAGCCTCAGAACATAACCTTATTTGGAAATAGGACTGTTGTATGTAAAATTTGCAAGTCTCCTGAGCACCTCCTAATTCTCTGGCAACTCCTTTTTTTTTTTCCCCACTTCTTAAATGTTATAGTACCCCTGTCTTCAGTCCTCACTATTATTCTCTTATTTGCCTGGATACACTTGTCCATTGCCAAAGTTTTAAACATGTACTCTGATCTGTGACTCTGAAATGTACATCTATAGTCATCAACAAACCTCACTAAATTTGTACATCTAACTTTCTACCCAATATCTCCAAATTACCAATAAAGAGCATAACCCTAAGACATCCAATGAGGCTCCAGATTCTCTCCCACCCCAAGTCATCCCCACAAATAATATTTCCTATCTCAGAAATTGCTAGAACTTTTGTGCTAGTTGTTTAGCTATCACCTCTGTTTCTTATCTTAATTTACATTTAATTCACTCAGTCCTCTCAGGTTTTCTGTCACAATCTCTGTTAAATTTGATCACTTTTAATCACTTCAAATATTAAACATCAAGAGCTCCTCTGACTTTAGAATGGACTTCCATGCTCTGTAGCCTCCCAAATGCCTTGTTTCCTATCTGGTTTCCTATGGTCTGTTTTCTACAAGTGACAAAGAGTGAGCACCATTAAATATGAATAATTAACACATTACATATATTAGGCCATTTATTTTCACAATAGCCCCTTATATTTCCTTTTCATTTCACAGATAAGAAAAACAAGTAACTTGCCCAAAATCATAGCTGATAATGACAGACTGGGGTTGAAACTGAGGCAGCCTGCTTTCTTAAACTCACTCTGTTACACACTCACACCTATTGCTTAATACCATTCAGTGGTCTTTCACCATCCATAGTGGTAAAGTAAAACGCAAAGTAGAGACCAGACGAAAATTCCTTGAGCAGACAAAACCAATTAAGCCAGTGAGCAAAACTAAATCTAACTCTCTCATGAATCTAAGTGAAACTTAAGCTATTTCTTATAAATGCCTCTGATAATCAAAAGAAACTTAAGTCCTCTTCCTAAAAAATGACTTGAGATAACCACTTTTAATCAATCCCTGCCCCCTGGGGGAAACTCCACTGTAATAATCAATCATTGTAAAGATTAAACAACTTCCTCATTTTCACTCTGTAAGATATCCTATAAGATCAGGCCTCTGAGCTTCTTATGAGTCTTGAATTTGAAAGCTCTCAGTTCATGAACTGCTCTTATACGCATAATAAACTCTTACTAAATACTGTTTTACTGATCTGGTAGGTTTTATTTTGCTATATCTGATTTTTTGATAATCAAACAAAATGTACACTTCTTACCATGACTGAGGTCTACATTAATTTTCTTGTGTTTGCCCCTGCCTACATCTCCAACTCACTGCAACCATTTCCCCTCAATCTTTACTGTTCCTCACATACCATCAAGCTGTATCAATCTCGGAGCTTCTGCACTTTGTGACTGTGGTTTCCTCTTCTCCCAGATCTTTGTATGACTCACTCTCTCAATTATTTAAGTATCAACAATCCCCAGGAAACCTATCTGAAACAATCTTCTCTCCCAGGGTTTTCTCTCTCCCCACACTTCACTCTCCATCCCTTTAGATGGCTGCATTACCCTCATCACTGCCCGGAATTAGAATATATTTGCTTAGTCTTTAACTGCATGATAGTGATACGGTTAGCATAATATTGTTTTCTTTACAATTTTGAGATCTATGTTTTGAAATAACTTTACACATTAAAGCATGTTTATACTTACTAATACAATCTTGGAAGAGGTCAGCCTACGAGAAAAAATGTGTTTATCTATGCAAAGTGCCCACACAGTGTCATTCCTATTATAGATATTTGAAAAAGATATACTTAGAAAGTGAACACATGAACATTTAAAAATACATTTCAAAATATCATTAACCAAAATAATGATTTTCATTTGGGATGAATGTTCTCTGACAAATTTAAATTACCTACCTACGATTGCTGCTGCTGCTGCTAAGTCCCTTCAGTCGTGTCCAACTCTGCTCAACCCCATAGACGGCAGCCCACCAGGCTCCCCCGTCCCTGGGATTCTCCAGGCAAGAGTACTGGAGTGGGGTGCCATTGCCTTCCCCGACCTATGACTGAGAGCAATAAATTATTTCAGGAAAAATAAGAATTAATATAAATATCCCTAATTCTGTGTCCTTAACTTCTCTTGCCTCCAATTCAAATCCAACCATGGGACTAACAAAAATGCCACCGCACTACTATATCCATTTTTATTAGTTAGCACCACTTTTAAAAATAAGATAAATGTTTTACTTTAATGTGCTGGTACATCTCTTCAAGAGTTTTGAATTCCTTCATTTCTTAAAATAATAGATGAGAGCACAGTACTTATAAAGACAGAAAGTAACATGCAGAAGTTCGGAATAGCAGCAGGTATGTGAGGCATGCAAAAATAATGAGGCATATATATATCTGCTGATATGGACTTCAATAGCAGGCTGTTCTCCTGGGAAGGTGTTTTACAGACACTTCAATCATTTATGCTACTAGCTTTTGCTTTACCGGTGGGTGTTGTTTTGTTTTTGTTGTTTTTTTCCTTAAGTGGGTCAAGAGCACATATGTTTTAAGCACAGAAAAAATATGTTACAGTACTAAATAATAAGGCCTTGATTTAAAAACTATAGCATTCACAAGGATGTAGTTTAAGACTTTAGTTATTCCCAGTGTGACCTCCTGGGCTTACTTGATTCTCAGCAGAAAACCATCTGCATTCTCTACGATGTATGCAAATACTACCAACTGTTACTGGAGAAACTCGTGTTAAGCACATTACGTGTCAGGTAAGGGAAAAGGAGAAGTGTTTTTCCTCTTAAATTTTAATCTCCATCCTTTCCTCATTTCTTGTTCTCTGCAGTAATAAATCTGTGTGGTGTGGTGAGAAGGGTCAGCTCGTTCAGGCCACTGGAGTCCCATCTAATGCCCCTATGTCCTTATGCGTCCAAAGACTCTCTCAATGTCTCTCTCACTCCAGATTCCTGAACAAATTTATTACCTTCCTCTGATTGTGCTTACAAAATGGCCATTTCTTAGCATTCCAGGGAGACTCAGAATGAAAAATAAAATCACCATCCAAGGCTGAGAATTTTATGAGTTTACAGATTTGAAGAAATGATGAAAGTAAACATTAGAAGTCTTGACCAATGAAAATAGAAGACAAGGCAGAGTGAGAGAAAAGGCAAAGTTTGAGTCATGGATTTGTTGACAAACTGGTTAATCTTTTAGTCTAGGTATACAGGCCTTGCAATTCCCAAATATTTGGGCTTTAGAATTTCCTTTTTGGAAAAGTTGGTCTTTTCTTCATAGAACCCAAAGGCAAATGAATTGTCAGCTTGGTTATCTGGTACATGAATGATTGTCCAGAAAATTATCAAATTTAGAAAAATATTTTCATGGAGTAGATTTGGCCCTACTTATATATTTGAATAGTTTTTTCTCTTTTTTTAATTCTAGAAAGCTATGATATGCTCCTGTTCTTTCATTAACTGTCTAAAAAGTAAAAGCTACACTTACTGATGAAATAAATGTAACCCCTACATACCAGTTTGTTCACTTTTTTACGGTACTAAACTATAGATTTTCTTTAAAACTAAAAACATTCTTGTCATTCATGCTCAGCAGATGTTGTTAGGTTGGAGAATACATGTTAAGTGTTTAAAAAATATATTCGCTCTATGATAAATTTATTTGTTCATAAATGTCAGTTAGGCTTTTAAGCCTGGAGGAAGCAATGCTTGTAAAACTTTAAAGTTTTATAAACTTTTAACTTTAAATGTAGTCTTGAGGAATACAAATTAAGGCTGTTTTCTGTAAAAATGTACATGTTTCTTTTCCCTCCCTTAGAGGTACTTCACTGCAAACATGCTGTAAGTAACTCAAGTCATACAACCAGGCTATGTTTTACGACTTAGTTGTGTGACAAGAGACTTAATCAGCCTGAAAAATGTTGACACCTCGATTGGTGTTAGAAAAAAACATAATGCCTGATCGTTGGCACTTGGGACTAAAAGCTCACACTTTTCATTTAATAGAAAATCAGACAACTATCCACAAGTAGGAATAGATGGTGCAGAAAAATTCAAATTAAATATGAAAGATGCAAATTGTCAAGCATTAGATTGTACAATTACTCTTGATTTAATGAACCCCAATGTCTAGAGAAAGACCTCTAACTTGTCAGGTTGTTCTCCATAAAATGAACATTTTTGCTGTACTACGTTGCTCTTTGCAAAGGTTTATTTCTAACATGGCCCAATTTCTACAAGGAAGCTATTGGAAGCAAAATCTACAGACTTATAAAATACTTAGCAGTGGAACATATTAACTGACAACAAGTTGAAGGGCATATGTAATAAATATTTTGAATTCAATTATTTCTTAATATACTTATTAAGGTATTAAAAGTAGTAAATCCTGCTGTTCTCAGAGTAATACAACTGGTTCAGAACCCCATTCATTTCCGTCTTTGTTTACTAAATGGCAAACCACTCCAGGACTCTTGCCTGGAAAATCCCACGGACGGAGGAGCCTGGTAGGCTGCAGTCCATGGGGTCGCAAAGAGTCAGACATGACTGAGTGACTTCACGTTCACTCTTCACTTTCACTTTCCCAGATAATAATGAAGTGGCTAGCACATGTTAGGCTCTTCTTGGATTTTCAAGGACATTTGTTTCAATCTCTTATGGAAGGCATTAGAGATGCTAGTAACTCTGGAGGTCAAATGAGCTTCTAAGACAATATTTTAATACCTTATATCTCCAGCAGGAAAGACAAGGACAAATCATAACAGCATCTTACAGCATGAATTCAAATTCTAACAGTCACTTAGTGGTTGTATGAACTTGGTCATTTGAATATCCTAACTCAGTTTTTTTCATCTGTGCAATTAAGACTATGATGATACCTTCCCCATCATGTTGTGAGAGTTAAACATCTGATAGAGGTAATAAGTTTAGAACAGTGCCAGCTACATAGAAAAATGTCCAATAAATATTGGTCAGTCTTGATAGTATTTGCAGTAGTATTCAAAAGCAACAGCAATAGAATTTGTACTTATGCTATTGCATTTTAACATACTCTGTATATAGTTCACAGGTATATACTTATTATACATAAATAGCTTATGTGAAAAATATTTTGTGAATTCTTTTAATTACTTCTGTTGGAGTACAACCTCCCAAATAAATTTCTACATACACACACATATGCATATACGTGCGTACACATATATGGGTGTTCCTGGTAGCTCAGCTGGTAGAGAATTTGCCTGCAATTCAGGAGACCCCAGTTCGATTCCTGGGTTAGGAAGTTCCTCTGAAGATGGGATAGGATAGGCTATCAACTCCAGTATTCTTGGGCTTCCCTACTGGCTCAGACGGTAAAGAATCCACCTGCAATGAGGGAGACCTGGGTTCAGTCCCTGGCGTGGGAAGACCCTCTGGAGGAGGGCATGGCAACGCACTCCAGTATTCTTGCACGGAGAATCCCCATGGACTGAGGAGTCTGGCGTGCTGGGGTACAGTCCATGGGGTTTCAAAGAGTCGGACACAACTGAGTGACTAAGCACAGCATATATGTGTGTGTGCGCTTTGTGTAATATGTACATGTGTGCATATATAGAGGGAGAGAGAGGAGGAGAGAAATTCATAAGGGAGCATCCAGTATCTGCCTCATTCTAAGACTTCATTCAAAGAAATGCATTATAGTTACATTATCTCTCTAATTTTGACTGATGCTGATTAACCTAAATTAACAAAATCTGAATTATAATACTCCTTTAAAAAATGTAACTTTGCTACCTTCATTAAAATTAAAAGCAAGCTACCTATGTATTATTCAGTAACTATAAATTAAATATTAACTATTTTAATGTTTACAAATATTAAATCTTCAGCATAGACACCACTATCAAGCAATAAACTATTTTTTTGTTCACACTATGGGTAGATGAATTCTTATTGTCATCATCATTATTAAGGAATGTTCAACAACTTCTTTTTGTTTTAAAGATTCTCTATAAATAGGGATTCTATCCAAAATAGGGGGGTATTAATGTTATACAAATCTATAGAAAAATTAAAGACTTATATATGCAACAGCGAGCTAAGTTACAACTTGTAAAATTATTACAGACACCATGGTGATGCAATATGCATTAATGAGGTTTGGTTATGACAAGGAGAGTATGATATATTCTACTTCCCCAAGAAAAACTAAAAAATGCAAATAAATTTTGTCCTGTCAATTTACTTAAATAGGCAATTTTAGTTAATAACTTCTATTAAATTATCGTGCAACTCCATACAAGAGTCACACAAGGAATGTCAGATTTCTTTCCTTATTAATAACTATTGTTGGCATAAATATATTGCTTTTACTCATGTGATAATCTTTAACCTATTTAATTCAATCAACATACAGTGAGCTGTTATATATTTCATCAGAACTTCAGGAAAATAAAGGTAAGTGAAAGGTCTCAGCCTTCCTAAGGTCTTGCAAACCAGCAAAAATAATGGCACTGTGATACAAAATAAAACAAGCCAAAAAAACAAATACAACATTGAAATTAAAAAATCCTGACAATATCAAGAGATTATATTTTAAAGAAAGAGACAAATAACCAATTAAATTCTGAATGAGGGAAAGAGTGGGGGAGATCACATCTGTGAGTTATCAAAACAGCTTCCCTCGGTTGAGCAGAAACAGAAAGGGGAGAAAATGCAGGGAAAGACAAAGCCCAGGACCTCTGAAACTGACAGGAGAAAATCCTCCCTTGCATCTTCTCAGCTTCTGCCAGTTTGCCAGCAATCTTTGGCGTATCTTGGCTTACAGTTTCATAACTCTGATCTCTGCATTTGTCATCACATGATATTCTCCATGCCTGTGTGGGTGTCTGTGTGGCTTCACATGGCTGTCTTCTTATAAGAACATTGATCACATTGGATTAGGTTCATTCTACTTCAGTATGATCTCATTTTTTTTTTTTAATATTTAAAGCTTATTTGAGACATAAAGTAAGAAAATTTTAAACAAAGGTAATTCTATAGGACCATTACAATTTCTTTCCTGCCTCCTCCCTCCCTTCCTTCTCCTCTTCCTTCCCCCACCCCCCATCTCATTCCTCTCTCTTTTTTTTTTTTTTCATTTATTTTTTTAGTTGGAGGCTAATTACTTTACAATATTGTAGTGGTTTTTGCCATACATTGACATGAACCAGCTATGGATTTACATGTGTTCCCCATCCTAAACCCCCCTCCCACCTCCCTCTCCATCCCATCCCTCTGGGTCATCCCAGTGCACCAGCCCCAAGCACTTGTCTCATGCATTCAACCTAGACTGGCGATCTGTTTCACACTTGATAATATACATGTTTCGATGCTGCTCTCTCAGATCGTCCCACCCTCGCTTTCTCCCATAGAGTCCAAAAGTCTGTTCTATACATCTGTGTCTCTTTTTCTGTCTTGCATATAAGTATGATCTCATTTTGACAAATTATTCAATATTTTGCAACAATTGTATTTCCAAATAATGTCCCATTCTTAGGTCCTGGAAATTAGGACTTCAAGATAGCATTCTTAGGGGGGATGTAATTAATCCATGACACTTAATATAAAAATTATCTACTCAGGCCAAAGAAAATTTAAAGAGAATTATGAAATTACAATTGTGTGATATATATTGTTTGTAGTATGGTGAATTTGCACAACACCTTTGGAAAGTAATCAAACAGACTGCATTTAAAGTGACTGTAAGATGTTCATACATTTACACCAAAGAAATAACCCTAAATATGGGAAAAGCATTTTATGCAGAGGCTTTTATAGAATGCTTAGTGAAACTGCAAAAAAAAAAAAAAAGTTAAATACATATAGAGAAATTAAATTTTAGTTCATCCAATTCATAGAACAATTAGACAACAAGAGATTAGATTTAGAAAAGCTCCACAGGGGAAATATTTCTATCAATTGAAATAGGCTATACACCCACACACACACACACAATTTCTAGTCTTTAGATCAGGGCCAAATATGGCGTTTTATTGATCCAAAGATCCAAGAACTGAAAAGTCAAGTTATCCGTCCGACAACACACAACACACACAGTGGTGGAATACAGACTGACCACAAGGAATATTTCCATTGAAACAGGATGAGAATGGAAACCAAGCATCATTACTAATATGTAGCAACACTGCGACCTCCCCAAGGAGAAATTGCAAAGGGCCCCCACCCTGAAGGAAGAGAATGTTCCTTAAATTAGGCCCTGCTTCCCTTCCCTGAAGGAAACGGCAACCCACTCCAGTACTATTGCCCGGAAAATCCCATGGACGGAGGAGCCTGGTAGGCTATAGTCCATGGGGTCTCAAAGAGTTGGACACAACTTCACTTCTGCTACTGGTTTCCCTTCCCCTAAAGTAAATCCTAGTCCACTGTTCTTTTGGTAAGTGTTTCTCCCTCTGGGAGATCTTTCCTTTTCCATTAAGTCTCCTAAATTCTCATCTGAAGAGAATGCTGAAGAGAATATTTTGAGCTCTACACAGCTTACTTATCTTTCTGTCTGTGGAAGGTGGGGGCTCCAAGTCTCAGGGAATCACAGTGTATTTTAAATCTAGACTAATGATTCCTTTGGCAGTACAACTCTTTCAAAAGCTGAGTTTGCTTTTCTTCTGGTACCCAGTTCAGACATTAGTAGCTAATCCACAGATTATCCTTTATTGAATACTTAATTGCAGGTACTGGGAAAGGCAAGCCTTTATTCTTACTTCCTTGAGCAATTTGTCTAACAAGGTTTTCACCAGGCTTCCCAGGTGGCGGTACTGGTAAGGAATCCGCCTGCCAATGAAGGAGCCAGAGGAGACAGGGGTTCGATCCCTGGGTCCGGAAGATCTCCTGGAGGAGGAAATGGCAACCTACTCTAGTTTGCCTAGAAAACTCCATGGAGAAAGGAGCCTGGTGGACTATAGCCGCAGAGAGTTGGACGTGACTCAGCACACAGACAAGGTTTTCATCAGGCACCACCTTAATCAATTTGGAGATTTTAACGAAGGGTTTCATGACCGTGATTCTAGTTTAATACTTTCAGAAGAGACTGAGCTTAAATTAGCCTTTGTTTTCAACGACTACCTCAGTTTTACATTTGAAATGAGAAGCAGTGCCAGTTTTCATACCTGGAGGCTTTGGGAATTTCTGAGCTTTCTATATTTCCATTTATTTTTGCTTATGCGGTAGCCAAATATTTTCTAATTTAATGTTTTTCTTGTAGTGCCTGGCCAAAGCAGTCAATACCAACCAAGGCAGATTAGCAATATTCTCCTTCTTATTCACCCCTGTATAGCATTGTAATCATTTGTTGAGACTCCAATAACAGTTTCCTGGGTGCCATCAAAAGGAAAGTTAATGTGAAGTGTTATTGTGTTTATTTAATCAAAACTCCAATATTTGGTAAAGATTTTTATGTTCACTTTCATTAAGTGTGATACAGTAACAAAAATCCCAATTTTCAGCAATTTCCAAAAACAAATATTTATTTCTCTCCAGTGTTACAAGCATCTCATGAGTCAGCTATGTTTCTGCTCTCCATTGATTCATATCAGGGTCTGTGCTGAAAGAGCAGCAGCCCCTATCCGGATCATGCAGATTTCATAGCAAAGAGAAGAGAGCCTACAATAGCTCTACAGCTTCTGTTTTTTGGGAGAGGCATATATCACTCTGTTCATTTCATTAGCTAGATCAGTCATACATCCCAATGGTGTAAAAAAAACCTTCTTAAAGCAGGGAATGTTTGGTAACCATAATGATCTGCCATGGGGACAGAGCAATGCAGACATCTGCAGAGAAGTTCCAGGCATAATGAGCAGCCTGTACAAAAAGGGGGAATATGTCTAGCATGTCCACCAAATTGCATGGAGGACAGGGTGAATGGAGAGAAGCATGCAAGCTGGAAAGTTGTCGAGTGCAGAGATGGAGAAGGAACCCAATTTTGTAGGGCTTTGTAGGCTATTGGAATGACTTTGGCTTTTAGAGTAAGGGAGAATTTTGAGCACAAAGTAATGTGGCCTAACTTTTATTTTAAAAGAATCACAGTAGTTTCTGTGACTAGATGAAATAAACAAATGGTGTTAGTAGGGAGATGTTTGGATACTGCTATCAAAATGAGAAAGTGATGCTTTAGACGAGGGTAATAGAGATGGAGATACCAAGACACAGTCAGAAGGATATTGGAGATGAGCCACAAGTTGTTTGAGAGGGTTTGGTATGGGATGTGAGAGAAACAAAAGTCAAAGTGAGATTTAAGATCTGACTTCTAACTTGCAACTGGAAGTTGTCATCAACTGAAATGGGGAAGCTTGTGGATACAACAGTCTTAGGGAGGAGATTAGGAATCCACTTGGTACACAAGTTTGAGATGGCAATTAGATATCCATGTGTAGATGTCAAGTTTGGGGGAAAGAAGGAGGAATTTAAAAAAATAATAGTTTGAGTCTATAATTTTACTTAAAACCATTAGACTGAATGAAATCACCGAAAGTGTGAGTTTAATTAGAAAAGATGACAAGGTAACTCCAATTTTAAGAGATCCAGGAGAAGTAAATGAAGGAAGCAAGATCTAGTCTACGGGAAGAAAACTAATAGTGTGTGATATGCTGAAAGCTAAGAAATTGATGTGTTCAAGGAGGCAGATGTGATCAAATGGATCAAATGATGCTGCTAGATTACTTAAAAAGAAACCGAGACTTGCCCACTGGCTTAGCAATGTAGAAGTTATTGTGACCTTGAAAAGAACAGTTATGTGAAGTGATGGGGGCAAAAATCTAACAAGAGTAATTTTAAGAGTGAACATGAATGGGAACACTGAGTATAGATAATGTACCTAGAAGAGAATGGAATGGGCCAGGAATAACTTTCATAGTGGATTTCAACTTCATATAAAATGGTTTATTCTTGTATAAAAATTGATTCTAACATTTGTTAATTTCTAGGAAACAAGATTCTAACATTTGTTAATTTCTAGGAAAATGACACACAGGTGTTTTCCAGCATGCTCTGTACATTTTATTTAAAAGAGGCAAAAAAAGGTAGAACAAAAATGAGTCCTTTAGAAGAGATTTAAGAAATTCAAACGTTAGGAATTTGACAGTTGCTGAGAAAATCACGTGAAGAGAGGAAATATAGGCTAATTTAGTGAAGAATAATTTATTACGACTATCTCTTTAATTGTCAAAAAAATCTATAGGGGTTAATTATAGTTATGGTGAAAATTAAAGTACTGGGTTAACTTGAAAGCCGGGTTCTGATTTGTAAAGATGAGAGGCAGGAAAAATCAAGCAAGACAGATGACATGCATATGCTTTATGAAGTCTGGGATCAAAGACCCATGGCCAAATAAGTCAGATTATCTGTGAGCGTCAAGCGGACAAGCTGCAAGATTAGAAACCAGAGTCAAACAGAGGAACAGAGACCAAAGCTGAAGGTAATTCCAGACTGTGTGGGAAAAGCAAAGGGGAATAGTAGGTAGAGAACATGTAGGTGTGAATTCAGACAGATGAACTGTCCTAGTCTGCTAAACTGTCCCTGAAGAAGTTAACTCTCCACCCATACTTCATAAAGAAAACCAAACTGCCTCTGGAAAACACTATGACCCTAAATTTTTCTCTGAGTTTGGTCAGACTGCTTCTGACCCCTTTCAAATACAGAGATAGAAAGAGAGAGAGAGAGAGATGTACCAGGGTGCTCAGTGGCTTCACTCACGTCTGACTCTTTGCAACCTTGTGGTATGTAGCCTTGCCAGGCCCCTCTGTCCATGGGATTTTCCAGGCAAGAGTACTGGAGTGGGGTGCCATTGCCTTCTCCATAAATATGCTACAGATATGAATTTACAATAAGATCCTTTATGGCAGTTACTTTATTCTCTTATACGTATCAATCCCTCAATCTATGCTCAGAAAGTAGAAAGGATACAGTGAACATTGATGTTCTTATAGTCCAAGGATAAACTCTGTAAACAACTTCAGATATATATATGTGTATATATATATATATACACCCACACACATATATATGACATGTTAGTGAACTAAATCACATTTAAAGACAATCAAAGAAATTGCATTTCCAAAGAATATGATGGATTTCTTTTTAAGAAGAATATATTTATGAAATAAAATTTTATCTATTAAGCTAAATTGTATGTGGACACTATTTAGATTACAGATTTCATTTAGTGTTTCAAAATTCAAATTATTAAATATTTCTCTGAAAAGAAGTGAAAAATATATGACAAAAGTGCCTTTGGGGTTCTCTAAAAGTTAAATGTAATCAGTCAGGAATAGAATGTAACAAAAATTACCACTATATTGATAGTTACTTTAATTACACAAATAAAACAGCTTAATACAATTGATTTTTCATTCCAATGCATCAGCTTAGAATTAAGTCCAGTATATTAAATCAAGAGTTAATTGGAAAATGTTGTTAAAGTTAAACATAACAGGTTTTTCTGAGATTGAAGCAACTTTCTTTTAATAAACCCAAAGGTTACATTATATTTGAATAGGTTCCCCTTGAATATTTTGGAGTATTACTATGCAAAGATCAGCCTTTTAAGAGTTTTAAGCTGTCACCAAGTATGATCTCATTTTATCTGATATTTCTGAAGAACTCTTAAAAGTAAATAAGATGAGCAAACATTTAATTTGACATTTCTTGAATTTAAATATTCATAAGGTGATTGATATTTAAATATCATCTACTGAAGAGCTCAATTTCAATGAACCAATCAATGTATCAAATTCAGATGTATTACTTTGGGATGATGAGGGAACAGTAAAAGAGAAAACCTTGTTGCTTTTATTAGAAAATGGATTATATGGATATCTCTATATATGTATATATATCTACGTTCATCTCTGAAACCTGATTTTTAAAGATGAATCATATTTTCTATAACTAAAAACACTATTGTCTCTGTATTGCAATATTTGCTATATATTATTTTATTACATTTTAATTGAAATATATTTTGCTGTAAAAATTAAGTAGATATTTTAAAAGTGAATATAGGAAACAAAAACATTATTGACCTTGCACATGAACTTTACATAATTTGCACTTCATAAAAATGTATATCTGGAAACTGAGAAGATTGTACATTTGTTTTAAGACAACAAAAATTCAAGTAAGGACAGGAGTTAGAATATAAAATATAACTCAGGAATTTAGATTTTTATAACCAATGGTAAAATGATCACGTATTAAAGATCTTGTTGAATTTTCAAAATGATGAAGAAACTGTTACTAATATGTCAGAGATCTTTCATAATATTTTGTAGAAATTAAGAAATTTCAACATCAGCCCTTTAATTAAAAACAAAGTATTTCACATATTTCTTTGTTGAATTAGAGAAAATATTTCAAATTCAGTGTTTTATTTCAGTTAAGAGAGAATTTTTAAATCAATAGGGAAAGGATGCACTTTCAAACAGAAAAGATGCCAAGATAACTGGTTTTGAAGGGTAATAGTATCACTCTTTGTATACAATGTGAAATGGTAAAAAGTAAAATTACTTCATCACTGAAAGAATAGATTTTATATTTGTTTGCTTGGAAGAAAAGGAAAGTGTACTTAACCATAAGCACAAAGGGAGAAGCTATAATGTAAGATGGATTTTAATATATAGGAAATGTGAAATATTTTAAGTCAAATATTCTCAGAAACAAAGAGAAAAAAAAAATCATCATTTGTGAAAAAAACCCTTGCACTTGTAGGACAGAGACCTAATATCATTACTATAAAGTAAACTCTCACAGATCAACAAGAAAAAGCAAGTAACGTAAAGAGGAAAATATCCTCAAACAAAATATAACGTATGATTTATTAGTGGTATAAGGGGCTGGGTAGTAGTAGTAGTAGAGAAAACATATAACCTCACCAATAGTAAATACAGGACAAAAGAAAATCATAATTGGGGGCCAGCCTGACGACTTGCAGCTTAGCTCTGCCCTACCTGAATTGGTTTTTACTCAAACTCTTTAATATTTCTAATATGCGTCAGTTTACCTTGAACAGTTCTGGTATCAAAAGAGGGAAACTAGGGGGACCCCTGACAGACCCCCAGGAACAATGATTGAGCAGGTGTAGGTACCTTTGAGCCTGGAGCCTCTGGAGCGGTGGGTAAATCCCTATCGGATCCTGGATCGTTTTAGTTCTGAGATTTCAGAATTTTTTCGACTCATTTCTTTTTCCAGATTTGGTCCGGAAACCAGCCAGAATCGGAGGGGGTCCACGATCTGACCGGATCCGACTGAGAAACCATATTAGAGCCACTGTGAAGCCCAGGTAAACAAAATTTTGTTTTAAGCCTAAATAGGCGTCAGAAGCCAGACTCTGAACTGAATAAAGCATGCAAAAACGATGAGTTTATTGCAAAGATTCTGAGCTGCAAGCCGGCACACTTAAGGCTAGGAAAGCAACGTGTTCTTGGTTGCTCGTAGACCCGTGACTTTTTATTGGGTAACTGCGACGGTTATCTGCTTTTTTCAGGGGATAGGAGGCCTGGTGGTCTTTTTCCCTGTTTTAAGGATAGCTGAGTCATGCTCAAAGCAGTCCAGAGACGGCTTAAACTGAATTGGCGTTTGGGGATTTGCTGGCGTCCTCTGCTGATTTCTAAGAAGAACTGCAAATTTCTGCAACTTCTGGTAGGTCAAGTTTTATTTTCTTAACTGCTCCTGTGTTGGCCACCTCCACTTTGTCCCCAGTGTAAGTGATTCCATTTTAGTTTTGGTTCTACAGAGGTTAACCTTGCCAAAGATAAAAGTAAATTACAGTGGCCACAGTAGAGAACTTTTAACCTCTGAAATTGCTGGATAGGAACTTAGGCATGAGCAACTGACGGGTGGCCTAGTGAAAAAGATACCAGCTTCTCTAAACCCCACCTCAGACACATCCCAGTGCAGATCAGGAGATCTCACAGATATGCTATTAATACAAAATTAATCACAGAGATTTTTCCACCTCTGGCATATGCACACTTGATGCACAGCTGTTGTCCTCCAGTGACCTTAGGCAGCCGGGAGGGAGTCCCTTAAGGGTTCATAAACATTCTGTACATACGTACATACATTTGATTATAACAGATTGAATTATCGGAAAGACATGTGCAGTAGAGGCTGTTGTTAGGTAACTTGCAACTGTCAGTTGAAACTATCAGTCCATGCCCGCCCAGATGAATATGTAAAAGCCCTGTCTTAAAAACCTCGTATCTCATCCTTCTGGTGCTGGTGACTCTCTTGGCTTGGCCCAGCACTCCCTTCAGGTGTTTTTTCTGTTCTTTCTTCAATAAACTTGTTTTTGCCAGGGGTAAGACCTCAGATTCTTCTTTGTGTCCTTACCAAGAACCAAGGCTCAAGAGGAAGGGTCCTCTGCAACTCTCCTATCCAGTAACAAGATAAGCTTATCCATTTATGAGATGCCCTAGGGAGAAAGAGTTCTCAGCCAGGCACTCACTCTAGAGGGTAAAAGGAAAATTATTTTCCTTTCTCTGTAGTTTCTGGTGGCCAGAATGAGACTCATTGAGACATCCCACTGCCTCTGGAGCCTGCAGATGGCATCCTGTCAAAACTGGCAGAGGGTAAGAATTCTTACCAAAGTTAGTGCTTCCAAACCTTTATGTGTAGTATCTGATCAAGAGAGAAAGGTAGAATGTCACACTGGCTTTTTCTTTCCAAGTTCAAATTGGCAGGAAGAAAGCATGGTTACCGATCCTTCCTTTCCCAGGGATAGCTATTGCCTTCTTGTTTGTCTGACAATTTGGCTTGGCCGCTGTTAGTGTGAAGGGCCCTCAAAACTATGGCTGGACAAAAATGTGGGTTGTCCACCATTTTGCAGGTAGGGGCCTACTGACTGCTGTAATCTTCAGGGGTAGTATCTAAGTCTTTTTTTCTCTCTCTTGGTTGTCTTTGGGAGTGGCTCTGAATCCTGGGAGAATAATATCTTTTGCACCCTGTTGGGGACCCTTATTGTGTACATGGAGTTGTTCAGTACTACCAAGAATATTTGTTGTTTGTCCTGACTGAATCTTGACAAGGTAGTTTAAAAGGATTTTTTTTTTTTTTTAGTATCTCTATCATCAGCAGTTGGCCAAATTGGAAGCTGATACTTAGAACCTGACTCACTCCAATAAGCTTAAGTGAAACTATGTACCCAAAGGGAAAGGAATATATTCTGAAGCCACTGTAGAAGGATTTACTAAAACATTACAAAGACATGCAGCTCTAAATCTAAAACATAGGGATTTTTTGATTTCCATCCTAGTTGAAGATCTCCCTAAAAGATGAGTTTGTACCATAACAAATATCTCCTGTACCTAGATCCTCAGCGCCTCTGGTATTTTGCTGCTGTTTAGTCACTAAGTCATGTATGAGTCTTTGTGAACCCTTGACTATAGTCCACCAGGCTCCTCTGTCCATGGGATTTCCCAGGCAAGAACACTGGAGTCTGTTGCCATTCCCTTCTTTTTTTTTTTTTTTTAATTTTTTTATTAGTTGGAGGCTAATTACTTCACAACATTTCAGTGGGTTTTGTCATACATTGATATGAATCAGCCATAGATTTACACTTATTCCCCATCCCGATCCCCCCTCCCATCTCCCTCTCCACCCGATTCCTCTGGGTCTTCCCAGTGCACCAGGCCCGAGCACTTGTCTCATGCATCCCCCCTGGGCTGGTGATCTGTTTCACCATAGATAGTATACATGCTGTTCTTTTGAAACATCCCACCCTCACCTTCTCCCACAGAGTTCAAAAGTCTGTTCTGTATTTCTGTGTCTCTTTTTCTGTTTTGCATATAGGGTTATCGTTACCATCTTTCTAAATTCCATATATATGTGTTAGTATGCTGTAATGTTCTTTATCTTTCTGGCTTACTTCACTCTGTATAAGGGGCTCCAGTTTCATCCATCTCATTAGGACTGGTTCAAATGAATTCTTTTTGACGGCTGAGTAAAATTCCATGGTGTATATGTCCCACAGCTTCCTTATCCATTCATCTGCTGATGGGCATCTAGGTTGCTTCCATGTCCTAGCTATTATAAACAGTGCTGCGATGAACATTGGGGTGCACGTGTCTCTTTCAGATCTGGTTTCCTCAGTGTGTATGCCCAGAAGCCATTCCCTTCTACAGGGAATCTTCTCAACCCAGGGAAGAATCCTCATTTCCTATATACTGAACACAAGTCTTTACCACTGAGTTACCTGGGAAGCCCTCTGGTATTTTAGCAATTCCAAAACTTAACAAATAAGCCATTTGGCTAAAATGGTTTGATGACCCTTCACATATATTTCTTGACTTATTTAATATCTTATTTGATTCATTAACAAAAAGTAAAATTGCAATGATGAGGTAATTATATTCAAATTGATATCCTTTTAGACATAATCCTATATCCAGTGTCAATGAAATGAATTTGTAACACCAGGTTTGTAACACATATCAGAATATTAATATTTTGATTCAGAAATGAATGCTACAATGTTAGAAACTTAGTCCAAGATAAAAATAAAATAAAATATACACATAACATATATACACAAGAGTGGCTACTGGGGAATTATATGGGCAAAATTGGAAACAAATTCAATATATAAAAAATGCAACTAATTAAATAAATCTTCACATATTCATGAACTAGAATACTCTGCTAACATTGGAAAAAATGTTTTATAAAAATACTTGATTCAAGGAATGTCATGCTAACAATGAATTTTTAAACTTAAAAAGTATGCTATAATAGGATTACTATGAGACTATTAAGAAAATGATAAATATGTAAAATATGTCTTATATATGTAAATAGATGTTTATATGTACTCCATGGTGGGAGGGATTTACTAACAAACCCTTCCTGATTATTGCATTATTTTCTGTGTTTTTGATCTGATTTAGATAATTTGGGGAGATTACTTGGCTTGGAACATGCTTTTTAAAGTGGGATTTTTCAAACTTGCTTCATTTTTAAAACTCAGGAAAAGCTTTCCTACTTCCTTCTCCACATCAGCTTAAGTCTCAAGCCTTTGTACTCACAGGATAATCAGACCAAGGGCATTAGAACAATTTGAGAGCTTTTCAGAAAACTCTTAGTTCTACTCTAGATGAACTGCACTAGGTTCTATGTTGTAACATGCTCAGGGGTAATTTGTATGCATACTGAAGTTTGAGAAGCACTTCTCTAAAACATTAAGAGGAAGTGAAAATACATACTAATCTCATAACAACTTTTCTGTTTTTTCCATTAACAGAATCATTTCAGAAAAAAAATTCAAAGTTTAAGATAAACTTATGTGGTTGGAGTACTAATTAGTACAATTGTTTTGACAATTTGGAAATAGTATCAGAAATCTTAGAATGAATATACTTTCAGATCTAATAATATACTAATGGAAATGTATCCTAGTGAAAAAATCCAATGAAATAGTAAAAGCTTTATATACAAAGGTGTCCATTGTAGCCTTATCTAAAATAGCAAAAAAAAAAAAAAATTAGAAACAAACTATTTGTTCAACAATAGAAAACAAAATCTGGTAATCTACTAGGTAGAGTTTTATTCAACAACCAAAATTGTGTTTTAAAAAGTTTATATTTTAAATACTTCTTTATCCATTTTAATAATGTTACTATTAGTTATCTTTTATATCTAATGTCATTGCTTCAATTACTTTCTTTTTTAGATATCTCTGGTTATTTTTTCCCACCCTTTATTTTCAACAATTCTGTCATTTTGTACTAGATGTATTTTTTGTAAGCAGTTAAATTTTTATTTATCCAATCTGAAATGGCTTTCAATAGGTAAATTTAACCTATGGGTCTGAAAACATTTTCTAAAAACAAACAAAAAAACCTGTTAGCTCTCTGCCCATACAAAACAGGCTATGAACTTGCCAACACCTGGATCAAAGTTTAACCCTTTCATATTAAGTAACTCTAGTTAACATTTATACAGAAGTTTCCACATGCTAGACACTATCCTAAAAACCTTACATATAATAATTTAATAATCCCTAGTAAGAACTATTATTCCCATTATACAGATGAGGAAAGTGAGAGACAGAGGCTTGTCCAAGTAGTGATGAAACTAGAATTTGATCCCAGGCCATCGGACTCCAGAATCTACAGCCTTGATCACCACAGTATAATATTTCAACTTATAGATTAAAGAATGAAGCACGTATTTTGCCATCTCCCTACTACCTTATTTCACATTTTCTTTTACAATTGATTAGTTCTGTATCAAGAAAGTGCTGTGTCATGTCCATTATATGACTTGACAGTGTCAGCTTCCTGAAGATCTGGGAAGCTTATGTTACAAGTACCCCGGATGAGAACTCTTCATCATATCACTTTGGTTGCTTGATACAATTATACCCAAATAAGTGTTGTGGCTTTCCTCAAATCGGAGCACTTTGGGGCACTTGTTGTCCAGTCTCTCAGTCATGTCCGACTCTCTGTGACCCCATGGACTGCAGTACACCAGGCTCCTCCACTATCCTCCACTGGCCTCCACTGTCCCCCAGAGTTCACTCCAATTCATGTTCACTGAGTCAGTGATGCTATCTAACCATCTCGTCCTCTGCTGCCCCCTTCTCCTTTTACCTTCAATTTTTCCCAGTACCAGGGTTTTTTCTCAATGAATCAGCGCTTCATCAAGTGCCCACCTGAAGGCAATTAATGAAAATATCTTGGCCAAAAGAATTGTAGGAACCTTTTATTAAAGCCATAGTTTCAGGGAGTTTGTGCTATAAAATCACTTGCCAACATAAGCTTATTTATTTTCCCCATTCCCACTGAATTACTGTATTCTCTTTCCTTAAAAAGTTCCTTTTTAAAATTATATGTTCAGTTTACCCTTATGATTGGGAAAAGAAAAGAATATTTTAAGCAGAAAACATTTGTTTACTTTCAGTAAGTGATACTTTCTAGAATAGTGAGAACAATAAACATTCGTGGGATGCACTAAAGCTTAGACAGGGGTTAGAGAAACACTGGGCTTCCCTGGTAGTCCAGCTGGTAAAGAATCCGTCTGCAATGCACGAGACCCTGGTTCCATTCCTGGGTCAGGAAGATCCCCTGGAGAAGGAATAGACTACCCACTCCAGTAGTACATTGGGCTACCCTGGTGGTTCAGATGGTAGAGATCCACCTGCAGTGAGGGAGACCTGGATTAGATTTTTGGGTTGGGAAGATTCCCCTGGAGGAGGGCATGGCAACCCACTTCAGTATTCTCGCTTGGAGAATCCCCATGGACAGAAGAGCCTGAGGGGCTATAGTCCACAGGGCCGAAGAGTCAGACATTAATGAGCGGCTAAGCTCAGCACAGTTCTATTTTGCTACTGTAACCAACTGCCACAAACTTAGTGGCTTAAAACAACACAAATTTATTATCTTACAGTTGCTTAGTTCAGAAATCCAGTGGATACAGTTGTACCATCTTTTTCAGGTTTTACAAGACTGACGTCAAGACAGGGTTGCATGTCTTTCTGAAGGCTCAAGGGATAAACCCACTTCCACATTTACTCAGATTGTTGTCAGAATTGTTTCATGTAGTTAAAGGACTAAGGTTTTTCTTTACCTTCTGGCCAGTAATTGTGCTCAGCTTCTGGAGGGTGCCTATGTTCCCAGGTCATGCCTCCTATCCCCTCCATCTTCAAAGTAATCAAGTAATCAAGAATTGAGTCTTTTTCAGACTTCAGATCTCTCCTCCACTTCCTTTTCTGAAACCTCCACCCCTCCCTCTTCTGGCCTCCTCTTTAGCTTTTAAGGGCTCAAGTTTACCTTGGATCCACCTTGATAGTTTAGAGTAATCTTCCTATTTTAAGGTTAGTTGATTAGTGACCTTAGTTTCATCTGAAAACTCCGGTCACATCAGTACCTGGATTAGTGTTTGATTAGACAACCAGAGAACAGAAAGGGCTTTCTTTGATTTCTGTTTACTAGACTTTCTTTTTCATTTTTCTTTACTTTCCCTCTCTGAATTTCCAATTTGGAAATACAGTCTTTTAAAATATTTATTCTGCCTTTGATATTAAGTTAATTTTCCTGGCAAGAGAGTAACAGAAAACTCACTTCATCTTATTTGTGTTGCTTATCTTAATAAGTCCTTTCCCATCAGATCTTTAACTGCATTTTGAAAGCATGTATTTTCATTTCTCATAGGTTTTTAAAATTTGGGGAAATATAGTTTTAGTTTCATTCTGCTTACTTGGTCAGACCATTATATTAACTTTCCTTTTAATTGAACATACTGTATAATAACATTTTAAATAGGCAATTCTATTTACCTATATTCATACTGCTCTCACATAACCATTTTGGCATATTATTTTGCAATCTTCCATGTTTATATATTACATGACTGCAATCACAAGTATATAATGCTTCCTCTTTTTTCCAGTTTTGAAACTATAAATATAACTGATTATTTCATTCTTCTGTGAACCTTTCATTGCCTAGGGAAGGTACATGAGAAAGTAACATTCAACCTTCAAAGTGTAGTTTAAAAAGTTACCGAGACCTGGATCCTGTCAACGTATCCTCCCCAAACATCACTTCTACTCGTTTGACCCTCATATATTACATTTCAGCATAATGTAAAATTTGCATTTCTCACCTTTGTCCACACGTCGTCTATCTGACTTCATTTTCTTCTGCTAACTCCTATTTGCCTTTCAAGACTAAACTGATATGTCACCTCCCTTCAGGAAATTTTCCTCATCCAGTTTAAATGACTCTTTTATGTGTACCCACAAAATTCTTTGCATATTTTTTTCAGAGAATTTTCCATATTCAATTATAGTCATTTAATTATTTCTGCAGCTCTCAGGAGGACTTTAAAGTCCTTGTAAGCAAAGCCCGTACACTACTAGTCTTTTACTTGGAATGAGTTAGGTTTAGCTTCAGTTAACAAACAACTCTCAAATATCAGTGGATTAAGTCAACACAGGTTTTTGGTTTTTTGTTTGTTTGTTTCTTTTTAATTTTTACAATTAAAATTGTGTTTTAAAATTGTGTTGGTTTCTGCCATACAACACCAACAGGTTTATTTTGTCTTCACACCACACATGCTCAATGGAGCAGCTGGAGGCTCTTCTCCATGCACTTTTGGCTAACAAAGCAGCCATCATCTCTAGGATTACCAGCTGCCTAGGCAGAGGATGGGGAAACAGTGGAAACAGTGGCTGACTTTATTTTTGGGGGCTCTAAAATCACTGCAGATGGTGATTGCAGCCATGAAATTAAAAGACACTTACTCCTTGGAAGGAAAGTTATAACCAACCTAGATAGCATAATAAAAAGCAGAGACATTACTTTGCCAACAAAGGTCCATCTAGTCAAGGCTATTATTTTTCCAGTGGTCATATATGGATGTGAGAGTTGGACTGTGAAGAAAGTGAGTGCCAAAAAATTGATGCTTTTGAACTGTGGTGTTGGAGAAGACTCTTGAGAGTCTCTTGGACTGCAAGGAGATCCAACCAGTCCATTCTAAAGGAGATCAGTTCTGGGTGTTCATTGGAAGGACTAATGCTGAAGCTGAAACTCCAATACTTTGGCCACCTCATGTGAAGAACTGACTCATTGGAAAAGACCCTGATGCTGGGAGGGATTGGGGGCAGGAAGAGAAGGGAACGACAGAGGATGAGATGGCTGGATGGCATCACCGACTCGATGGGCATGAGTTTGAGTAATCTCCAGGAGTTGGTGATGGATAGAGAGGCCTGGCGTGCTGCGATTCATGGGGTCGCAAAGAGTCGGACACGACTGAGTGACTGAACTGAACTGAACTGAGGCAGAGGAAAAGAGAAAGCATGATGAAGTATATGATGCCTCCTAAAACATCTCCCTAAAATGACATGTTATGTCTGCTCACCTTTCATTGCCAAAGAAAGCACATGACCATCCCTATCATCAAGAGGAAAGAAGCTGACTCTTGTAAATGCCAGAAGTAGAAAGAGAAATATTTGGTGAATAGCACTGCTGCTGCTAAGTCGCTTCAGTCGTGTCTGACTCTGTGCGACCCCATAGACGGCAGCCCACAAGGCTCCCCCGTCCCTGGGATTCTCCAGGCAAGAACACTGGAGTGGGTTGCCATTTCCTTCTTCAGTGCGTGAAAGTGACAAGTGAAAGTGAAGTCGCTCAGTCGCATCCGACTCTTCAAGACCCCATGGACGGCAGCCTACCAGGCTCCTCCGTCCATGGGATTTTCCAGGCAAGAGCACTGGAGTGGGGTGCCATTGCCTTCTCTGGTGAATAGCACTAATAGCAGTCAATAGCCACAATCAGCCTCTCTAACTATGTGGACTAGATTCCTAGCATGGTCATAGCCGACTACCACAGATTGAGTGGCTTAAACAGAAATTTATTGTCTTACAACTCTGTAGCCTAAAAGCCCAAAATAAAGGTGTCATTAGGGTTGGTTCCCTTCTGAGGGATGTTAGGGGAGAATCTCTTCCAGGTCTCTTTCCTTGACTTGAGGATGATCATCATCTCACTGTGTCTCTTTATATAATCTTCTCTTCATATCATATTGGACTATATGCTACAAGGACACCAGCCATACTGAACTAGGACCTACACTAATTATGAACTTATTTTAACTTGGTTACCTCTGTAAATCTGCAAATGCCATCACATTCTGATGTACTAAAGGGTTAGACTTCAATATATGAATTTAGGAGGGACACAGTTCAATCCGTAACAGCGTATAACAATATCACTGACATGTAGTAATATCTTCGTTGCATCAGTGACTAATTCATGCCTGTTGTCATGTCCTTATAACCTTTATAACTATGATGGTAATGGATATGATTTAAGAGATATTTAATTTTCTAGGCAGGGTAAAATAATAATTATCACTGTTTTCTGTCACAGGAAAACCACAGTTAACACTTTCTTCTTAGAGTTTTTTTCTCCCAGTTGATATTTTGTTAGGATAAGTTTCCTACAATGGAATAACTGGTTATACATGGATTTATAAATTCAAATTGTAATACACATTCCAAAATACTCACTGGAGAAGAAAAAAGTCTGCTGATTAAGAATGTCATTGGCAGTGATTAATATGGTAATTGTGGCCAAAATTTTATTGCCATCAGTAATTGTAATTCCATATTTACAAAATAATATCTTAAATTTGCTTTTGAATGGATTTCATCACTACCTACATGACATTTCCCTCTGTGTGTGTGTGTGTGTGTGTGTGTGTGTGTGTGTGTATATATATGTATTTACTCTTCAGTTAATTTCTGACTGCATCATACTGTTCTGCTCAATGTTTTATGGCCAGTCCCTACTAAGATAGACAGTGTAGGGACTCATACAGTGGTTAGAAGAACAGACAGCTTATGTAGGAATGAATGCTGACTCTACTACTTAATGTCAGTGAAATCTGAGTAGTTTTCTGTGCTTCCTTCCTATGCTTAGTTTCCTCATTTACAGAATAGGAATCATAATATTCTGTACCTCATTGGTTTCCTTTAAAGATTGAGTTAGTGCATATCCAGTATTTAAAGCAAAGCTTATAAGATAGTAAGCACTGAGTAAATGTAGATTTTTATTAAAACTCTTGTCATTCTGTACAATTTAGATATTTGTGGGCTTTTCTATATTTGCATTAAATCTTTTCAGAGTCTAAAATTCAATACTTTCCTCTTCCAATTGTTGCTTGCCATTTCTGAGTGCTTTTAAAAATCAAATTTGTCATGGTATGATATATAGACAAAAAACTGCCATCAATTTTAATTGTATATTTTTATGGGTTTTGAAATTATATATACCCAGGTATGCTCAGTTGCTCAGTCGTGAATGACCCTTAGTAACCCCATGGACTGTAGCCAACCCGGCTCCTCTGTCCATGGGATTTTTCAAGCAAGAATGCTGAAGTGGGTTGCCATTTCCTTTTTTCTAGGGTATATTCCTGAACCAGGAATCGAACCCACATCTCCTGTGTCTCCTGCATTGTAGGTGAATTCTTAGCCACTGTGGAAGCCCATATACCCATGTAACCACCATCAAGCTAGAATCAAGATTGCCAGGAGAAATATCAGCAATCTCAGATATGCAGTACCACTCCAATAGCAGAAAGTGGAGAGGAACTAAAGAGCCTCTTGATGAGGGTGAAAGAGGAGAGTGAAAAATCTGGCTTAAAACTCAACATTCAAAAACTAAGATCATGGCATCTGGTCCCATCCCTCCGTGGCAAATAGATGGAGAGAAAGTGGAAACAGTGACAGATTTTATTTTCTTGGGCTCCAAAATCACTGCAGATGGTGACTGCAGCCATGAAATTAAAAGATCCTTGGAAAGAAAACTATGGCAAATCTAGACAGCATATCAAAAAGCAGAGATATCACTTTGCCTATAAAGCTCCATATAGTCAAAGCTATGGTTTTTCCAGTAGTCATGTACAGAGGTGAGAGTTGGACCATAAAGAAGGCTGAGAGTGAAAGGACTGATGCTTTTGAACTGCGGTGTTGAAGAAGACTTTTGAGAGTCCCTTGGACAGCAAGGAGATCAAACCAGTCAATCCTGAAGGAAATCAACCTTGAATATTCACTGGAAGGATTAATGCTGAAGCTCTAAATACTTTGGCCACTTGATGCAAAGAGGTGACTCATTGGAAAAGACCCTGATGCCAGGAAAGATTGAAGGCAGGAAGAGAAGGGGATGACAGGATGAGATGGTTGGATTGCATCACCAACTCAATGGACATGAGTTTGAGCAAACTCCAGGAGATAGTGAAGGACAGGGAAAATTGTCATGTTGCAGTCAATGGGGTCACAAAGAGTTGGACAGGACTTAGCAACTGAACAACAACAACAGCAATCGCCATCAATATATTGAAAGATACCATTGTTCAGGAATCTGTTCTCTTGTGCTCCTTAGCAAACAATCAACACCCCATGCCTGGCCCCAGGCAACAACCAATGTGCTCTGTGGCTCCCTTCTTTCTAGAAATCTGCCCTGCAACTTGCACTGGCCTCCGCTTCCCTGTACTTGGATCACCATCTACTCAGTTCCGTGAAGCCACTGAAGTTTGGGATTCCTCCCCTCATATTGTATTTGAAAAAGTGCAATTAAGCAGAAATCAGCATATAATAGAACACCTCATTTTTTTCCCTTCTTTCACGAACAACCCTGAAAATAGCAGTTACATGGATTTTGTCCTATTTCTCTAATTATGATCAAGAGGTTAAGTCTAGTCCTTTAAACCACCATGGCCATAAGTAGAGGTATATAATGCTTATTTTAAAAGAATTTGTATTGTAGTTTATGATGTGCTTACAAAACTAAAATACTGAGGTACATCCATAAGTACAAGACAATTCAAAGGCACATCTCTAAACAGCCAAGCCATGTCACACCCTCATTCTGGAAACAGTTTCCTTAGGAATGTAAAAATACTCATTCCCCATGAAAACTGAATGAATTAAAATATTCTGTTCCCCAGTCATTTCCCTTAATGAACATATTATGCCATCACTGGGTGCAGGGGGAGGGCTTGGACTTTCTTTGCAGCATGGGGCATTACTCTGGGCTGAGGACGGGGCAGGGCTAGGTGAGGGTGTGGGGGGTGGTGGTGAGGGGGTTGGAGGGGCTTGGGGGGGAGGGGGGGTAGGCCAGTGAGGAGACACAGAGGAGAATGACTGGGTCAGGGAAGTGGGGAGGCAGTGATTGACTTCTGGGCTCATGGGAAGCACAAGATGGTGGAGTAGAAGAACGTGCACTCATCTTCTCCTACAAGAACTCCAAAATTGCAGCTCACTTCTGAACAACCATCGACAGAAGATTGTTGGGTCTACTTCTGCTTTATTGACTATGCCAAAGTCTCTGACTGTAGATCACAACAAACTGTGGACAATTCTTCAAGTGATGGGAATACCAGGCCACCTTACCTGCCACCTGAGAAATCTGTATGCAGGTCAGGAAGCAACAGTTAGAACTGGACATGGAACAACAGACTAGTTCCAGATCGGGAAAGGAGTACATCTAGGCTGTATATTTTCACCCTGCTTATTTATCTTATATGCAGAGTACATCATGCGAAATGAGTTGGTGATGCCATCCAACCACCTCATCCTCTATCATCCCCTTCCCCTCCTGCCCTCTATCTTTCCCAGCACCAGCATCTTTTCCAGTGAGTCTGCTCTTCACATCAGGTGGCCAAAGTATTGGAGTTTCAGCTTCAGCATCAGTCCTTCCAATGAACATTCAGTACTGATTTCCTTTAGGATTGACTGGTTTGATCTCCTTGCAGTCCAAGGGACTCTCAAGGGTCTTCTTAAAAAGCATCAATTCTTTGATGGTCCAACTCTCACATCCATACATGACTCCTGGAAAAAACATAGCTTTGACTAGACAGACCTTTGTTGGCAAAGAAACCATATCCTACCCAACAACTTGCGATGTTTGAATACAAACACATTCAATTCAGTTCCCTCAAAATTTACTCAAAACACATGTACATTTGGCATACACTTTCCTATGTTTAGGTGTACTGATAAAAGTATGCACTAAATACTTCTCAGTAAATTACTACTACAAGAAAAAGAAGATAGAAAGTAAAAATAGAAATATGCAAACTTTCAAAATATATATACAGCAGTATACTCACATTATTATATAAGTGGAATAAAAATGTTTTGTTTTGATCACAGTTTGGGTAATTGATTAGCAGCAATGATTCAAAAGCAAAAAAAAAAATGGCTAAAGGGCTGTCTTTTAAATTGCAGTATTCATTTTGAAATAAAGAGTTTATAAATGCAGTTAATTCTATTCTTATTCCTTTGGTCCTTGAACAAATTTGATGGGCCCAATAACATATTTCCTTGGTTTTAATTATGTACAGTATGTATTTTTGATGTTGCCATTTTTCCTAAAGAATAGCAAATGTTGCTGTTTACTCAATACCTTTGATTTTGTGCATTACATGCTAAATGTTTTATTCTTCCTATAACAACTATTAACCCATGTTGACATCCACAATGTCCCAGCATGGCCAGGCATCCCTTAGGATGTCATTACTAAGAAAAACATAATTTTTGTGTTCACACTTTAAAAATAACATATAACTTGTCTTAAATAGGAAAATGATGGTGGAAATCTATCTAGGGCTGACATAGAAGTGTCTGTGCCTCTTTAAATCCTGTATTATCTCTTCTCTCTCATTGTTCATTCAAATATACATGGACATGTGTGTATGAGTGTCAGTGTGTCTGTGTTCATGTGTTGCTATGTGTATATGTGCGTGTCACAAAGACATGCTGTTTTACAATGATTCTAGGTATTCAAGACACCATTCTTACAGATGCACTATTCTGCCAAAGGTATGATGATATTGATGTTTGTTGAAATAAATGAGCTGATATACTTATTCAATATATTGGTTTATACTCCTTCACACACACACACAAAAAGGCAAAAGAAAACATTCCCTTCCTCTCTATTCCTTTCTGTCTTGCATATTCATTCTCAAACTACTAAACGTACACATAAAGCTAAACCATTCCATACTTTTAAATACTTTTTTTATGGTGTCTTCTGAATGATCATTTGTCCCCTTTGCTTTCTGAATAATGGGAGCATTATATGAGCTACATGAAACCCACACAAAGTAGGTATATTTCAAATGAACTATGGTGACCCCTTTTTTTTTCAAGTAACATTAGGCGTTGCTGAAAAACTCTAGTCAAAGTTTTAAGTTTTCTTTTTAAATGAAACACTTCAACAGTCCTTCTAGAACACTATCTGTAAATGTCAGGGTCAGTTGGGTGAAAATATTTACAAATGGCTTTGTTTCATGTGGAAAGGAGTCAGGAGGAGGAAAAGGTAAGACCTTTACCCAAGTTCTCAAAATGCATGCCAAGTTCAGGCAGAGTCATAACTAAGTGCAAGCTGGCAGTGTGATTCAAACATAAAGTCAAAATTAACAAGAAGGGAGGGTTGCATATGGATGGATTTGGGATAGACAATTTGTCATTAACATGTGATGGTAGGTTGTATATTCACACACACGTGCACACACACATACATATTTAGATACACATAAACAAACTCAGAATTATACCCATAGATAGATACGTAAATTGGATTAAGTGTTCAGGGTTCAGGAAGGGCAGTACGCTATTTTAACTTGTCTCCAGTTCCTGTTCCTAAGGCTGGTTAAGATGTAGAAGAAGCCTCACTAAGTGACTAATGGTTCACATACAACTAATAATAATTCATTGAGCATATATATTTGCAAATGCTGTGCTATGTATATTTTTTCTTTAATCCTTGCAATATTATAGTGAGGGATGTATAACTTTTATCCTGATTGTGCAGATGATGTAACCGAAGTTGGAGAAGAAAAAATATCTTGCTCAAGGTTTATAGCTACAAAGTCAATGACAAAGTCAGGATTTGAACTCAGGCCTCTCTGACTCTAGCCTTTGATGTCTCAACCTCTAGACTTCTACTGTCAAATATGGTCCTCAGTAGTCACCTGTGGTTATTTAAATTTAGATTAATTAAAAGTCAGTAAAAATTAAAATTCAGTTCCTCAGCCTCACTAGTTACATTTCAAATGCTCAGTAGTGACATAGATTTAGAGACAACCACATTGGCCAAGACAGATATAGATTTCTGTTACTGCAGAAAGTCCCCTGAGACAGTGTTGCAATAGACTACACTGTTATATCAGAAATTATTATTCTCTTACCTGATGGAACAGAGCTTATTTCAAAACCAAAAAAAAAAAACAAAAAAAACAAATAATTACCAGTCTTCTTCAAAGAGATCACAGTTCAGGTTGACAAATCCTCTTTCCCTATGCAAGGCTTCTCTGCTTCAGCACTATTGACATTTTGGCTTGAATGTTATGAGGGGCTGTCTTGTGCATCTTAAGGCATTTAGTAGCCACGCCAGTGGCCTCTACTTACTGGATGCTAACAGCATCCTCTCCCAGTTGTTACAAACACAGACATTGCCAGATGTCCTCTGGGGAACGGAATTACTCCACTTCATGATGTCACTCATCATAATATGTGAGGAATGAAGCAAGTGCAGTGAAGTCTGAGGAGACCTTTATTTTAAAAAATAACTTTTTATAAAATCTTTGCACTTCCTGCACCTGTAGCAACAGGTAGCCAGAGCCAGTGAGGCCACCAGAAAGCTTCCTTTCTTGCCAGCCTTTGTATTGATAACATCCAGGGCTCCTCTTCTCTCAGCCAGCTTGGTGAGCTGCTGCTGGAGACCCTGAGCATCTCTGAAGTAATAATACACTGACCAACTAACTTCTGAAAATGAATCAATGGATGAAATAACCAAGAAATGTACAAATGTGCCACATGCCAGGACCTGACATTCTATGACCTTTTCACAATGTTACATTCTCATGGCTTTAATCTTAGTCTGGTTTTACCCCCAAAGCAGATCCTGAAGCAAGCAGGATTTGGATACAGGTAGTTTATTTGGAAGGTGGTCCTAAGGAAAAACCAGAAGTAGAGTGGGTTGGTAAGATAGACAAGGGAACATGAGGAGAAAAGAGTGTGTGTATTATCAATTCAATTAGCCCAGTGGGTTACTGGAACTTAATTCCACTGAGGAATTCTGAGACTCAATAAGGATGGCATGTCTCAGAGTTAACCTACACAACCCACACAATAGAACTAGGATGTTCATAGACCAGCATGAGCCAGTCATGGAATAAAGACTTGTAGGAGGTGACAGGTGGTTTTTAAATTTCTCATCACTTCTAGCCTGCCCTGGACAAACAGAACAATATTTAGCCAAAGAAAGCTCTCTGACCATTACCAGGCCCAGTGTAACAGCTCTAGGAGATGGGGACAGGACTTAGTCTGCCAGAGCAACCATAGTAAATACAATACATAGACACTAATAAGCCTACCTCTAAACCCCTATTTATATACCTACCTTTGTATTTAGGTAATTAACCTAGAAGTTAGTATCTGTGATCATCAGAACTATTAATAGGTGCAAGTCTTTATTCCAGTGCACTTTCCTTGGTGTCTGGCATATATCAAGTCCTCTCTAAGTCCTCATATATCTTCCTCTCTAACTGTGAAGGGAGATATTCTCAAATAGGAAGGAATCAGCACAGATCATTATCTCCTGATCCTTCCACCTCCTTATCCTTCTCTGGCCAAGTTAGGTTCCATCTTTATTGTAAATGGCATTTAATTGTCACAATGTCTTGGATGCATGTTCTTGAGGTAGTAATTTTACAGATGAGGAAGTTAAGGCAAAGGATGACTTGTTAGAGATTATACCACTAAAACAAAGTAAACAAATCTAGGAAATCTGACCCCAGGAACCACGCTGTTAATGATTATGCTGTTTGGCATATGATAGAAGAATGGATGGATATGTATAGTGAATTTTGCTATTTCTATTAAGAAAATGTCATTGGGCAAACCAGAAGTACAAAATAACCTGGACAAAAGAGGCAACACTGACAGAGGATGTTCATAATCATCCCAGAAAAGAAGGATCTAGTTTCTATCTTTGGACAGAGAAACATATAGATGTATAATGGCTCTCAAAATCTGGAAAATAGGAATGATTAGACTTAAGACAGAGGCTTAAATTTAAGCAAAATTGCTTCATAAATATTTTAAAGCAAGTGACAAGAGGCAATCTTAAAAGCTTGCCTGAAGAGTCAGGAAGCTCTAGAACGCTCAAGATATGGAGGAAGAGGGTGTCTTGCACTCACAGATTTAAGGTACAGAGATTCAGGATGTGACTGTGGACAGCAGACCATCAGTTGAGAATTAAAGAGCCAGAAAATCAAGGGAACAATAGCCTGACCAGGAGAAGCTATCACATTGGGACTGGAAGAGTTCATCCAGAAAATAATAAAGAATTCTAGAATTCAACCCCATTTTATCCCCAGGAGCTGCTCCTTAATTCCTCCTCTTATGGAAAAGCACAGACTTTTTGATCTGGAGAGCACAGAAACCCCAGGTTATATATATTTATATGCCCTGTCCTCTGATGTAGAATAGGCATACATGAAGCTCCAGAAACAGTTCCAGAATCCATGGTTATCCTAAGTATGCATGTAAATTAATGCCTAATAATGGCCGTCTACTGAATATTTAAATAAAATTTGAATAATATTTAAATGACTTTCAAAAATATAAACTGTTGGCTAAGAAACAGGCAGATCTTTAAGGATTTCTCAGAAATAATCAGTGTGTCCATTTGAGTCACAATATTTTGGCAAATGTCAAAAAAAAGTCAAATTTTAGTATATGTGCTGCCGAAGCGAGCACCAAAAAAAGTCAAATTATACTTAAGTATCGCCTGCCCCCTCACCCTTGGCCCCACAGGCGTCCACTTAACCACCTTTGCTTTTCCCGCTGGCGTATTGCCAGGGTTTTTTATTCTAGTTTTGTGAAACTCAGAGTCTCCAAGTACCTTAAGGACTATCGGATTCTCATAATGAGATTAATTTTAGTTCACTTCAATTTAAAAAGCAAATATATGTCAGACTGTACTTTTAGGAAGAGAAAATGGCACCATGAAATTAAAGGTCTTTACCTCCTGGCAGGCTGACAGATCTGACCTTGAGCAGAAGTAGATAATACTTTCTCTGGGGCATCTTTCCCACCTCATTCTAGACAGGAGTCCACCTCTCAGGTGTCTCCTGCTATCTGTTAGGTTGCTCCCACCTGCAATGAAAAGGAACACAAACTGCACGCTAGTTCCTGCCCTGGGAAATTGGTACATCACTGAGCTACATAGAAACCCTGCAAGTTAGCTGTTGAACTCCTGCTTTACAGATTGGGAAAATCTTTCAGAGAAGTTAACTGTCTGGCTGAAATATCTTGAGTAATAAATGAATTGGCTTGAAATCAAAGATTTCTCTGGCTCCAAATCCCTTCTTAACATGCTAATGAGGAGAGAAAAATTCCTTTTGTTGTCATTTTTCTTTCTCTTTAACCTTTGCCCCAAAAGATGTTTAATTATACATTAGAATCCACCTCTAAAGCACTGCAAGGCAGGCTAGTCTTTCTGGAAACACCAAACCGAGGCAATGATAAAGTTTTGAAATAAAGATGTCAGGAACAATACAAACTGATTGGGTGATGGTGGGGTTCCTTTATGGAAACTCCCATAAAGGGACACAGGGCAGATGCAGACCATGGAATTGAATAATCAATAACCTAAAGAGCTATTATCTAAATGGTCTTAATAAAAAATCTCATAATAGAATAGAAAAAGCAAAGTGGAAGAGCTCTAACTAGCAGAGTGAGAGGCAAGCATGCTCAGATAAAGTATCATTAGACAGATTTAGAAGAAAAATCAGGGGAAAGAAAGCAAGCATAACACCAGCTCTCATTTACTGACTCCTTACAATGAACCAAGCTCTATGAACCACATTTCACATTGATCATTTCACATAACTATCAATGAGTGAGCAAGAGTCGCTCAGTCATGTCTGACTTTGTGCAACCCCATGGACTATACAGTCCATGGAATTCTCCAGGCCAGAATACTGGAGTGGGTAGCTGGTCCCTTTTCCAAAATATCTTCCCAACCCAGGGATCAAACCCAGGTTTCCCACATTGCAGGTGGATTATTTACCAATTGAGCCACCAGCGTTAATAAACACCCAAAGTTCTCCTGATAGAAGTTGAACCTAGATATATCTGATTCCAGGATATTTCATACCCCCTTGATAACTAGTAACAGAAGAATGTCCCCTAAATGAAATCAGATTTATAAGTTATCAGTTCTTTTATGACTGGTAACATCAAGGATTCAGTTAACAAGTAGTCAGTTCCCTCATCCTATGTAATCATGTTCACAATATTGGGGTCTATATTAAAAATTTTGTGTCATCAAGAAAAGTTTACACTTTGTTTAGCCATCTTCTCTTTGAAAAGCCAGAGGTTCATTTACTGTGTGATGGTTTTCCATTTTTATTATTGTTTACTTAATTGACTTATTGACACTTCTAAGAATAATCTTCAGTCTAGAGGATGAATTCAACATCGACATTTTTAATCTCACCTGTAGAGGATGCCCTTAATTGTGTCTGAGCAACATCACTCATAACCTACCTCCTTACTCTTGGTCCATTTTCTCACATTACAAATCCTCCGAATCTTTCCAAAGTACAGATCAGAAAATTCACATTTCAGCCTCTTCTGCAGCTGGATGCACACACATGACCTACTTCTGACAATTAGAAGGACCCACGGTGATGTGGCTTTTCAAGTGAAAAACACAAGGAAGGTGCCACACGTGCCACACAGACTCCATTTCCCACAAAGGCAGTGCCCCGGATGACCGGTGCTTAATTGCAGATACGTCGCAGCAGTAGCAGCAGATTTTTGCCTGATGAATCCCCCCACCTCTACTTGTCTTACTTCTCCAACCCCTTTTCCTTCTGTGGTTTGGCGTAAGTCATGGAAACGTAACTTCCTAGCTTGGCTCCAGTCCTCCAGGCAATTCTAACCTGATGATCTCATGCTGTCACGTCAGTCATGTCCGGCTCTTTGCAACCCCATGGACTGTAGCCCACCAGTCTCCTCTGTCCATAGGATTCTGCAGGCAAGAATATGGGGGTGGGTTGCCATTTCCTTCTCCAGGGGATCTTCCCAGTCCAAGGATTGAACCTGCATCTCCTGTGTCTACTGTGTTGCAGGTGGATTCTTTACCTGGGGAAGCCCTATAACCTGATATGTGCTGTGTGTTTAATCCTGAGTGCTCAATTGCGTCCAACTGTTTGTAACCCCACGGACTGTAGCCCACCAGGCTCCACTATCCATGGGGATTCTTCAGGCAAGAATACTGGGGTGGGTTGCCATGCCCTCCTCCATGGATCTTCCCAACCCAGGGATCGAGCCCAGGTCTCCCGCATGGCAGGTGGCTTCTTTACCACCTGAGCCACCAGAAGAAGCTCAAGAATAACTGGAGTGGGTAGCCTATCCCTTCTCCAGGGGAGCTTCCCAACCCCTGAATTGAACTGGGATCTCCTGCATTGCAGGTGGATTCTTTACCAGCTGAGTTCCCAGGGAAGCCCCTAACCTGATATACTTATAAACAAATGCAAGTTGCCAGGCCCCAACCCAGGCCTACTTAATCAGTAACTCTGTGGTTATTATCCAGAAGAGAGAGAGAGAGCACTTTATTGAAGTATAACTGACAATAATAATAATAAAAATCAGCCATTCATCTTTAACAAACAAACAACAGCAAATATACTTGTGTGCTTGATCTAGCCAGAGTCGAGTCTGCAGTTTACAGAAAACAAAAACAATAGCAAAATACCCTGACGACAACCAAAAGCTAACACCTCCTCATAAAAGAGATGCTATAGAACTAGGTTTTGAAGCCCTGCAATATTAAAGGGTACAGGTTTAGTGGAAATATAAAATATTTTCTGGATACATACAAATGGAAGGAAAGTTTGATCTCAAGAGCTTAAACTCAGAAAGTTCAAGTTTCAGTGGACTCAAATGATGGCCCTAGTTTGCTGGGTCAGATTCCAGTAAGGATCTTACAGAGTTGCAACATGAGCAAGCTCATTCCTTCTCTTTCAGTTGTTTCTATATTCATTATAAAAAAGAGATGAGAAGAACATTTAGGTTAGATACAAGTTCTATTTATAGAGAGCTGCTCACTGTTTTCATGTATCCGTAGGTCATTACAACCCCAGGGAGATGATGACACCACCTCTTACCTTGATTGATAGGGAGAATTCTCTTCTGTATCAAAGAGACCACATTGCATTGTGCTTAACAAATGGCTCAGGACCTCTATCAATAATTAATTATGTCCCCTTGAGCATGCTATTACTTAGTCTCTTGCAAGACTTGGTTTCTTTCCTTGTATTTTGGGGCTAAAATATCACTTATAAGGATATTTATGAGTAGCAATTCATGTATAAAGTGCCACATATGCAATAAGCACTTTACAAATGCCAGATATGCTATGAAAATATATGAATACATTTATAACAATCATTTACCTTCTTTTTTTTGTTGTTGTTATAACAATCATTTACCTTCTTAAGCAGTTCTGACCTCACATTTCCTTCAGAACTTCTGGTTTCTATGACCTGCTGCCACAGTATCCAGTCCAGTTCAAGCTAGATACAGTGAAAAGGCAGTCTCTAGCTTAGACTACATCCGGAATATTATGTCTTCAGCTGCCTTATTCCTAAGCAGAGGTTGAACTGCTAACTCTGTATAAGAAAGTATATATTTGGGGGTGAGGATGGAGACGGTGTTTATGGAGGGAAAAACAATGGTGATTTTTAAATATTACTCATAAAAATTAAAGAAGTCAAAGCACTTAGACCCATCATATGGAAGGCGCCACATTGGAAATAAATCTTTAATGTGGCAACAAGAGTAAGTTTCAGAATACACAGCTGTTTGGCTCTACACAGCCAGAATTACCTAACTTTTGATCTGGTTTCCCTGCATATCACACGTTGTTGTTCAGTTGCTCAGTCATGTCCAGCTCTTTGTGACCCCATGGACTGCAGCATGCCAGGCTTTTCTGTCCTTCACTGTCTCCCAGAGTTTGCTCAAACTCAAGTCCCTTGAGTCAATGATGCCAATCCAACCATCTCATCTTCTCTCACCCCCCTTCTCTACCTCCCTCAATCTTTTCCAGCATCAGGGACTTTTCCAATGAGTCAGCTCTTCGCATTAGGTGGCCAAAGTGTTGGAGCTTCAGCTTCAGCATCAGTCCTTCCAAAGATATTCAGGGCTGATTTCCTTTAGGATTGACTGGTTTGACTCCATATAATCTTAAATGTGCTCTAGTGTTTTCTCCCAGTCTATAGACTTCAATGTGAAGCCCTGTTGACGCTGCCTTCTTATGCCAGGGCTTGCTTTATACCTTGCTGACTAAAGATATAGAAAAGAGGAGGTCAGCAAATTTACCAAAGGCAAGCTAATGTTCTTCCCTTTACCTGTTTGTAACCTCCTCTATTATTATAGTGGAATTGCACCAAACCTTTCACAGGTTTATGCTGGACTATTCAAATTAGATGGACAATATCTTTTTCTGTCTAATGTTCATAGAGAATAAGATGATGCAGCTTCTCTTAATAGGATACTATGCTTAACAATTTGTATCACTAGCAAGTGGCTAGTATAAATCCCACAGGCAATTTATTAGCAACACTAATGAACTGAACTAGATGTCTAAAAGTTAATTCGAATATATTTTAGTATTGGCAAAATTCATTGTGTACATGTTTGTTATTCTTGTTGCCCACAACTCTAACCTGTGTATAAATTACAATTCTACTTGCTTGTGATTTGTTCTGAGATTTTTCTGGCATCATCACTTACACTAATGAAATAATGATTTGGTTTGGAAAGGTCTTCCAAAGGCTGAATTTAGGACTGAATTTACAATCAACTTTTTTGACCCATGTCATTTTTCTTTGTTATACTTTATAATGTGAGCTGTCTAATATTATAGTCACATGTAGCTATTTACATTTACGTTAATTAAAAATTAAATACCTTAGTTGTGCCGGCCACATTCACGTGTTCAACAGCTAGTGGTTAACTTAGTTGGACAATATAGAGAACATTCCTATCTGCAGGAGAAATTCTGTTTGCTACTATTCTAAAAGAGATGCTAACAATTGTGTTAACAATAAAGCAAAGTGATGGTAATAAATTAATTAGAAATACTCATTATTTGCTTGGCACTTAAGAAGGGATTGGATACTATTATTATTCTTATTGTAGAGTTTGAAGAAGCTTGACTGGTGGGATATAATTACAAACAATTTAAATTGTGCCTCCCACTGTCTTTCAAATGCACTCAATGGGGTGAGTTTTCTTTTGACTCGCATGTGAAAACTGAGAGAGTGTGTGACTTTTCTTCCCTCCAAGAAATTTCTTCAATAACCTTTAGTCACAAAACATAGTGTCAATTCAATAATTAGAATTCCTGATCCCATGTAATTATTAAAGTTGTGAAGCTGATTTAAAATTGAGGCTTCTCCACTCCTACAGTCTGGACCCATTGCTGGCAGGAAGGTGTCATGTGATAAGGGAGGTTTGGTTGGCTTCTTCCATGTTTTTGTACCTAGAACATGTTTTCTTCCTCCATCAGCTTGATTATAACAGCTGGTTCTAAGATAACATTTCTACTATGGTCTGATTATTCACAGAACGATCTCTGTCTGTTTCCAAGGCAAACCATTCAATATTACAATCATCCAAATGTATGCCCAACCACTAATGCTGAAGAAGCTGAAGTTGAACAGTGCTATGAAGACCAAGCTGGCATCCAGATTGCCAGGAGAGATATCAATAACCCAGAATTCATATGTTGAATCCTAACGTTCAATATGATAACAATAGGAGGCAGGACCTTTGGAAGGTGATTAGATCATGAAGATGGAGCCCTCATGAATGAGATTTTGTTGTTGTGCAGTTGCTCAGTCCTGTCTGACTCTTTGCAAACCCATGGAATGCAGCACACCAGGCTTCCCTGTCCTTCATCAGCTCCCAGAGCTTGAGCAAAGCTCAGCATCAGTCCTTCCAATGAATATTCAGTACTGATTTCCTTTAAGATTTACTGGTTTGATCTCCTTGTTGTCCAAGGGACTCTCAAGTGTCTTCTCCAATACCACAGCTCAAAAGCATCAATTCTTTGGTGCTCAGCCTTCTTTATGGTCCAACTCTCACATCCGTACATGACTATTGGAAAAACAATAGCTTTGACTAGACGGACCTTTGTTGGCAAAGTAAAGTCTCTGCTTTTTAATATATTCTCTAGATTTGTCATAGCTTTTCTTCCAAGGATCAGGCATCTTTTAATTTCATGCCTGCAGTCACCATCTGCAGTGATTTTGGAGCCAAAGAAAATAAAGTCTCTCACTGTTTCCATTGTTTCCCAGTCTGTTTGCCATGAAGTGATGGGACCAGATGCCATGATCTTAGTTTTTTGAATGTTGAGTTTTAAGCCAGCTTTTTCACTCTCTTCTTTCACCTTCATCAAAAGGCTCTTCAGCTCCTCTTTGCTTTCTTGCCATAAGGATGGTGTCATCTGCATAGTGAGGTTTTTGATATTTCTCCCGGCAATCTTGATTCCAGCTTGTGCTTCATCCAACCTGGCATTTCACATGATGGTGTCTGCATGTGAGTGAAATAAGCAGGATGACAATATACAGCCTTGACATACTCCTTTCCCAATTTGAAAACTGGGAAATTTCCCAGTCCATTGTTTCAAGTCCGGTTCTAACTATTGCTTCTTGACCTGCATACAGGCTTCTCAGTACTTGGGTGCAATCTCAAAAATGACAGAATGATCTCTGCTTGTTTCCAAGGCAAACCATTCAATATTACACTAATCCAAGTGTATGCCCCAACCACTAGTGCCAAAGAAGCTGAAGTTGAACAGTTCTATGAAGACCAAGCTGGAATCAAGATTGCCAAGAGAAATATCAATAACCTCAGGCATGCAGATGACACCACCCTTATTGCAGAAAGTGAAAAGGAACTAAAGAGTCTCTGGTTTTGGTATCAATATAGTGCATGATCTCATAGAATGATATTATAAGTATTTCCTCCTATTCTGTTTCTTTTTTTAAGTTTATAAAGGAATTGCATTAATTATTCTTTAAATTTTGATAGAGCTTACTAATGAAAATTTTATGTAGGTCTGGATTTTAGTTTTTCAAATTACTAATTTAATCTACTTGCTTTTTATAAATATATTCACACTTTCTATTTATTCATGAATTGATTTGGATAGTTTATATATGTCTAGAAATTTGTTCATTTCATTCAGACTATCATATTTGCTGGCTTACGGATTTCATAATATTCACTGATGTTGCTCTATGTTCCTGAAAGATTGGCGGTGATGTCCTCTATAATTCCTGATTTTAGTAATTTGACTCTTTTTTCTTAGTGTGTGTTATAGTTTGTCAGTTTTGTTGATCTTTTCAAAGAAATAACTTTTCATTTTTTTTCTCTGTTGTTTTTCTATTCTCTATTTTCATTTTCACTCTAGTCTTTATTATTTTCTTCCTTCATATTTAATTTTCTTTTCTTTTTCCAATGCCATATGGTGGAAGTTTAGGTTATAATTTGAGATTTTTTTTAACTCATGGGTATAAATTTCTCTCAGGAGCACTGCCTTCACTGCATTTCTTAAATGTCATTAGATTGTGTTTTCATTTATCTCAGAGTACTTTCTGGTTTTTCTGGTGTTTTTTTTTCCTTGTTGTATTGGTCATTTAGACTTGTATTGTATAATTTTTACACATTTGTGATTTCCTTTTTTTTCTCTTATTGATTTCTAACATACTTATCTGATTTTATTCCTTTTAAATGTATCTTTGATGTCTTTTTTTCTTTTTTTGCATAATGCCTTTGAAAGATAATATTCTGCTGTTTCTAGGGAAATAGCATTTTATAGATATTCTATAGATGCCTCTTGGGGCATCCCTGGTAGCTCAGCTGGTAAAGAATCCGCCTGCAGTGCAAGAGACCCTGATTCGATTCCTGGGATGTGAAGATCCCCTGGAGAAGGGGTAGGCTACCCACTCCAGTATTCTTGGGCTTCCCTTGTGGCTCAGATGGTAAAGAATCTGCCTGCAATGCCAGAGACCTGGGTTCGATCCCTGGGTCACTTTGCCCACAAAGGTGTGTATAGTCAATGCTGTCTGTATAGTGATGCTTTGCATCACTTCATGCAAATAGATGGGGAAACAATAGAATCAGTGACAGACTTTATTTTGGGGGGCTCCAAAATAACTGCAGATGGTGGCTTCAGCCATGAAATCAAAAGATGCTTGCTTCTTGGAAGAAAAGCTGTGACAAACCAAGACAACATATTAGAATACAGAGACATTACTCTGCTAACAAAGTTCCGTCTAGTCAAAGCTATGGTTTTTCCAGTAGTCATGTATGGATGTGAGAGTTGGACCGTAAAGAAGGCTAAGTGCCAAAGAATTGATGCTTTCGAATTGTGGTGCTGGAGAAGACTCTTGAGAATCCTTTGGACAGCAAGGAGATCAAACCAGTCAGTCCTAAAGAAAATCAACCCTGAATATTCATTGGAAGGACTGAGTCTGAAGTCCTTCTGAAGCTGAAGCTCCAATACTTTGACCACCTGATGCAAAGTGCTGACTCATTGGAAAACCCTGATGCTGGGAAAGATTGAAAGCAAAGGAGAAAGTGGGTGGCAAAGACTGAGATGGTTAGATAGTATCATCGACTCCATGGACATGAATCTGATCTAAGTCTGGGAGATAGTGAAGGACAGGGAGCCTGGCATGCTGCTGTCCATGGGTTCGCTGAGTCGGATATGATTTAACAACTGAACACAGCAACAAATATGTGTATGTTTGTGTATATATACACACAAACGCAAGTTGTATATTTGTGTATATATACACACAAACGCAAGTTGTTTGTTTGTATGAAATTAAGTACAATTAAGAAAGCTATATCACCAGTGTGTTAGAATCTGTTACCTCAAGGTGACACCTTTCAGGAAAGGAATATCATTACTTTTCACTTTGTACATTTGTATTGTTTGACTTGTTGCAAGAAGCAAGCATTACATTTCTGATTTTTAAAATCCAGTATATATTTCTGAAATATTTCTGAAATATATATTTCAGAGATGTGCAAAAGAAACAGAATATGAGGGCAAAAGAAAAGAGAACAGCAAAAGAAGATGATAGAAGTATCACAAGTAAGTCTGAAATAGAAGTAAAATCAGAACTTTGGGTCCGTGAGGACCCTTGGATGAGGAAAAGGGAACACCTGCAGTCTCATTTCTCCACTGTGGGAAGATTTCCTGACCTTATTGAACATATTTCATTTTTACTCTGCTCACACTTGTCAAATAATACTTCTGCTTTCTGTGGCAAGTGCCATTCTGCATCTTCAATGCCCTTGAAGAGAGATACTCATAGTGTCAGGGACATCAAATTCCAATCAAGCTTCCTTCTGGAAATGAAACATGAGCATTTGGTTTTAAAATCAGTCTGGAGGATTCCATCAGAGTGGACCATCACTGAAGCTAATTTGGTAGCTGGTCATAAAACCCAATCCCATGAGATAAGTTCATCGCTATAGGTAGTATTTAATAATCATGCAATATTCTGTCTTTTTACATAAAAAATGACAGTGGCAGTAAAGGAAAGAAACAAGGGATGGGCTTAGAATGCATTCATTGTCTGTTAAACATCCCTATCCCATCCACCGGTTGGCTTATTATTTATGAAAGCAACACACACACATAATGTCCACGAGGAGCAAGCTAGAAAATACGCTTTTGCAGATTTGGAGTATAAACCATAGTGTGTGATTCTAATGTTAAGATTTACAACCATCTTTATCTGGAAAGTGAATTTAGATACTATACACAGCAAAGAAAACTTTTTCTTTATTATAAATATCAATGCCATCTTTTACAAATATCAACATACAGTGTTGGTAAATTTGTTAAAGATAATTTTTATGTTCTGCTTTTCCAAGAAAAGTCCCCAGGAGTTTTTCCCTTAATATATATATATATATGTGTGTGTGTGTATATATATATATATATATATATATATATATTATATATATATATATATATATATTATATATATATATATATATATATAATGTTGTTCTTACAGATTTTAAAATGCACAGATTGATTTGGACTCAAGAGGTCTGATGCAGACTAGAAGATGCTGAAAAGCAATTCTAGCAAATTCTATTTTCTTATTGTATTATAATTCTCTGTATTTTAATTTACATATTTACCAAAGAGTCTTTATTAAATTCATTTTTTAAGAATGCTATAAAAATGAAAGCAGCAGTGGTAGTGTTTAGTGTTCCTCTAATTTTTTTATATGTGTTTTAGTTTCTGAATCCAGTCATCATTATATATTTTAAGGTCTATCTTGTGTCTGTCTTTTACTCCAAGCACTCCTTGTCTGTCCTTCTCAGAGTATTGGTACTGTGATTAAGGGCCATATCTGTTCTTGGTGGTATTTCTCAAATGATGCCCAAGAGCAACATTGACTGTTTCCACTCCATTCCTTATTCAAGATAGCATAAATCTGGATGTAATTTCCTCTAAATATATGCTATTTAATGCTTTTGACCCTTCTCCATTTTTACTTAAATATAGTCACAAGTAAACATGTACGTGTGTCTCTAAGTATAACAAATTTAACAAAAGAGCTTCATTAAAATATTGATATTTATATAATTAGATGACGGACTTCCCTAGTGGCTCAGATAGTAAAGAATCTGCCTCCAGTGCAAGAAACCTGGGTTTGACCCCTGGGTCAGGAAGATCCCCTGGAGAAAGGAATGGCAACCCACTCCAGGATTCTTGCCTGAAGAATCCCATGGACAGAGGAGCAAGCTACAGTCCATAGGGTCACAAAGAGTCGGACACAACTGAGAGACTAATACACAACAACAACATAATTAGGTGACAGATTACCTGTAAACTTCAATGCAAGATTTCTAAATTAAGACAGCTGGCAAGTAATACAATTATATAGAAAAATATGATCTTCTCAAAGAGAAATCAGCACAAATGGAAATATGTCAGAACCTGCCTGGCTTGTAACTTCTAGTTCATGATTGGTCCTTTTCTTTGCCCCGTTATCCTGTGCATTTATCTTCTGCTGGTGTATGTTGGTGTACATCGTTAATACCACTGGTTCATGTTTGTTTCATATTTTCAGCTAAACACTTGAATGCTTGCTTAGTTCTCTGTCTTTTATTATTGGTGATATTAGTTGTGCTGCTTACTTTAATGAAAAGAGCCCTGGTGGCTCAGCTGATAAAGAATACACCTTCAATGCAGGAGACCCAGGTTCGATCCCTGGGTCAGAAGGATCCCCTGGAGAAGGCAAAGGCAACCCACTCCAGTATTCTTGCCTGGAGAATTCCATGGACAGAGGAGCCTGGTGGGCTACAGTCCACTGATTCTCAAAGAGTCGGACATGACATGGGCGACTGACACATATCACACACATTTTAATAAAGGAATGATAATGATAACATGTGTTGGGGACTATCCCTGGGCCAGCACACTTCTAAGCACTACATAGATTTTACTTTTTCTTCTTTCCATAAGTAGCTTCTACTTTTGTTTTCATTTTATAGAAAAGAAATCTGAGTTACATAGAATTTGTACAACTTGACCAAAGTCACAAAGTTAAGCAGCAGAAGACTCTAACTCCAAAGTGTCAATGGTTAATTAGTAACTGAGATCTACTATATAGAGTAGATGTTTGAAACGCAGAGTCAAAAATCATGCATATTAGACACCTATTTCTGCGTAACACGATACCCAAAAACCTAGTGGCCTAAATCAGTGAAACATATTGTGTCACAGTTTCTCTGAGTCAGGAAATCTGGAGTGACTTAGCTGGTCCGTCTCAAAGTGAAAGTGTTAGTCGCTCAGTTGTGTCTGACTTTTTGTGACCCCATGGACTGTAGCCTGCCAGGCTCTTCTGTCCATGGGATTCTCTAGGCAAGAATATTGGAGTGAGTAGCCATTTCCTTCTCCAGGGGATCTTCCCAACCCAGGGATCGAACCCAGGTCTTCCTGCATTGCAGGCAGATACTTTACTATCTGAGCCACCTGAAAAGTCTTAATACCAAGTTGCAAATCTAATGATCAAGTTTGGGGAGTTCATGACTTCCAAGCAGATACACAAAACAGCACCACTTCCATCCAAATTGCTTCAGTACAGAGTATAGACAGAGTTGTCAAAATAGAACACAATCTCAGGCAGTGTCTCTGTTATTATGTATATTTCCCTTCATATATTCAAGTGAATCATGAAACAATCACAGGATCAGCAGGAGAAACCCAAGAAGTATATTCAAGTAAAAACATGTTTTTATTAGTTCTGCTTCTGTGATTGGAATTTGCTTGATATTATTATCAATTAAAACATTTCCACTTACATCTGAGAAATCTGACCATTAACTTAGAATCCACATAGCTCCTTTAGCCAACACATGCTCAGTCCTATCCAACTCTCTGAGATGCCACGGACTGTAGCCTGCCAGGCTCCTCTGTCCATCAAATTTTTCAGGCAAGAATACTGGAGTGGGTTGCCATTTCCTACTCCAAGCCAGTCCCTCTGGTTCTGATCTAACACAACAGTGCCATCAAGTTATCTGCTTGGTCTTAACTGAGAATATGATTGGGGAGAATCCTCCTCTAAGCTCTCTCACATGGTGGTTGGCAGGTCTCAGAAGCTCCAAGCCCATTTTAGTGACTATTGGTGGGCTTAAAGTTCTTGATGAATGTTGGCCAGAGGTAATAGTTCCTGTCCATTTGGGTCTCTCTATAGTGTTACTCACAACTAGCAGTAGGTTTCCTCAGAAACAGCAAAGAAGAGAACAAGAGACAGTCCAGGTGGAAGATATAGTCTCTCTTTAACCTAATGCTGGAAATGAAGCTTTCACTTTCACCATAAGCTGTTTATTAGGAGTGAGTCACTAGATCCAGCTCACCCAAGAGGAGAAGATTACATGAATACCAAAAAGCAAGGATAATTAGGTGCCATCTTAGATGTAGTCTTCCAATCATGGGACCTCTATTTTGAATCTGGTACGAAACAGTTATGCTTTCAGAAAGTCACAGCCACTAATTTTCTCTTCAAGCTCATGATGTTAATAACCAGTCTGGCCAAAGTTGTGGGGCTATTCAAGGAATAAAAGAAAAATTATAGATATGAAAAATTAAGAGCTTGATATAAATATGACTTTACTATATTATTTTTCAAAGACAAGGGATTATCACTAACTCAGTTTGATTAGATCGTATCTCTTCTCCATTTATTTTCTCATTACACTGCACATCAGTGCTAAATTTCATTTTCTTCTTACATCCACAGATAAGCAAGTAATCAGCAAAAGTTGTGAAATGACCAACAGAAAGCAAACTAATATTTGTAAAGCATGACTCCTATGTTGATCTCTGTGCTGGGCACTTAATAGGCATGATCTCATTTAAATCCTCACAATCACTGTCTTAGGGGGTAGCCCATTTATTCCTTCTGCAGGATACTGACTCTTGAAGAAATACAACTAGTGATCAGACAGAGTGGCTCTGTTTTTCCTTTCACTTGTCCTCAAAGGCAAGTCCATAATAGTATCTTTCATTTCGCCCCTTTCAGAGAGTTTTAGAGATGTAGAAATAGCTTTATTAATATTGATCATTTTCTTTACTTCCAAGAAATACCACAGCCCCCAAAATTCCATAGACACCCATCTATCATTTTCTTTAAAATCTCCAGAGAAAAGAGTCTCCTTGTTTAACATGTCACATCACATTGGTTCAGCGCCTGCACTATAGTGGCTCAGGTTCCCTTATGTGTTGCTTCACATATATACATGCGCACGTGTGTGTGTGTGTGTGTGTGTGTGTGTGTGTGTATCCTCAAGTTACATCAGAATTCTTTAAAAATAGAGATAACATTTTTTATAAAACATAAAATAATGAGTTTCTCACTCTCAGAAATACATACATACTTGCACACAACATACGTAACGTGTATACTCGTATGCATTCACAAACAAATCAATCATTGGATGATTGGCCTCAGTATAGTCTATTTGAAAACTACATGTATCAATGAAATCTAACTTTGATTTTGACATTTCTAAGGGACCCCTTTTTTATAATTGCCTTCGAGGCTACATTTCCACACCACAAAAGACACAAAATAAGAAATTCAACCTGCTGTTTAAATAAATATAATATTGTCCAGATCTATCATGTATGTAGTTCACATGCAAAGGCTTTGAATGACCATTTCTAATAATCAATAGCACATTCAATGGAAAAAATGGTCACAAAAATGCCTCAAGTACCCTGAAGAGGAAATCCAAGAATGTTTGGGGTGCTTGCTGTATCTTAGGGTGTAGTCACACAATTTCTCAATGTGACAGATTTGAAGGTAGTTGCACTCATTAGATACTAGACTCTGATTTGCTAGCTTTCAGAAATGCCTTTCATAATTTCACATTGCATCATAGTTAGTCCTATCCTAGAGGACTGTTGTTCTCCACAAGAAATCAAGGCATAAGTAGTTTCATACTATACAGATTAAATGTGTCATTTATGTGTGATTATATTCCATGCTGGTTAAGATAAAATTAATGAAATTACTTGGATCACATCATATACTTCTGCATTTCCCATAATCCCTTGCTAATGGCTAGGTACAAAGTTAGTAAATAACATGAGTTTAGGTTAAATTTTTTGGTGAAACTGACTACCAGTGAGTTACTCTGGCATTTTCAAATGGTACATTCCAAAAGGTGTCATAATAATCAATTAATTCCTAGATAAAAATCATTCCCAAATGATATACATTTTAATGCTTCCTTTAAACAATTGCTGAGTTTAGGAAAGCATGAGTCTATGTAATGGAAACAGGTTACTGGGTAGATAATTTGAAAACCACGATTCTGGCTGCAGAATTTCACTTAAAGCACTGAGTGCTTTGGTATAGTTGTTTTGCTTTCATATAATTGAGTTTTCCTATTTGAAATCAGGAAACCTAAAATCATAGAACGTAAGTTCTGTAAGTGACTTTGATATCTGGTTAAAACCCCACGTTTTACAGATTGAGACTACATCCATCAAAATGGGCTACATTTTGCCACTGAAACAAATATTCCCTAAATCTCAGGAACATAAAATAGCAAGGGTTTCTGTCTCACTCTTGCAAAGATCAAAAACTCAAGGTTTGAGTGACTATCCTGGGCAACTGTATTAACTAATTTAGTAAGGCTACAATTAATCAGGTACTACTAAAATCCCTCACTCCCATAACCAGTCATTAGACTGAACATTTATTACAGTAGACCTTACCAAGGATGACTAGGGGATGTTTGTATAGTCTGCATGTTGGCTAAACACTCCAGGCAGCTTTAATCTTATGATGCATATATATTAACCTGCTGTAATGGTTAATTGTATGTGTCAATTTAATCAGGCCATACAGTGTCTAGATATTTAGTCAAACCTACTGGTGGGTTCATCAGGATGTTTTTAGATGAGGTTAACATTTGAATCAATAGACTGAGTAAAGAAGATTTCCCCTCTTAATGTGGGTAGCCCTCATCTAAACAGGTGAAGACCGGAATATCTGCATAGAACAAAAAGACTGAGGAACAGGGTTCTCCTGTCTTACCACTTGAGTTGGAACATTGATTTCTACCCCCCTGCCCCCCAGTCTTTGGACTCAGGCTGGAATGGTGGCTTTTTTAGAGTCATGAACCTGCCAACCACAGATATTGGGCTTTTTTGGCTTCCAAAATTACTTGAGGCAGTTCTTTATAATCTTTCATTCTTTCTCTTTCACTAATATGTGAGATGTATGTACACATGTATATGTATGTATCCTATATCATAGTTTCTAGAGACTAATGTAATCAGATTTTGATACCAAGAGGAACAGAAATTTAAGGGTGAGTTTTATGAATTGCTTCTGAGGCCTCTGGAATTGGCTCTGTAACTTGATTAGATGTAAAGAGAAAGTAGTATAGTCCATGGAGTGATCTGGCTCTAGAGGTTTGCCGAATATTACCACTGGATACTCCTCATCAGCCACAAAGGAGAAGCAAAGATCTTGATGATTCTCTATTAGATACTTTTACTAAGCTATATTATGAGATTGACTAGTTACTCCTTGCTTTGCTGGAGGTTTTACTTTTGTTTCAGGTTTGAAGGATGAGTTAAGAAAAGAAACCACTCATTACACACAAATAAATAATGTCAATATTTATTAGAGGATTATTTAACTTAATTTCAATATACAATTTTTAAAAGAAAAGAGAAATAGAAACAACGGAGAAGAGTAACAGCACATACATCACCAAATTGGGCTGACCAACACCCAGCCTTAAACAGTGTGCTGAAAGTGCCCAGTGACAGCAACCTGGAGTCCCAGGTGGGAAGAGGTCCCGGGCAGTGTGTCTGCTCCATGGGTGAGACTTCCAGTTGCAGTTTCAGGGGTTCTTGCTTATAATCCCAGGCCACAGACTGATATCATTATCAGTTTGCATGCAAAAATGCAGGTCTGGTTTTACTTTAACATTATTTATGATGCTGCTTGTTTTATCTTGGAAGTCATAGGATTTCATGAAACCCTAGCCATGTTGGCCAGGCTTCCAGGGGCTCAAGAACTCAAAGATGCACTCTCCTTCTTATCTGAAGTGCTGCCTGACTAGTTGTGCTTGCACGTAGGCATGGAATCCAGGCACTGTCCAGGCAGGTCAGAAGTAAGACCCAGGGCCTGCTTTCCTGCTTCTCAATCCTGAACAAGACTTCCTCCATTTTAATTTCCCTAACACTCTCATTTTAGTTGGATAAAGTGGAAGAAATAAGAATGAGCTCAGAGATTTCAATTCTCAACTCGAGTATCATATTCATGACCTGAAAGTTTCTATATGTGACCTCAACCAGATCCTTATCTCCTGTAGTTACAGTGCTGAGATGGCTGGAAATTGAACCAAAAAATATCCTGTAGTTTGGTTGAATTACAATTAACGTTGAATTCCCAGCTTTTCACGGTATCTACTGTTAAAGGCATTAACTGGGAAGAAATGATATGCTAATGTGACCTGAGCTGCCCATCATGGGCTGGGTCTCATGAAGTTGGATGTGCGCAGCAGTTCTCCATTATCAAATAGATATCGTTTATGCATATGATTAAACCCAAGCAGGCCCAGAAGGCACAAGTAAGTTACATTAAGAAGTGGTCCAAATATTCACGGTCCCCACTCCTCCTACACTGCCTTCTCCATCCAACTGCACCTCTGACCTCATAGGGAGTTTCCTGCAAGCAGTTGACAGAGGAAGAAAACAGTGTTTGGTTTACAAATGATTCTGCACAATATGTAGGCACTACCTTACATTCCTCTTAGGGTACATCTCTGAATGTCAGTGGTGACAAGAAGTCTTACTAGTGATCAGAACTTCAAGCGGTACAGCTGTCATTCACTTGGCATAGAAGGAGAAATTGCCAGAGGCTTGGTTATAATGATTAATGGGCTATGGCCAATCGGTTGGCTGGATGGATACAGACCTGGAAGGAAAATGACTTGAAAATTGGTGATAAGAAAATTTGGGAAATAGATAGGTCTCTCTGAAAAGGCAAAAATAATATGGAAGTATGTCTGTCCTTGTTGTTTAGTCACTAAGTCTTGGCCGACACTTTTGCAACCCCATGGACTGTAGTCCACAGACTCCTCTGTCCATGAGATTTCCCAGGCAAGAATACTGGAGTGTGTTGCCAGTTCCTTCTCCGGGAGATCTTCCTGACCCAGGGATCAAACCCACATCACCTGCTTTGCAGGTGGATTCTTTACTGATGAGCCATCGGGAAGCCTGAGTGTCCTGTGTGAGTTTTCACCAAAGGGTGACCTCAGCAGAAATGAAATGAAATGAAATGTTAGTTGCTTATTCATGTCCAACTCTTTGTGACCCCATGGGCTATAGTGTGCCAAGCTCCTCTTTCCATGGAATTCTCCAGGGAAGAAGAATGGAGTGGTTTGCCATTCCCTTCTCCAGGAGATCTTCCCAACCCAGAGACTGAACCTGGGTCTCCTGCATTGCAGGCAGATTCTTTACCATTTGAGCCGAGGGAAGCCTGAATTCAACAGAATCTGAATTCTCAACATAGGAGAATTTTAATAATCAAGTTGTTAATATTACCCATTCTGTAATGCCAGTTGGTGTATTTCTTCAGCCACTCCTGTTATTGCTCAATGGGCTCAAGAACAAAGTGTCTATGGTAAGAGGGATGAAGCTTATGCATGGGCTCAGCAATGTGGATTTCCACTCACCAGGGCCAGCTTGGCTTTAGTCATGGCTGAATGCCCAATCTGCTATCAGCAAGACCCAGCACCATTCCTGAAAGCAATCAGCAAGTTACCTGGTGGCAGGTTGATTACATTGGACTACTTCCATCATGGAAGGGACAGTCTCTTGTTATTGACTTAATAGATACTTAGTCTGGATGGAGATTTACCTTTCCTGAATGCAGTGCTTCTGCCAAAACTCTCATCCATCAATTTACATAATACTTTATCCATCATCATGGTATTCCACTCAGCATTGCTTCTGATCAAGGGATTTACTTCATGACAGAAATGTAGCAATGGGTTCATGGTCATAGAATTCACTGTTCTTATTGTGTTCCCTTTTGGAAAGGCAGCCTCATGTATGAAATCTTTCCACCCCTACTCTGTCATCTGAGAATGGGCCTTGGGCCTGGAACACTTCCTTACCAAGTGATAAAGAGCCCACACAGCCTGTACCAGACTTATCAACTTGGGTGGGAATATTTTTCTCTGTTTCTATCTCAATAAGAGTAGCTTTGTTCTACTTGGGCATGTACATCAATGGACCTCAAGAAGAACCCCATCTTTTAGTTTTCTAGATTCCATGGAGGATGGGTCAAAGTCCTTCTAATGTAGTGTGAGAGATATACACCCAGACAAATGACCCTTCTTCAGCTGCTTGTCGAAGCAGGATGGGGGGGATGAGATGGAGCTTGCTAATCATAATGGATGGACCAATGCACACTCCTGAAGCTGATTTTGCTCCATCTCTTCTCTGTGTAAGTAAAGCCCCGTCCCATCCATGGCTTGACTGTATTTTGTTTACTTTCACAATTTTTATATCAAGATACAAGTATTTGGTCTTCTGGCAATGTGATGATCTTTGTTATTCCCCCACATAATTTGAGTCCTCCTTTGCCATTGATTAAGTGTACAAGATGCTTTGCTGTACATTGTCCACCATCCTGAAGCAGCTGACTTGATAAAAGTGTGAAATAGCATTTTGAAGACTCAGTTACAGCGCCAGTTATGTGGCTGTGTCTTGAAGGGCTGGGGAAAGGTTCACTGGAAGACAGTATTTGCTCTGAATCAATATTCAACATATAGTGCTCTTTTCATGATAGTCAGAATTCACAGAAATCGAGACATCAAGAATCAAGGAATGGAAATTCAACGGGCACTGCTATTACTCCTAGTGATGCATGAAAACATGTTTGCTTCTTGTTCCTGTTACCAGTATTCTGGGTTTGTCAATGATGATGTTTTTGGTTGGGATTAACATTTTAATCAGTCGACTGAGTAAAACAGATTGGCCTCCTTAATGTGGGTGATTCTCATCCAATCTGTTGATGGACCGAATAGAACAGAAAGACTGAGTATGAGGGAACTTCCCTTGACTGCTTGAGCTGGGACATTGTGGCTTTTTTTTTTTTTTTTTTCTCTAGCCTTGGGACTCAGACTGAAACATCAGCTCTTCTTGGGTAGAGTGTGCTATTTTTTAGACTAGAATTTATGCCATGGACTCTCCTGGTTCTCTCTCACATGTATGTGCACGCAAGAGAGAACAGATGTCAGTTATATATATTCTGTTTCTCTGGAGAACCCTAATAAAATGTTAAAGAAGAAAAGATGATACAGTGTGTGCTGGCTCTTAAATGCACCCACCGGGAAGACACATATCATTTCTGCTTATATATCGTTGACCAGAGAATTCCTGTGGCCATCTTGACTTCTAGATATATGGAAGTACAGCCCTTCCTTTTCATACTGTTCTTGGGGTTGGATGAGATGGTTGGATGGCATCACCAACTTAATGGATATGAGTTTAAGCGAGCTTTGGGAGTTGGTGATGGACAGGAAAGCCTGGCATGCTGCAGTCCATGGGGTCACAAAGAGTCGGACACGACTGAACTGAGCAACTAAACTGAATTGAACTGAACTGACAGCCCTTCCTATACCTGAATGTGGTCAGGAATGCACTTTGGTGATTAATGAATAATGATTAGCACAGTAATTCAATCCATTTATGAAGATACTCTCAATTTGTAGTAAAGTTCTTGTCACATTACTTGTCTATCCTTCAGGCATGTAATGAAGGTCAAAGTCATAATAGAAGATGGAGAATTAAAATAAGTTACAAAAATCAGAAACACACATACAAATTTGAGGGATTTATGAATATGAATTCATTGGACCATTTATTAGATAATTTAATATATGTGAAGAGCCTAGAATTGCCCCTGGTATACTGTAAGTTCTCAATTAATATTACCAAGTACTCATTATTGTCACAAAATAGTGCTCTACTGACAAAGTTAGATTATCAATAACCCTCTTAAAGATAGCCTCTTTTTGCAAATATCAAGACAATAATAATCCCTACCATACTGTGACTTATTGCCCTATAATACTCTTTTGTGGCCTGGATCACAAAGGTAACAAAAACATTACCATGAAGCAGAAATGAAATAATGGGATTTTTTCCATAAATATTTATTGTGTGTCATTTTTGGAAATAAAGCCCCTTGGACTGAGTATTTCCTTTAAAACATTCTGAATTAAATGAAGGGCCCTTAAAAAAAAAATGAAGGACCCTTGAAAGTTAGGAACAAATGGCATACTTGCTTTGATCTGACATAAAGGAGATAGGTACATTTAAATACAGCCCTATTCTAAGTTTCAATCCAGGAAACTCTGAGCAAACTGTCAGTTAAAATCAGCTACACTGAAGACAGATTTTTAGGAGAGAGAACCCCATAAGATTAATTAAATGGAGTATACAAACAAGAAAGATGTTTGGAGCCTCTGCTTATGGGCTGCATAAACTAATTAGATCAGCTCTCCATTGTAAAGTAAAGTATTATTTATAGTATATCAGAGCAAAGGTTTTCAAATATGAATGAACTAAATTGGATCCCTCAGCCTCAGTCACTTAATAGCTGTGATATCTCTTCATTATTTAACCTCCTTAGCCTTCTTAAGTTTCAGGGTCCTCATCTTACTATGGATAAAATAATCCCCATAATCTGATAATTTCATAAGAAGGTTAGTAGGAAACGTAACTTCCTGAAGTCTCAGCATCCTCTTCTGTGCTACACAGAAAATAATCTCTGTAATGTAATAACTTTACAGGAATATTATATTAAGCAATAATCTTCTGAGATTAAGTGATAACCTTATTAAATGTGTTGAGAGTGGTGTCTGGCCAACAGATGAGCACAGTATGATAACAATTATCATTATTAAATCTAGTATTGACGTTCAGCATCTGTTAAATTTGCGAACAGAATACTCATGCTCCAACCATCTATTGCTGGGTAACAAACATCCTGAAACAAAGTGGTTTAAGATAATAAACTTTTATTAATATCTCACCCAAGTTTTGTAGGTCAAGCATGTGTGCCAGGCTCCGGTGGGTGATTCACTGGCTCCATATGGTGTCAACTGTGTTCTCAACCACTCAGTGGTATTCAGTTGTCAGATGAACTGTTCCAAAGGGTCCCAGATGGCTTGACTCTAGTGTCTCAGAGGATATGACTGAAAGTCAGGGCCTGGCTGAAACTGTCACCTACCATGCCTACATAACATGAGGCCTCTCTAGCATGGTAGTCGCAGAGTAATGGGACTTCTTAAGTGGCAGTTTCCAGTTTCCATGAAAATACTCCAAGGGACAAGAACGGGCATGATGTTACTCCCACTGTGTCCTACTGATAAAATCAGTCACAAAGTCTGTCCACATTCAAAGAGAGGGAACAAAGATGCAACCTCTCAGGAAGAGGAGTGACCATCTTTATAAGGTCACTGTAATAACCATCATTACAAGGTACACTGTGAGTTCTTTGTGTTGTAGTGAAAGCAGCATATCACTATGCATATGGATTATGTAATGTGACAGGGGTGTACTTGAGTTAGAGCGTTATGGATATGGAGCTTTACATATGGAGCTTAGCAACTAATGTTCCATCTGGGCACTTACATATTGCAGTAGCTCCTTTCTCACATGGAATGTGAAATACTATATTTTTCAGTATTGTCACTATACTCATGAAATTGATATTCCAAAAAAGACATCAGAAAGTGTTTTCTGTTAAGGGTCAGAGAGTAAATAGTTTAGGCTTTCCGGGCCATATGTTGTGTCCCTCTTCTCTTTCTTTTGTTTTTAACAACTCTTTAAAAGGTGTAAAAAACAAAACAAAATATCCATGGCACAGAAGGCCATACAAAAACAAGCCAAGGGCCAGATTTGGTCTGAAGGCTGTAGTCTGCTGACCCTTGAACAAATGAAGAGCAATATAAGCATAAATGACTCCAATTCTAAACTATGAAAATGTGTACAAAATAGAAATGAAGATCTTGAAAAATCTAGGATATTCAACCCTAAGTCCTTAGCAGCATTAAGAAAAATAGAGTAAAAAAAAAAAATTTGTATTAGGAATTTAATTTGTTCCAAGCAGTATTAAGTTCTCTTATGAAATTATCACATTTACTACCCACAACAACCTTAAAGGTGACTTGTTGTACCCATTATATAGATACAATTAAAATATGAACTATCTAAAGGCAAGTATTAGAATTTACTTATGTTCAAAATCTAACACATAGACTGATATAAAATAGAATTTAAATACATGTTGGATGAATTTAATTAAATGATGAAATATTGGGGTTCAGAGTTATTCATCAAAAATCAGAGGTCCAGAGTGGAGGCCCTGGAATTCAAAAGTGGTTTCTTTATTTTCAATACTTCACCCAACTCTTTCTCACTGTGTGGCCACTTTAACAACTTCTAGCACCAACAATCTGATTTTAAAATAACTTATTATAGCAATATGATTACTGTCCTTAGGAAATTAAGCAGTATTAAGCAGTATTTATCTATAAATTAGGTAATATAAAGTCTTAACATTTGTTTTATTTTTGCAGAATTGAATTTATGATTTGGGGGAAACTTTGATGTCTATGGTTTATTTATTTAAACCACTCTCTGTCTATGCTCTTAATTATTACAAGCAAGGACAGGACAGAATCAAGTTTTGTAAACTTTACATATTTTGGGTGGCCTTCCTTAAGAAAAAGAATATAGAATAAGATACAAAAATAGTACAAAATAAATTTCTATTTAAAAACCACAAATTATAAGAAATTTCACATTTTATAGATCTGACAAATAAAAAAGTATCACAATGTTTCCCCTAAACCCATAACTCATTAATTAATGGGCTGACATATGTCTATAATACTTCTTTTTTGAAATTTGGTATGACCAAAACTTCTGAAAAAATGATATATAGACTCAATTTGAAATTAAGGCACATGGAAGTGCAATTGAAATAGATTTTTAAGTGTTTTTGCACTGTCTTAAACTTAATAATTGAATAAATACAACATAGTTTGACATATTGATGAATAGCGTACAGTATGAGTTTGTCACAGAAATATTTGTTTCTTTAGGCTATCTTTATTGCATTGGTGAATATATGGTGTGTCATTTCATGTTCAAGTGGCAGACTTTGTCACTTGATGTGTCAGATATGATAACTCCAATACAGTGGGATATAAGTCACCCAGCTACACACATTCTAACTCTGTTTGCAATATTGCTATACATTTGCGTTCACAAATACAGGGATTCTGAGAACTTTCTGTATTTGTAAAATCTCTGCTTAGAAATTACACACACACACACACACACACACACACTCAAAAGAATAGTGTCTATCTTCTGCCTTACTGAGTAATTCCTACAAGAGAGAATATTTGTTTTAAGTAGATGTCAAAGAGAAGCCCATTTTCCATTTGGAACTTTTTATCTAATAATTAGAAGTTTCGGCAGACTTGTTTCTGGCCCCACACACTTAAGCCTTGATTCCACTTCACCACCCATGGATATCCAGGAACCCCCACTAAGGGATAGTCTATCACTGTACAGAAGCCATGGCCCTGTACCATTGTGCCATCACACAGGGTACCCCGGCACAATGAATGTCAAATTCTTGGGAGCCATTCTGTGCCATGGTTGTTATTAATAGAAATAACTGTGAATGAAAAAGACTTAAATTCATAAAAACATTCTTAACACACCCAAATTAGATGTATCCTCATCTCAACTTTTCCCTTAACTAGATTCCCCAAAATTCCTGAGGCTCTTTAACACCATTTACACAAGAAGTGTGATAGAGGAAATTGAAGAGGAAGAAAGCAGTGTTAGTAACCTATTGTGCTAAAAATTCCTTCTTGCAAATTTAAAAATCATGTGACTATGTAGGCATTGTTGCACCCCACCCCCTCACCATAAGGTCTTGGAAGAGGTTGATGCAAGTGACAGACCTGAATGTTTGAGGCTCATTAGCATCATATTAATTCTGCCCAGGGGAGTAATTCAGAAACAGTGAAAGACAGATGGGGATGCCTAAAGAGTAACTTTTGATGGTTGAGGGCAATATTGGTTTATCAGTTCAGTTCAGCTCAGTCGCTCAGTCCTGTCTGACTCGTTGAGACTCCATGGACTGCAGCACGCCAGGCCTCCCTGTCCATCACCAACTCCCAGAATTTACTCAAACTCATGTCCATTGAAGTCGGTGATGCCATCCAGTCATCTCATCCTCTGTCGACCCCTTCTCCTCCTGCCTTCAATTTTGCCTAGCATCAGGGTCTTTTCAAATGAGTCAGCTCTTCGCATCAGGTGGCCAAAGTATTGGAGTTTCAGCTTCAGCATCAGACCTTCCAATGAATATTCAGGACTGATTTATTTTAGGATAGACTGATGCGATCTCCTTGCAGTCCAAGGGACTCTCAAGAGTCCTCCAACAGCACAGTTCAAAAGCATCAATTCTTCAGCACTCAGCATTCTTAATAGTCCAACTCTCACATCCATACATGACTAATGGAAAAGCCACAGCTTTAACTAGATGGGCCTTTGTTGGCAAAGTAATAGCTCTGCTTTTTAATATGCTTTCTAGTTTGGTCATAACTTTTTTTACAAGGAGCAAGCGTCTTTTCATTTCACGGCTGAAGTCACCATCGGCAGTGATTTTGGAGCCCCCCAAAATCAAATCTGTTATTGTTTCCACTATTTTCCCATCTATTTGCCTTGAAGTGTGAAGAAAGCTTAGCACTGAAGAATTGATGCTTTTGAACTGCTCTGTTGGAGAAAACTTGAGAGTCCCTTGGACTGCAAGGAGATCCAACCAGTCCATCCTAAAGGAGATCAGTCCTGGGTGTTCATTGGAAGGACTGATGCTGAAGCTGAAACTCCAGTACTGTGGCTACCTCATGCGAACAGCTGACTCTTTGGAAAAGACCCTGATGCTGGGAGGGATTGGGGGCAGGAGGAGAAGGGGACGACAGAGGATGAGATGGCTGAATGGCATCGCCAACTCATTGGACATGTGTTTGAGTAAACTCCGGGAGTTGGTGATGGACAGGGAGGCCTGGCGTGCTGTGATTCGTGGGGTCGCAAAGAGTCGGACATGACTGAGCGACTGAACTGAACTGAACTGATGGGACCAGATACCATGATCTTAGTTTTTTGAATGTTGAGTTTTAAGCCAGCTTTTTCACTCTCCTCTTTCACTTTCATCAAGAGGCTCGTTAGTTCTTTGCTTTCTGCCATAAAGGTGGTGTCATCTGTATATCTGAAGTTACTGATATTTCTCCAAGCAACCTTAATTCTAGCTTGTGCTTCATCCAGTCCAGTGTTTCTCATGATGTACTCTGCATATAAGTTAAATAAGCAGGGTGACAATACATAGCCTTGATGTACTCCCTTCCCGATTTGGAACCAGTCTGTTGTTCCATTTCCAGTTCTAACTGTTGCTTCTTGACCTCCAAACAGATTTCTCAAGAGGCAGGTCAGGTGGTCTGGTATTCCCATCTCTTGAAGAATTTTCCACAGTTTTTTGTGATCCATGCAGTCAAAGGCTTCAGCATATTCAATAAAGCAGAAGTACATGTTTTTCTGGAACTCTCTTGCTTTTTCAATGATCCAACAGATGTTGGCAATTTGATCTCTGGTTCCTCTGCGTTTTCTAAATCCAACTTGAACATCTGAAAGTTGGATCACAGTTCACGTGCTGTTGAAGCCTGGCTTGGAGAATTTTGAGCATTACTTTACTAGCATGTGAGATGAGTACAACTGTGCAGTAAGTTTAGCATTTTTGGGGATTGCCTTTCTTTGGGATTGGAATGAAAACTGACCTTTTCCAGGCCTGTGACCACTGCTGAGTTTTCCAAATTTGCTGGTATATTGAATGCAGCACTTTCACAGCATCATCTTTCAGGATTTGAAGTAGCTAAACTGGAATTCCATCACCTTCACTAGCTTTGTTCATAGTGATGCTTCCTAAGGCCCACTTGACTTCACATTCCAGGATGTCTGGCTAGGTGAGTGATCACACCATCGTGATTATCTGGGTCGTGAAGGTCTTTTTTGTACAATTCTGTGTATTCTTGCCAGTTCTTAATATCTTCTGATTCTGTTAGGTCCATACCATTTCTGTCCTTTACTGTGTTCCCTTTGCATGATGTTCCCTTGGTATCTCCAATTTTCTTGAAGAGATCTCTAGTCTTTCCCATTCTATTGTTTTCCTCTATTTCTTTGCATTGATCACTGAGGAAGGCATTCTTATGTCTCATTGGTATTCTTTGGAAATCTGCATTAAAATAGGTATATCTTTCCTTTTCTCCTTTGCCTTTCACCTCTCTTCTTTTCACAGCTATTTGTAACGCCACCTCAGACAACTCTTTTGCCTTTTCTCATTTCTTTTTCTTGGTGATGCTCTTGACCTTTGCCTCCTGTAAAATGTCATGAACCTCTGTCCATAGTTCTTCAGGCATTCTTTGTGTATCAGATCTAATCCCTTGAAACTATTTCTCACTTCCACTGTATAATTGCAAGGGCTTTGATTTAGGTCAAAACTGAGTGGCCTAGTGGTTTTCCCTACTTTCTTCAATTTGTCTGAATTTGGCAATAAGGAGTTCATGATCTGAGCCACAGTCACCTCCCAGTCTTGTTTTTGCTGACTGTATAGAGCTTCTCCATATTTTCTTTGAAGAATATAATCTGATTCGGTGTTGACCATCTGGTGATGTCCATGTGTAGAGTCTTCTCTTGTGTTTTGGAAGAGGGTGTTTCCTATGACCAGTGTGTTCTCTTGGCAAAACTCTGTTAGCCTTTGCCCTGCTTCATTTTGTACTCCAAGGCCAAATTTGCCTGTTACTCCAGGTGTTTCTTGATTTCCTACTTTTGTCATCCAGTCTCCAGTAATGAAAAGGACATCTTTTTTTGGGTGTTAGTTCAAAAGGACTTGTAGGTCTTCATAGAACCATTCAACTTCAGCTTCTTCAGCTTTACTGGTTAGTGCATAGACTTGGATTACAGTTTCCTCAGTCAGTCTCTCACAATAGGAAGCTTCCATAAGCCTCTTGTCCTTCTCCATCAGAGGGCAGACAGCCTGAAAGCCACAGTCACAGAAAACTAACCACTCTGATCACATGGACCACAGTCTTGTCTAACTCAATGAAACTATGAGCCATGCCATGTGGGGCCACCCAAGATGGACGGGTCATGGTGGAGAGTTCTGACAGAATGTGGTCCACTGGAGAAGGGAATGGCAAACCACTTCAGTATTCCTGCCTTGAGAACCCCATGAACAGTATGAAAAGGCAAAAAGACAGGACATTGAAAGATGGACTCTGCAGGTTGGTAGGTCCCCAACATGCTACTGGAGATCATCAGAGGAATAACTCCAGAAGGAATGAAGAGACAGAGTCAAAGCAAAAACAACACCCAGTTGTGGATGTTACTGGTGAGGGAAGTAAAGTCTGATGCTATAAAGAGCAATATTGCATAGGAAACTGGAATGTTAAGTCCATGAATCAAGACAAATTGGAAGTGGTCAAACAGGAGATGGCAAGAGTGAACATTGACATTTTAGGAATCAGCTAACTAAAATGGACTGGAATGGGTGAATTTAACTCAGATGACCATTATATCTACTACTGTGAGCAAGAATCCCTTAAAAGAAATGGAGTAGCCATCATAGTCATTGGTTTATAGACCTTTGCAAAGCATGATTCTGTAAGGCAAGATAAAACAGAAACTGAGATGCTACCTTTGTTTCAGTTACACCTTTTTTTAATTGTATTTTTCTCTCATCCTCTCTCATATGTTTTAATCCTGTTTTACAAGAAAGAAGCAAACCTTCCTATTTGTTAGATGAAAAAGAGAAGCTTTATATCAAATGTCATCGAAAAGACAAAGACAGGTACAATTTTTTTACTCCAAACAGACAGACATGATCAGAAACAGAAAGATGTAGTAAACCTCTCAGTGCTAAATTCAGATATATATTGTTGATGATATATACTCTTACTAACCCCAGCTGTTAGTTTAATAATTCATCAAAGCACTTGATATTTTATTCATTGATTAGCCAAATCAAAAGCTTCTAATTACATCCATATAGTTTTTTTTTTTTTAAATATAGTCTTTTGGAGACACAATTGAAAATCAGTTACACAGGCAAAACAAGAATTAAAAAGAATAATCATAAATACAAAAATCAATATTATTTTTCCATCTCATGGTATGTCAACAATACTTTATCACAGTCTTATTCAAAGTGTTAAAATGCCACACCAGTTATTAAATAAAAAATAAACTAAATAAAATAAAAAAATAAACTACAGTGAAATGTGTCTGCTACTGTTAAAAATCACCAGATACAAATTTATATAGCTTTATGTATATAGCAAGTACTTGCCTTGCCATTGGAACTTGTATTTCCACCTGTGACTAAATAGAACAACTGCTGTTTTACAGGGATTATAGTTGAAACCCATATCATCTATTTGGTAGGGCTTTTAACCCAGCTTCACTTCTATAATTCATTAAATAAGTGCTGAAACAGTCACTTAAAACATATTACTGCTTTCAAAGTCAATGTGGGTCTGAAATGTATTGACAGTTTCCAGGTATTGGTCCTAGGTCAGGTTAATAATCAGTATAACTGACAGAGTTGAATAGTGATTTCATTTTAGCCATCCCTGTTCCTTTTGGAGGTGAACTTCCACTTCCACTCATGGTTACCCAGACCTAGTCAATGGCATCATCTAGCCACAAGGGGGCTGAGAAGAGTAATCCTATCCTAGGTCCAGAAGTTAGCTAGCAATATTGTATTTGGAGAAAGATCCCAAGGATTACCATATAAAGATGATTATATATCACTGAAAAATTCATTGCTGGTAAAGTAGTTAATCAAACTTACTATATTATCCATCCTAGAAACATTCTACATTTTGTATTTTCTAAATTTTATGGGTTAAATTTGATTGAGTAATGTTTTATATTACCTGGTATTGGTAATTAACATAAGTGATCTAGTTAGCATAGGTCAACATAGGGAATAAAATTTATAAAGCTAATTCATAATTTTCAACCATACTTAGTACATGCAAGGTCATTTATTTGAGTATTATATTAATACAATCCATTATAAGATATTTTTTTCTCCAAACCCTTAATATATTATCTAGGCTTAGAGGTCATTAGTTACAGTAGCATTCGACATATCCTGTCATGATAGTAAAGAAATGCCAAATGTCTCAGGTTCCTGGAAAGGGCATTGGAATGTTCAATTTTACCATAGGTAAAGACAGGGGACAGCCGCAGATGGTCAAAAATAATAGGATATACTGTTTTGACCTATCAAGTGTCTCTCTCCAAAAAACTCACCCAGATTTTGCAAAATACTGTTTTTCTCTCCAGCATAGATATTTGCAAATATATAAAAATTACGGTAAAGTTGGAAAAAATCCATAAATTATCTTGTAAATAAAAAATGCGTTTGTCAGTTACAGTATCTGATTAGATATATTTCACATAAATTTTAAATCTATGTTATACTGAATATATTTTTGACATTTAAAACTCTAGACAAACAATCCTGCAATTTGTTCTGTGCTTAAGGTGAAATATTTCTATCAGGTGTCATTTTTAAACAAAAACACTACATTTAAACCGGCAAATCACACAGACTATAATATTTAAGTAAACTCTTAAAATTATTTTCATGAATTTTTTTCTCTTAAGTTTTTGTACTAGACTTATGGAAATGCTTAATAGTTATTCAAATAGGCAGTATGAATCAACTTAGTTTAGTTCTTAGCTTGTGTTCTTCTACTACTGATATATTGCATTTTATGGCTTTACATTACATGATCTCATGATTTAAACGGTACAACTTGTTCTATTTCTTGGCTGGAGACCAATTAAATAACCACTGATGCAAGCAGTTATTACCTGCTTAAAAGGAAATCTGTGGTTTCCTTATTTAAACTGCTGAGTTTTAATGTCCATCGAAAAGTCTGTTATTTCAATGAATAATTTAGCCATTTACGTATACTGCACATTTTAACACTACAAGCATGAATTTAAGACTACAAAAGATTCCTGTAGTTACTCGCAGTCCCAGGCATCAGAATCATACTTGCTTTAAGTCGGGTCATACTTACTATTTAAAATAACAGAGGTTTAAGGGACAGTCATTTTTGATTATTTAGATAAAGAAAACTAAAGTATCAAGTTTACCAGAAGTAGTTGGAGAAATGATTGATCGTAAAGACCTCAAAAACGTGTTTACACATACGTAAGTGGATACAGATGACCAGTTCGAAAAAGATAAAAGGTCAACGGATTTGGAGATGTACGGGTGTCATTTCCTCAGTTTGTCCCTTGGTGGCGTTCTTGAGTCACTTTCTCCCTTCCCGTCAAACTGCTTTATATTTCTTTCCAGAACTGGCTATCATATTTACTGTATTTAACCTTTTTTTCTTGTATTATCGTAAATACAGCGTCTATAATGAATGAAAGCCCCCCAGAGATCATATCTCTGGCACCTACGTCTTTGTATTCATTCTAACCATAAACTTTTGTTGTTTTTCCTCTTCCTGTCTTTTCTTAAGGCTTAAACTACAACACGGACCCTGGATGCTATTTTTCAGCTCAGTCATTGAATTTTTTTTTTTTAACTGCAAAGCAGTTTTAAGTAAGCAAGGTTAGTCGATAAATTTAAAAACAAAACCCAAAAAGTACCGAGTATTGTAAGATATTGGCATAGAAAATAAATCGTTGGCCGAGCTTTTATTAAGTGTCTGTTAGAATGGAGTGATATGTCTATAATAAATTGTCCTTTTTAACCTTCTTTCAAAAGGACATTTCTTTTTCTTGTCCTTTAAAAAAAACCAACAATTCAACATTCTCTCATACTTTGGTTCATACAAGGGATGACGTTGTATCTGATCAAGGCGGGTTTTAGGACACTGATCTCGTTTTCTCTAATTCTGGACGCCAAAGCAACAGCAGCGGCAGCGGGCTCTTTAATTTATTGCAGCCGGTTACACTTTCGATTCCATTTCCTTCTGAACCCTTTCCTCTCAGGTTGAGAAGATAAATGCAGCCTCGGGATTGAAGCCCGGGCGGGGTTTGTGGGTGGGAGCGAACCCGGATATCATCTTCCCTTGGTGAGGTCTTGTACCGCGGGGGATTTAGCCCCCCGGTTGCATTTAATGAAATTGCTGAGCACTTGTGACACTGGCTCTGAGACTGCGGAAATGGGGCGGGGGTGGGGGAATCGGCTTCTCGCCTCCATTCATCCTTCGCGCCGGCTGGAGGCTGGAGTTGGAGTGTCAGTCCCTAGACAGGGGGCGGAAGAGGACGCGAGCTCCGAGCGCGGCCAGGGCGCTCCGAGAGCTCTCCTCGCCTCGCCCACAGCCCTACCCCGCCCATTCCGCTCGCTTTCCCGGGAACCCAACGCACGACCGGGCAGATCTGCCAACACTCTTGGGCTGCTCTGGCGGAAAGGTCGGAGCCGGGGAAGGTGGGGGAAGGGAGAAGCCAGAAGGCTTCAAGGCCTCGGCAGTCTGGCCGCGCTCTTCTCCATGCCGGGCACGTCGGACCCATTTCCCACGCCGGTTTGGCTGCGCGGCGGAGTTGGTAGGGATGAGAGTGGGGAGGGCAGGCTGGTGACTCGCAATGAGGAAACCACTCCACTGTGAAGGACGCCGCCCCCCTCCCCACTCCACCCCACCTCCGGGTCATCTGGAAGGAAATTTCAGCGCTCCAGGGAAAAGCCGCCTACTCTCTTCGCCCCCTCCGCTGGTGTGCGCCTAACGATCGCGCGTCGGAGCGGTGGGCGCACGGGCTTGTTCAAGTTTACAGTCTGGCGAGGCGAGAGGGAGTGTACAGTGTCTCTGCCTACGCGGCTGCCCGAAGTTTGCAAAATCTTCGGAAAGGCGGCGAGAGGACTGAGTGTCCTGCACCATATTGCCGCGTTATGGGAATGCGCGGGCTTCCGCCTTGGACCCTGGAAAAAACGGGACCGGGTGTCTCAGGGAGGCAGCGTTCTGATAAACCAGAGTTTGCTTAATAGAAGGGGAATTCGGCTTTATTGACACTTAGCCTGCCGCTTCTGCGCTGCGGCGCCCGCCCCCGCCCCCCGGCTCGAGACTGCGGCGGTGCGCACTGAGTCTGCGCGCCGAGCAGTTCTCGCTGATGCTGCAGATATAGAGCTGAGAGGCTCCGGTGCCTGCGAGGGGTAGGAGGTGGAGGGACCGGGGGTGGGGAGGCGGGTGGAAAGGCCGGATTCCCGGCCTGGCCTCAGAGGAGGAGCCACTACCTCCGGAGCGCTGATGTTTTAGCAGTCTGGAAAATACTCGCCAGCCCCCTGGCACACACCACGATTGCTCCATCCTCCGCACCTCTACGATCCCCCATCGGGAATGCTTGGAAATCTCTGCCGCCTCTCCCCGCATTCCTGCTGGCTGCGCCCGCCTAAAGAACCGCGCGCAATGTCTGCTCAAAGACTTTATTGGTGTTTGTCTTTAAATCATTCCGCCGCCTCACAGAGGTATCGTAAAGGCAGAGTACCTACTCTGGACGTATTTCTTTCTCTTTTCTTCTTTTCGCTTTAAATTTTCCTTTAAGTGGAGGACCTTTAATGCCTTTAAATTGAGCAAACCGGCTGAGGACTAACCAAAACCTAGTAGCAGCCCCCGTTCTTTTTTTGAGATGGTAAGAATTCCCTCCAAGTACCCACCTCAAGCCCCCCTAATCCTGGCTAGGCCCCCTTGTTTAACTGCCGCTGAAATAAATGAAGAGTAAATGTCTATAGTTCGGAAAACGCGACCAGACTTGAAATCCGATGAGGCGAGCTGCGGTGGCCGTGTCTGAAAACTGGGGAAGCCTCGCTTGGGGGAACACCATCTACGTTCCAGTGGCACAAAGTCAAAAGAAGGAGAGAAAAGGAGCTAGGGACAGTTTGGTACACAAAGTTGACATTAAAGTTTATTTCCCTTTTATCCAGATAGGTGACGCTACACTTTGCCAGTTACTAAAAGCTGCAGGTTTCTGCTCAGAAAATAATATCGAGGCTTCCAACATGTGTTTATTCCCCAGGCGCGCGCACCCACGGTCTACCCCGTAAGCAAGCACAGCGACAGGAATGCCAAGCATTTAAACAAAGACAGAGCACCCTCCCCTTCCCCAAACCTCAGCCCTCCGAACTCTGCGCTCCCAAAAAAGGATCGCTCTCCCACTCTCCCACTCTCCCAGGAGTTCGCTGTTCTTTCTTAACGACTGCAGCCCATCATGGTTTCTCAGAACACCCGCGTAGATCCCTGGCCACACGCTGGGTCCCCGTAGCCACAGCTGACCAAGCTTTAACCAAGAAGCTAATTCGCGAAGCAGAGACAGTGGGTGGGGGGCAGGGATGAAGAACATACTCTGAGAAGGGGAAGGAGAAACGTTTGCTGACACATGTTCGGCGCTCTCACACACGCTCTCGGCATTAGCCAGAGCGAGAAGGAAATTTACCAGCCTCGGGGAGGGAAAGCAAGTTCCCCCAGAAGGCAGCGGCTGCACTCGCTGGGGAGGGAGAGGGACAAGCTTTGGCTTAAGGGGGACGTGTTAGGATTGCGCACACTTGGAGTGGGCCCCGGAGCTGAAGCTGGGCTTTCCGGAGCGGGGCGGTCGGCTAGTGCTCCCTCCTGTCTCCCTCCCCCCCCCTCCCTCCTCCCTCCTTTTCTGAGAGTGTGTAGTTTCCAAGGCTCCACTGCTACGGCCGCCGCAGTAGCGTCAGGGACAAGCTTGAGCCGCAAGCAAGGCAGAGAGCGCCCAGCAGCAACCATCACTTTGGGCAAACTTGGGGGTTTCCGGCTCGCGGCGGGTGAGCTGGAGCTTCCCACTTGCCATTCAGTGTCTTAGAGCCGCGGCAGCCAAAGGGGCGGCGGGAGCGCGAGCACCAGACTCTCCCAGACACCAGAGGGGACGAGACAACTGCGGAATTCACCCGCCGTGCCAGGGCACTTCCGAGGCAACAACCGACTGGCACTTTTTCTCCCCTTGGCAAACTGTTTTTTTTGTTTTTTTTTTTTTAAGCTACTTGGCAGCTGTCTCTGACTCCACCTCCCCCCACCCCATGCCTTGTGCTTTTCTTCGGAAATCCGGACAGAATTGGGCATCTTTGTTAATTGCCGTGGGGGGAGCCCGGCTGGGGTCTCTGGCCAGGCCAGCGTCGCCTGCGCACGGAGCCTGGTTTGCTCACCTTTGAACTGCAAAGGGATCAAGTTCAGCTCGAGTTGCCTGTATTGGGACTGGGAGAAAGGAGAGGGAGCGTGAGGGAGAGAGGAGTGGGAGAAGGGGAAAGGGGAAACGGGAGGAGGGCGGAGAGAGGAGGAGGAGAGAGGGAGGGGAGGGATCGAGAGAGAGAGAGCGGGGAGAGAGAGAGGCTGCAATCTCCTCCCTGAATCGCGCCCAGCGCTGCAGATCCCAGTGCTCGGACACGCGGGCCGAATGCAGGTGAGGAAAGACACGGACTCTGCGGCTGCGAACCCAAACTTGGGCCCCGCGCGGTGCGCACGGCTCAGCCTTCACCCCCGCGGGCGAACGGCTGCTGCGGTTTCAGGAGGCGGCTTCGAGACTAATGACCTTGCGCAGAGTTGTTAAGAAAAAAGAGAAACCCGAGCTCTCTGGGTGAGACGGGACCGACACTCAGGGCGTCTCTGAAGATGGCTCGGGCTGCTTTTCCGCGCACGGGGGGAACCCGGACGCGAACGGCCGTGTGACTCGAGACGTCTCCACTGCACGGTGCCCGAAGCGACCTGCCGGGATTTTTCATTCCCAATCTGTTGACTGGCTCCCCCGCTGCCTGAGCGGAGACGGAGTTGAGACTGGCTTGTTGCTGGCCCTAGCACCTCTTGCAGGAAGCGACTCACGTTTGCCTGGGCAGCCGGCGCGGAAGCTGGGTCTGGAGTGAGTGGCTGGAACGTGAATTGGACTCAACTCGAGTAGCAGCGAAGACGAGCGGGGTTGGCAGGCGGGGGAGGCTGCAGGCTCGCTCCCGGCCGCTTCCCGGCTCCACCGCCCGCCTGCCGGAGCGGTTCCAGCCCCATCCGACTGAGCGGTGACGGGAGCCCGGGTTCCTCTGCCGGTTGCGGGGATGACTCTGGGGGGGCACCGAGCCCGCGGCGCGCAGTGTCCCGTGAACTGTGAGTACTGCGACTGAACGGCGGCTGGCTAGCGGGCGATTAGCACCCATTGCATAAATTATGAAACAATAACTTTCGGAAGAAGCAAGAGGAGAAAAAAAAAAAAAAAGAAGGATCTATCGCTGGTCCCCCCTGGCCGACTCTGGACGCCGCTCTTGCCCCCTCCCTACGTTCCCTCTTGCTTCTTCCCTTCCCGGAGAGGGGAGAGGACTGGGAGGAGGGCAGGCCAGGGGCCCCAGAGGAGGGGGGCGCCGAGGGGCCGTAATTAGAAGGAGCAATAGCAGCAGCAGCAGGAGAAGATGCTGAGGATGCGGACCATGGGATGGGCGCGCGCCTGGTGTCTGGGCTGCTGTCTCCTCTTTCCGCTCTCGCTTAGCCTAGCGGCGGCCAAGCAACTCCTCCGGTACCGACTGGCGGAGGAGGGCCCAGCAGACGTCCGCATCGGCAACGTCGCCTCAGACTTGGGCATCGTGACCGGCTCCGGTGAGGTGACTTTCAGCCTCGAGTCGGGCTCAGAGTACCTGAAGATCGACAACCTCACCGGCGAGCTCAGTACCAGCGAGCGGCGCATCGACCGCGAGAAACTGCCCCAGTGTCAGATGATCTTCGACGAGAACGAGTGCTTCCTGGACTTCGAGGTGTCGGTGATCGGGCCCTCGCAGAGCTGGGTGGACCTGTTCGAGGGTCGGGTCATCGTGCTCGACATCAACGACAACACGCCCACCTTCCCGTCACCCGTGCTCACGCTCACGGTGGAGGAGAACCGGCCGGTGGGCACTCTCTACCTGCTGCCTACAGCCACCGACCGGGACTTCGGCCGCAACGGCATTGAGCGCTACGAGCTGCTGCAGGAGCCTGGGGGCGGCGGCGGCGGCGGCGGCGGCGAGGGCCGGCGCGCCGGGCCTGCCGACAGCGCCCCCTACCCCGGGGGCGGCGGGAACGGCGGGAGCGGCGGCGGCCCCGGGGGCTCCAAGCGGCGGCTGGACGCGCCGGAAGGCGGCGGCGGGACCAGCCCGGGCGGACGCAGCAGCGTGTTCGAACTGCAGGTGGCCGACACCCCGGATGGCGAAAAGCAGCCGCAGCTGATCGTGAAGGGGGCGCTGGACCGCGAACAGCGCGACTCCTACGAGCTGACCCTGAGGGTGCGCGACGGTGGCGACCCGCCTCGCTCCTCCCAGGCCATCCTGCGGGTGCTCATCACCGACGTGAACGACAACAGCCCCCGCTTCGAGAAGAGCGTGTACGAGGCTGACCTGGCCGAGAACAGCGCCCCGGGGACCCCCATCCTGCAGCTGCGTGCCGCCGACCTGGACGTGGGGGTCAACGGGCAGATCGAGTACGTGTTCGGGGCGGCTACCGAGTCCGTGCGGCGGCTGCTGCGCCTAGACGAGACGTCCGGCTGGCTCAGTGTCCTGCACCGTATAGACCGCGAGGAAGTGAACCAGCTGCGCTTCACGGTCATGGCCCGCGATCGCGGGCAGCCCCCCAAGACAGACAAAGCCACGGTGGTCCTTAATATCAAGGACGAGAACGACAACGTGCCGTCCATTGAAATCCGCAAGATCGGGCGTATCCCACTCAAGGACGGGGTGGCCAACGTGGCCGAGGACGTTCTGGTGGACACCCCCATCGCCCTGGTACAGGTGTCTGACCGAGACCAAGGCGAGAATGGAGTGGTCACCTGCACCGTGGTGGGCGACGTGCCCTTCCAGCTCAAGCCGGCCAGTGACACGGAGGGCGACCAGAACAAGAAAAAGTACTTCCTGCACACCTCGGCCCCTTTGGACTATGAGACCACCAAGGAGTTCAACGTGGTCATAGTGGCGGTGGACTCGGGCAGCCCCAGTCTCTCCAGCAACAACTCCCTGATTGTCAAGGTGGGAGACACCAACGACAACCCGCCTGTCTTTGGGCAGTCGGTGGTGGAGGTGTACTTTCCTGAGAACAACATCCCCGGAGAGAGGGTAGCCACGGTGCTGGCTACAGACGCGGACAGTGGGAAAAACGCGGAAATCGCCTACTCGCTGGACTCTTCCGTGATGGGGATCTTTGCCATCGATCCCGATTCTGGGGACATCCTCGTCAATACCGTGCTGGACCGCGAGCAGACTGACAGGTATGAGTTTAAAGTTAACGCCAGAGACAAAGGCGTCCCCGTGCTGCAAGGCAGCACCACAGTGATTGTTCAGGTGGCTGACAAGAATGACAATGACCCTAAGTTCATGCAGGACGTCTTTACCTTTTATGTGAAGGAAAATTTACAGCCCAACAGCCCCGTGGGAATGGTCACAGTGATGGATGCTGACAAGGGGCGCAATGCAGAGATGAGCCTGTACATAGAGGAGAACAGTAACATTTTTTCCATTGAAAATGACACGGGGACTATTTACTCCACGATGTCTTTTGACAGAGAACATCAGACCACATATACTTTCAGAGTCAAAGCTGTGGATGGGGGAGAGCCTCCCAGATCTGCAACAGCCACGGTCTCTCTCTTTGTGATGGATGAGAATGACAATGCTCCCACTGTCACCCTCCCCAGAAATATTTCCTACACTTTACTGCCACCTTCGAGTAACGTCAGGACAGTAGTTGCTACAGTGTTGGCAACAGACAGTGATGATGGCATCAATGCAGACCTTAACTACAGCATTGTGGGAGGGAATCCCTTCAAGCTGTTTGAGATTGATTCCACCAGTGGTGTGGTTTCCTTAGTGGGAAAACTCACCCAAAAGCATTATGGTTTGCACAGGTTGGTGGTGCAAGTGAATGACAGTGGGCAGCCTTCCCAGTCTACCACGACTCTGGTGCATGTGTTTGTCAATGAAAGTGTTTCTAATGCAACTGTGATTGACTCCCAGATAGCCAGAAGTTTGCACACCCCCCTCACCCAGGATATAGCTGGTGACCCAAGCTATGAAATTAGCAAACAGAGACTCAGTATTGTCATTGGGGTGGTTGCTGGAATTATGACTGTGATTCTAATCATCCTAATTGTAGTGATGGCAAGATATTGCCGGTCCAAAAATAAGAATGGCTATGAAGCTGGCAAGAAAGATCATGAAGACTTTTTTACACCCCAACAGCATGACAAATCTAAAAAGCCTAAAAAGGACAAGAAAAACAAAAAATCTAAGCAGCCACTCTACAGCAGCATTGTCACTGTAGAAGCTTCTAAACCAAATGGACAGAGGTATGATAGTGTCAATGAGAAGCTGTCAGACAGCCCAAGCATGGGCCGATACCGATCTGTTAATGGTGGGCCTGGCAGTCCTGACCTGGCCAGGCATTACAAATCTAGTTCCCCCTTGCCTACTGTCCAGCTTCACCCCCAGTCACCAACTGCAGGAAAAAAACACCAGGCCGTACAAGATTTACCACCAGCTAATACATTTGTGGGAGCAGGAGACAACATTTCAATTGGATCAGATCACTGTTCTGAGTACAGCTGTCAAACCAATAACAAATACAGCAAACAGGTAAGATGCATCCCACATATATTTAAATATCTAAGACAGGGCATCTTCTGCAAAGTCTTGTCTTCTCTCTTCAAGCTATTAGTTAAAATTTTAATAGCAGGAAATTGATGTTGGTGTAATTCTTATACCACTTATTTAGTAGAGGCCATTTACAAAAGGTACACCACTATAGTTTGCACCTTATACCAGAGTTTACTAAGCTACAGAAGAAAACACTGTAAGTGGTGTTTTACGCTTCTCTTGGTATCTGACAATTCTAATTCATCCTACATTTTTTTGTTTCCAGATAAATATGTGTGAATTGTCTGGATGGCTGGTTTTAACCTAAAATTCTTTTCTTTTGTACTACTAAGTGGATAATTTTATCCAAAGGCAAAATTTCTAAAGTTACTACTGTTGTCTATGCAAATTGGACACTAAAAAAGTTTTAGCTACGTTATATATTATGCAGAATTTTACAGATAAGCAGATGCTGATTCATGCAAATGAAGTACCAAGTCTGAGATATTGAAATGCTGACTATTTTGACAAAAATGCTGACTTAAAAATATTTAATGATATGTAAATGCCATAAAAAACTACATTTTAATATTTCAGTATCTATACAGTTAGGTTTTTATGAAGATATGCGGTTGGCATTTGTAGTATATGTATTTGGTATGAAAAGTTCATAAGCAAAAGTAAATTGCATGAATCATGTATTATTTAAGCCAAGTAACAAAAATGTTCATGTTTGGTGTAGTGTGTGTGAGAATATTTTGGTATGCATTGTGATATATTGCGACTATAAAGGTTATATGGAATATTTGACACAGTTGTTTCTCAGTGAAATGTGGAAACTAAAAAAAAAGGCAAAGTACATTCTGAGGTGAACTTCAGAAAATATATAATTTATTTTTGAAAGTTTTGTTTTGTGTAATGCGTGTGTGAGTGTATAACTCCCAAAGTTTACTTTTCTCACCCATCAACATTTGACATACAACAAATGAACACCGTTTGGAAACTTCTGTATCTAAAGCTGTAGCAACTCTGCTAATAAAATGTCACATATTTCTTACCGCCAGAACATTTCAGGAAACATATTTATGTCTGTCAAGCAATCTCTGTTAAAGAGTGTTCTATTAAATATGTTTTGCATGTGGAATGTGTGATCTTAAAATAATTAAGGCAATGTAAAAAGTTTATTTTATAGCCTCACTGAAGATGTTATTGATGGGCTCATTAAAGGTATAGAAAAGAGATAAATATTAATTTCTTATTGTTTTCTATAATTTTAAAAATAAGCTTTATAAAGAACTGTTTTTGATGTATAGTCCTTTATTGTAGCTATTTGGATAAGGAGAAATAGACATTATGCTTTTATATCCAGTTACCAATGCAATCCAAGAAAACACAGGTTTGAACTACATTGAATTAAATGACTTTAAAAAGATGTCTTTTCAAGTACTGGAGTCTTATTTCCTTTAAACTGAAATATGCTAAGTGGAAAGTATGTTTGTTATCGCTTTACCTAGAATTAGAGGCAGATTTCTATTTTGTTTTTGGTGCTTTTATCTGTTTTATAAACAAGGAAGATTCCAGTTAAAAGTAACAGCACTTTTATAACATTAGTTATAGAACCCACAAATAGAGATTTGTAGAGATTTCTTTAGAAAATGGTAATTTGTCTTAACAAATTGAGAAAGCATGTGAAAAGATCTTTATGCAGAATACGTACTTTACTGTGGTCTTAAAAGGACTTTGTCTCCTGTGGTTGACTAACATTTGCATTCTAAATTATGTAATCTTAAACTTTTGAGTGGACATATCAAGTGGCAGATTTATAGATATTTTATACAACTACCTCCTATGTTCTGTTTGACTCAGCAAATAGGGTTAGCTCTATATTCTTGAATATTTAAAACAGCCAATATCAAGAGTGTGGTGGCATCCTGTCTAAAAGGCAAAGTGATATGCTTATAAATAAACTAATGTATGGTGTTAGTCTCTTAACTGAACAAGGAAGTCCATACATCAGAAGAGAACACCTACAAAGCCATTCAAATAAACCATGCTGTTTGCCAAAAGTAACTTTGAAAAACGTGTATGTTGTTAAGCACTTGAAATATGTATAAAGTTTTAACCACAATAAACAACTGATCTAAAATGAAATAAAGGCAAATGAAATACATTCCCCTTAATGTAATTAGTGATCGTAATTGATATGCTTCATCTACTCAGTATTGCTGTCAGGAGACAAGGGATCCATTTACAAATTTACATTCTGTTTTGACATCTGGCATAATGAGATCTTTTTTGTTCTCATTTTTGTTTGTGCTGTAGATAGATGATTTTCTATATTTATTTTAAAAAGATATTGCCTTTTTAAATATAACCAAAATGTATTTTCTTTGATTAAACCGGAACTTTTTTTTTTAATTCAGAGGTTTCTTATAATTTCTCCCCTTTAATGCTGAATTTATGTAAAGAAAATCTTGAGAGTTGCCGTTTTTAAATTTAATATGGTAGGGATTAATTAAAAAATAGAAGATTTTATCTGACATAAAGCCTTTTTTAATTTATAATTTTTCTGAATTGCCTTATTATAGTTCCTTATTTGTGATACAATGAAAATGATGTCTATTCCAGTGTTATTATCTTCATGAGAATAAGTGTTGCTCTTAAGTTCTCTTAATGGTTAGGTTATAATGAGTTAAACAGCTTTGTAGAAATGAAAGTTTGTAAAAAATGTCCCTCCTCTTTTTTGTTTGTTTTCATGGGTTCTAGAGACAGTCAAATCAATCTCCTATAGTTACTCTTGGGCAGAATCTGGGAGATAATGTGTTGCAGAGATACTGGAATTATTTCAGAAATCCGCACATTTGATGATGTAGCCCAGGTTTTCATAGTTCAGTCCTTTGCAAGTCAAACAAGAGCCCTTGTTCTCAACTAAATAATGTGTCTAATTGAGAAAAATGGGGATCACTGACAGCATTAAGTATCCACCTTTTCATTCCATTCTTCCTTTACTTGGTAAATCTGGCCTTGGTGGTTGTTAAAGTTTTGTGACCTAGAAGTTCAACTGTGCTTTTGATTTGTAAAATGAAAGCAGAAGCATTCTGTTTTCTATTCATTTTACTATGTGTTAAGTATTTTTCAATTGTCTTAAAAATAATATAATTTCAAAAGATTAATAGACAGTATAAAGCTATAGTTCCTACTTTGCATATTATTTTCAACTCCTGTTGAGCTTATCTTTGCCATGATGTTATTTAGATAATGCACTGGCAAGTAAAAATTTTATTTTATTTAGTAAATGGAAGGTAATGTACTTTATTTTTGGCAAGCAGATAGAGGATACAGCTTGAATAAACATTAACTTAAAACTCTATTTGTAGCTGATCCTGAAATTCTCAAACTCAAGAAAAATTCATATTGACTGCAATGACAGTTTCCTTTGCCTAAAAGAACTGCTGAATATCGTCAGGATAATGTTCCCTTTAATTGATCAATTTGTGTTCAATATATCCATTGTATACTTTATAAAGATATGGCGGAAATTATTTTTTTAATTACTTAGATTTTGGAAGCAAGAAATGACTTGCCATCATCTATTACAGTTCTAAGCATAAGAAACCTGAGTATCGATTTATTTGTGAATGTATATTATACCATATGTATTATAGTAGAAATGCATTTGCATGGTGATGCCAACCCACAGCTTTCTGCTTTAACTCCATAAGCATTACTTCTACAATATGGTTCTGCTATCTATGACCAAGGACACTTTGAAGAGGCAGAATGAATCTGCATATGGTGGGATTTCTGTTACATATGGCCTGAAATCATAGACAAGAGGCTAGTGACTGATGAAAGTTAGACAGTGTCTTTAGTCAGGAGCTATCTACTCAACAGTTCTTGGCTTTCTGGATGTCTGTGAATCAAGGAAAGGGTCATTCACTGATTTGACCTGCAGTGAATATACAATTTTTTTTGAAGTCCAGGTATGACCATCTGAACCTTATCCCAAACTTCTCCTAAGTCAATTAATGACTTTGACTTAAGACCACAAAGTCAATTTAATAATTGTAAGTAAATCATGCAGCTGGACAATTGTAACAAAAGCATTCTTTCTTGTTTTCTTTTATCTTTGAGTAAGTACATACCTCATGTGGAAAAGCATGCTCCTGTGATAAATATGTATCATAATCCCTCTCTCTCTCTTGCTCTCTCACACACACCCATACAGACACACACACAGATATATTCATGTAAACTAACTATGGTGCCATTAGGCTCTTATTTACTGTGATATTCATACATTGGTATGTAGAAAAGACTTAAACTTTAAACACACACAAAGCTGACATAAAATATATCATAATCAAATATTTAATGTCAAAATTTCTAGAGATGTCACAGTTTACAATTAAAAGATATTAACCAAACCAATCTCCTCACTTTGTAGGAGAAACTGAGGCTTAGTTTGAAAGTTAGTTTGACTGAGATCGTAAGATTATCAGGGATATAATGTGGACTAGAGTCCAACTCATGGAATGCAGAGTCCAGGGTTCTTTTTTTTTAATTATTCTACCAGTAGGAAAAAAAATTAAATTTCTGTAACTTTTTCTGTATGTATTTCAATAGTGACAGAAATCTCTTGAGGTTTTCTTATGTAGGTATAACTATATATTTGGCTATCAAAACTGATGTTTTTTTACACTAGTATATAATTCTGCTTTGGGTTCTAGTTTTTGTCTGTAAAATTATTGGGGAAATTGTATTCCAAATTTTATAGATTTTTAACAAATTCATAGTTTTTCCCCCTTAAATAAGATAGCAATTAATGGCATTCATTAAAGTAACTTAACATGGTTTAGAACATACATTCAACAAGTTGAGAGAATTTTTCATTTTAGCAGAACAATGACAGTAGACATAAGCTCCTATATAGCATTTAGTATATCCTCAATAAAAACTTATTTGTAATGGAAATTAATAAAGCTTTCTATACATTGTTTATGAAAAAAACTTTCTATGCATTCTAACTGGGATGATCTTTTATTTTTTCCATCAATAATGATGATTCTTTTGACTTCTACACTGTTTTTCATTTTGCCAACTTTGCAGATGCACTTTACTTGAATAGCGTCCTTAACACACAATTGTGGACTATTTTTTTCCTCTAATTTTTTAAAGAAAGTGCCATTTTGTTATTTTTCAATTGAATTGCTTCCTTGATAGGCAGTTTACCAATCTAGCTTTTTCTATTCTAAATTTAACCTATTGGTAAAATATAAATTGGTGAATTTATTAATTTCAAAAGTAAAACCCATACTGTTTTTAAAGCTAAATAAAATGTAACAAAACCATTGCTTTATTATAGCCACCAATGCTTTCAAATATTTTAACATCATTCCTTTTCCTAGAAGAGGATGGTAGTAGAGGTTATATATAGAAAATTTAGTATGATAATTGTTAAGAGTTTTATGTTTAACTTGTATATAACTGAATTCTAGGCTATAGCAAAGCTCATCATCCATTTATTTACATTTATGACTCTATAGAAATAGTAGAATCTTTAGGCATATATATATATACACATATATATATGTGTGTGTGTGTATATATATATATATATACACGCACATACATAGAGAGAGAGTCAGCTTTGCTTTTCTATCTTATTTATTTTAAAAGCCCTTAGAATCTTTCCTAAAGCAGCGACTCTGTTTCGGAACATTACACAGTGCTTTATTTAGCATTAGTGTTGTGAGAGAAATCACATTCCAAGAAGAACTGAGCTGAAACCACTAAAACTAATCTTAATTATCACTTCTGGTGAATTAATGTTCTAAAGGCAGATAAAGGGTTATTTTCAGGAATTTAGTGATGTTTGTATTGAACTGTAATGCTGTTTATAAACAACAACAACTTAAAACGATTACAGCTTCCAAGTAGGATTCATCCGAGTTGACTTTTTCCCACCTGAATGTATTTATTATTTACAAACGCATAATTTGCAAATAAAAATTCTCTGCTCTAAAACCTCCACCACAACATTCCAGTTTTGGGCATAAGCCATTGGGGAAATTTCTTCAGAGTTTTTTCTTTTTTTTTTTTTTACCTGCATAAATCTTTATTTTCCTTCTTTCAGATGCGTCTACATCCATACATTACTGTGTTTGGCTGAATTCCACTCAAATATGATGCTCCATTATGCACCATACTCTGATGACCTTGCTACTTCGAAAGCTGCTGGAGCCTGCCCTTGGCCGTGGGGTGTCAGCCAATCACTGCTTGTTCATTTGTTGTGCATTTGATTTTTAATTTTTTTTTCTCATTTAAGGAAAAATAGTATTGAAATAAATAAACTTATAAAAGAAAGAGTATTAATAAAGAAATATGCTATTAGTGAGTGTCAGTTACCAGGAACTACATTCTCAGAGAGGTAGTTAGCAGAATTTAATAATGAAGTCTTTAAAAAAAAATCTAAAAGTGTATTTCAGCAATGATTTTAAGACTCTGGCTTTGTGTAAACCAAGGAAAATTAAGTCTATGAAGTCTCTGTCTATAATATATTAAATAATGACTATGAATAAAATCCTAAATTACTCAATAGTTTTAAAGTGTTACATATTCAAAGCCTTTTCCAGCCCAGGGAGATAGTTCTGCTAGAGTGAAGGATAGTGTCTCTTGCGCATTCTGGGTGTATATTTCTAAATGCCACTGTGTGTATTTGTATGTGCTCCCACAGATTATATGCAAAGACTTTGAGCAACATTTATAACAAATATTTTCTCTAAGACAAATTTGAGAGATTTATTTTGTGCTTACCACAGGCACTGCCAATGGGTTGTTTTTTCCCTAATCTTGAAATATTTACCAAAATATCTGTAGAATTTTCACGACTTTGTTGTTGTTGCTAAATTTCTTAAGAAAATTTAGAACCTTTGAGTTAGATTCACAGTCACGGTGATCACATTCAGAAGGAAGTAGTTTTTGTTTATCAGAAGACTATTCTATCTGATGTCAGGTAACATAAGTTCAAGCAGCTTCTGAGAATTCAGCATGTTATATATTTTTGAGAAAGCAAGTAGCTGAATTTTAGCTATACAAATAGTAATTTTCTAGGTAAGTCAAGAATTCTCTGCATGTTCCCTCTAACTCTCTGTTTATATATTTATGTCTCTATTTGTCATGTTGTATGTGTTTGTGTGCCTAAAATAAGTGTTCCATATATAAACTTTGATAATTTTGTAATATATTTATCATACCATCTGCCCTCTTAAAGTTTCCCCAAGTTTTGAGATACTGACCAAGAATTCCAGATTCTTGAGAATTTTTTGGTGAATTATTGTCAATATAAAAGCCTTTTAAGGAAAAAAAATATGGGACAACATAAATATACAGAGTGATAGGAAATGCTCACTAACACTTAATCACTAATGCATGTATTTCAAGTTGTTTATTTTATTAGCTGTTTATTTAACTTTGCAAAAAGGAAATTTTCAGAATATCACTGAGACTATAGTGAAATTCTTCAATAAAACCTAATTATCATTAATCTCTCATTTTGTTTTGAGCATAGGACCAGTGTAAGAAACTGGTAAAAAACAAAAACGTCTTACCACTTTTGGCTTCTTGGAAATATTATGTTTTCTCATCCTAAAGTAATAAACTTCCTTAGACGTATACTTAAAATCCTGGACTGAATCACATCAACTCAAAGACAAGTTACAGACAAACAACAACAACAACAAAAAAATGTCCAGAATTTTGAGATAAACTAATGTGTAACCACATGGAGGGAATATTTATGAATACCTTCACAAAGAACATTCTGAGGCACGATTTTGCAAACTTGGGTATGTGATTCAATTTGTGAATTTCTACCACAATCCGAAAGATGCAAAATAAAGCAGAAAAATTTCAAGTAGACCATTCATACAGTGAGGCTAAATATTTTCTTGTGCAATCCTTATTTCAGTTGTGTTTGTATGCCTGCATTAGCCCCTGCTTTTGGTTGCTATGTACAAAATTTGTCTTCTTCTGGAAGGAGCCCAAAAGGAATGAGAACCACCCCTTTAGATTGTTCCAAATGGGAAACAGTGGCTATTTACTGTTATCATTAGAAAACATAATAAATCAAAACAAAAAAGTACTAACAATCCCAAGGATTTTAGTGTGCTTAAAAGCTGAATCAGAATAATCAACAGCAGCAAGCTATGAGATGTCTATTATCATCCCTCTGATGTTTTCTTGTTTTGTTTTTTTTTTTCATCTTTGAACATTTTGTCATTGGTTCTTGTCCCTGCACAGACTTCCCCTCTACCCTAACCCCCTGCTCCCAAATGTTCTCTACATCAGATCTCTTGACCACTCTCCATTTCAGTTACTGGAATTTACCATTTAGGGAGGTACCAATGGACAAATGGAAATAGACTCAGAGCAATCCACCACCTTATATCTTTTAGCATTTGGACATTTTATTTTAAATGACAATGCAATACACTGCAGTGGAATATGAGGATGTTAGAGACTGATTTAAGTAAAGTTTATTTATTTTAACACATCCAATATCAGCTGATACTGAGTATGCAAAGAAAAATAAGATAAGTCTTTGTCTTCATGGAATTGATGTATTGTAAAGTAGATTACAGAGCAGAAAAATGATAGATTGTGTTTGCCCTATGCTTCTAAAGTTTCAAATCATTGAATGCATGTTTGCTCCTCAGAGCAATCTTTGAGGAAAAGCACCATTATTATTTCGGAGGTAAGGAAACTGGAGTAATGAACAGCTTTTTCAGGACCCTGATGGAACTAGCAAAGAACTTGATCAAGTCTCGGAAGAAATAGCCAATCAGAATTCAAAAGTACTGAAAGCATTTGGTGGAAGTGGTGAAATTTGTGCTTTTGAATACAGTATATTTTTAGACTTACTTGGGTAAACTCTTCCCAAAAGAATTAGAACAAGCCCAGTTTTTCGAACTTTTTCTAGTCACAACCTACACTTTATACTATCAAAAAAACTGTTGTGGGGATAATGTGAAGATCTAATCAATTACCCTATTTTGTAAACAACAGCCCCATATGAGATTAAAAACAGACAAACCTCAAGAATTAAGTAAGCAACCAAGATTATCATTTATTTTTGAGGCTATCTCTAGAAAAACTACCAATATCCTCCAGAAGTAATTCCACAGTTTGAAATGTCTCTGGGAATTTCTATCTGTAATTTTGCAAAACACTTATCTTGGTTGTGTATAACTTTTGTAATCCATTTATTTTCTAGAGAATGGGTTGCTTTGCTTTCTCTTTTATACACTATGCAAGGCTTTGTAATTAAAATGATGGCCAAAACAAAACTCTTTAGTGCAAAAATAATACACTACTACTTAAGGCAAGGGGTAGGTGAAGCTCAGAGAGACTGCCCCCAAGTTTGTCTTGTCCATCAAGAGATTCCCAGTGCCTGCTAGAGTGCTCAGCATACAGGAGATACCCCTAAATATTTGTGAAACAAACAAACGATCAAAGGGCCTGGGCTTTAGTGCTAAGGAGCCTGAAAATCCGTCGACATCAGGTCACTGAACTGTGGTATGGCCTCTTTGATTTCAAACTCTGAGAACATCCTAGTTGTTATTTTCTTTCCCTGCTGGGTGATGTCTCCAGGATAAAGGACTACCTGCCGGGTTGGCTTGAGTCCCTGCCTTCTCTGCAGGATGTCTCTCTTGTTTCTGTACCAAATGAGCAATTCTCTGATTCCCCCTCCTGGCTTCTTCTTAGTGGTGTTATAAACACCAAACCCTTCAAAAAGATTAAACTAAAGCAAATGTGGGAGGGAGGCACTGGTCACACGGTAGACTTCTGATATATTTTGAGGGGCTGTGAAGAGGTGTGTAGACATCTGGGTTTTCAGGATTTTTTGGGAGATCCTCATCTGTGAGGAAATATGGATACATGCACGCCCATGCACATGCATGGGTCTCTGTATTCATCAATTTATATATCCCTGCAAGTATTATTCATTCACTGTGTCAACCTATGCTCACTGATAATGTATTATTTTTTTCCTTTTTCATTCTGACTCTCCCAGGGGAGCAGTTGTTTTTAAAGATGAGAGTCTAGCATATCTGTAAAGAGAAAGATGTACTTGATGTACTCAGGAAAGAAGTCTAGGAGAGGGGATATGTCCTTCCTGTGGACTGATGGGCAGCAAAGCTGAGAAATGCCTTACAACTCCAAAGCACTCCTTAGAAGTCCCGAGATTCTAAGAAGTGCCTCTTTTAAATTGCAAATGACCTCTGAAGGAGTTGATTCTGTCTTTGGCACACCTGGGTGTCAATTGCTCTAAGCGGATAATGAGGTCAGCACCTCCCAAAGATCAATAGTTCTTAAGAAATGGGGATTTTGATGAGGACCCTGAGGAAGGGTGAACAGCCTTCCCCAGTTTAGAAGACTGAGACCTCTGTTAAGGCACCACGTGTCTGGGACTCCAGCTGGGAGTCAGGAAGTAAGGTGAGATTATAGCCGAAAAGGGTATTCAGTCCTGATAAAAGCAAAGGTTTGTGTCCTTGATTTTGTGACCGGAGGGCTGACACTAGATGTCTAGGTTTTATAAGACTGTAAGACTGGTGTTAAAAAGTAGTCAGGGTTTATTTTCTCCCATTTCTACTAGTTGTTTTGTTTGGTTTTGGTTTTCAGCCTGCAGTATCAGTGCTCTCTATCTTCATTCATTTTCTACTCCTGTACTTTCGTGAGAAGAAGAGGAACAAAGGAGAAAAGAAGGGGGGAAAAGGCAACCACTGCATGGCTATACACTCACCTTCTCCCTATTATTATTATTAGACTACTGTAATCAAAATAGTTGCCATATTGTTGCCATGTAGCTGTTGCTTATCCTAATTTAATTAAATTCTCAGAAATTGAGTGCTATTAGGTCTTTACTGGGGCTTTTGCCTGGAGAATCCCATGGACAGAGGAGCCTGGTGGGCTACAGTCCTTAGGGTCGCAAAGAGTCGGACACAACTGAGCAACTGACAGTTTGACTTTCACTTCAGGTCTTTACTGAGGGCTTCTCAGGTGGCTCAGTGACAGGGCATCTGCCAGCCAAGCAGGAGACACAGGTTTGATCCCTGGGTTGGGAAGATCCCCTGGAGAAGGAAATGGCAACCCATTCCAGTATTCTTGCCTGGAGAATCCCATGGACAGAGGAGGAGTCTGGTGGGCTACAGTCCATGGGGTCACAAAGAGTCAGACAGGACTTAGAAAATAAACAGCAGTAACAAAGGTCTTTACTATGTGCCAGAAACCTGACTTTTTAACACTTCCCCCTACTCAATTCTGACTGCAGAGGGGAGGTCGGGCTATGAAAGACTTGAAGTTTAGAGCCCCTGAAATTCCTCACTTCTGCTTATTGGCTTGGTTTTTGACAGCCTCTGACAAAATAGAAAACTGAAGCCTGATAAGGTGATAGGAAAATCTGCCTTTTGCCCTGACTCTGTCGCTGACTGGCCAGTGCACCCTTGTATAAGTCCTATCAAGTCCTGAAGCTTCTCAAACGCATCTTCTGTCATTTTACATAATAACCCTTGCTCTGATTATGTGACAGGGTTTATGCAGGTCGCATAAACTGTTGGGACTTATAAAACACTACTGTAACTTGAGATAGTATTTCTCCATATCTATGAATTTCTCTAAGCCCTACTTAAACTGCACTTGCGCTTTTGGAATATTTTCACTATTTATAATATTATATGAAAAGGGTTTTTTTTTTTGGTTTCAGTTTCTTGGCTCTTTTTGTTTATTTTGTCATAATCACTTATTTGAAGCCTCTGATGTTCTCTTATCCTGGTTGATTTTTTGAAGTAATGTTGATCAAGGTGCAACTAGGGTGTGTACCTATCCATAGACCAGGAGACACTGGGTTTTGTCCAAAGTCATTACAGAGCCTATGACATCTAAATGGGAAAAGGGAAAAGAAATAGTTTATTGCTGCAAAGCAAGTAGCTTAGGAAAGACTCACAATAGTTTGTATCCATTTTGATACTTCTAAAATAAATTCACTACTTTTTAACAGTCCTTTCCTCTTCCGTTCGGTATTTCCTAGAAGTTTTTCTTCCATTCCTCACGTACAGTCTCTAACATTGAATGATCATTTATTGAGCTTTAGTTCTGTGTCAGTCACTCTGCAATGGTGTCTATACCACATTATAACATCGACTCCTCCTAACAGTTCCAGGAGACAGGTTCCATTATTTGCTCCTTGTGGCACATGTAACCTGGGAAAAAGAAAACAGAAACTCATAGGTCCCATCCTCTCTATTTAAAGCAGGTGCATTCAGCTACTTGCAGTCAACTCTCCTCCAAAATAATTCTCTCTCCAAACCTGAGAGTTATCATTAGCACAGTAGTCCTGATAGATTTTAATCTGTGTGCTTCTTTATTTAGGCTTTTGTGTGCATTTTGTTCTAGTCCACAATACCAGCTGTGTATCCCCAGCAGTCTTAGAAGACAGTCTGTGTTAGTCTGCAAGGGCTGCCATAACAAAATACCATAGACTATGTGCCTTAAACCACAGTAATTTGTATTTTCACAGTTCCAGAGGCTAGAAGTCCCAGATCAAGGTGCCAGCAGATTCAGAGAGAGAGAGAGCTCTAGTGTTCCTTTCTCTTCTTCTAAGGAAACCAGTCCTATCAGATTAAGGCCTTAACCCTTCTGATGTCATTTAACCATAAATTAGCCTCAGAAAGATTCTAATTTCGGGTAAATCACATTGGAGGTCAGCTCTTCAACATAGGAATTTTGGGGGCACACAATTCACTCCGAAACAGAATGTATTCTTAAAGGATGTGCGCTCATCTTGTCCTGCCAGAACACCAGAATGTATTCTTGACTGGAGCAGAACACGTTGGACTGGACCACTGTTTCTTCGTGAGCTTGTCATTCACCACATACAGTCTGTTCTTTGATAGTAAAGAAGTTAAAAGAACCTTCCATTTAAAACCTTTCCATTTTACAAGAACCTTTTTTTCCTATCAATTTCTGAAAGCAGCCCTATAGATGTTCTTGGCATTGATGAAAAATTACTATAGCTTTTGTGAAAAAATATGAACGTGTAATGGGTATGCATGTGCATAAAATTTGAAGTTCATTTTTTAGCTCATTATGTCTAACTTTTTATGCACATCATTGAGTGCTTTTTGCAGTTTTCAGTTTTACAGGGATTTGTGATATTAAATGGGGCTTTCCTGGTGACTCAGATGGTGATATTAAATACCATCTTAGTTATTTTAATTTTGCCAACTGGTATGAGTTCATGCAGGTATAGTAATTATGTAAAATCAATATTTGTATAAAATAGTCCAAAAATTGTTTCACAAATGTAACAGAATTTTTTAAAATGATGATGTTAATATTTAGTCTAAAATATCTAGTATATTATTAGCATTAAAGTTCAAATAAAAAGTAGTAGGAGTTAAGGGGTGGAGGGAGTCGGTTGAAACAGCAATAATATAGGCTTAATAATCATTTCAAAGGACAGTTTCAGTGGATTTTCATGCATAGTGGCATAATTGGTCTGACAATGATCCAGTGAGTCTGATTCCCCCTAATATTTGGAGATGGCCAAACGTGTAACGGAGGCTGATCCCATGCTCTGAGTGACTCTTCACAAACTATTATTATGTGTGCATGCAACACGGTACATCAGTGCAAATCCATGGGCACATCAAGTTATTTTTTTTACCCCCACTGTGTCTTTTCATTTTCTTAATAAAATTAAAATTTCATGTGATAAAACACATAATGAGTAGCCTGGGAACTATATATATATATGTGTGTGTATATATATATATATATATATATATCTCCATTGGGCTGTATGAAATGGTGATATTTTAGGTATAACACAGGATAAACCCATCAACGTCAGAAAAAGGAAGCTCTTTTCTGTCCTTTAGTCAGAATTTCTAGGCGATGGAGCATAACAGCTGAATAGATCTTTCCTAAGAAGTACAAACTTTCTGAGCTAACTTTACATTTGACCCCCAATATTAAAAATGGCAAGTTAAACAGTTGTTTTGTTCAGGGAAATGGCAATAAGTGTAGCCTAAATCTGAATTTTTAAAAAACCATGTCTAAATCTGCTTTTCAACGTATTTAACTGTTGAACACAAGGACCAGTTTTAGACACAGAGATGGCATTTCTATAGGGCATTAGGGACAAAAGATGGTAATGCCTATTTTTTCCAAACCAGTGCAAATGCTATTAGGTCAGGAGTATTAAAATTTACTTCATTACAAAAAAGTCTTACTTTTTTTTTTAGTATTTTACCTTTCATAAGAAACTACTGTGTGTATGTATGTATGTATGTATCTGTATGTATGATATGTATATGCATGAATATGTGCGTGCTAAGTCACTTCAGTCGTGTCCGACTCTTTGCAACCCCATGGACTGCAGCCTGCCAGGCTCCTCTGTCCATGGGATTCTCCTGGCAAGAATACTGGAGTGGGTTGCCCTGCCCTCCTCCAGGGCATCTTCCTGACCCAGGGATCGAACCTGTGTCTCTTACATCTACCTGCATTGGCAGGTGGGCTCTTTACCCCTAGTGCCACCTGGGAAGCCCATGTATATGCATATATACATATAAATATATCCTACAAAAGAAAAGTAATACAGTTAACATTGCAGAGAGAAAATACTTATGCCGATTAGGTGATTATATGCAGGTACTGTTTTAGGCACTGGAGAAATGGCACTAATGAACATAGACAAACATCCCTTCCCCCACGGAGATTCAATTACAGTGGAAAAATTAAAAAATAATAGCTAAACTTGCTGTGTTCTACACACTGGTCAACATATTTTACATATATTATCTCATTAAATAAGTACAACAGCCCTACAAAGAACACCTGTAATTGTCTTCATTCTGTAGATGAGGAAAGTGATACACAGAGTGAGCTGAGTAACTTGCTCATCATCCCACAATTTGCAAAGTGTCCGAGCTGAGGTTCAAGTGCAGACAGTCTGGCTGCAGAGGCCAGATGTGCATATGCCAAGTACAGGGAACACATCTATTTTATAGCCAACTAGTTCCGGAGAATGAAATTGAATTCACCGACTTCTCTTAAAGGCTTCAATAATATTTCAGCCTTCCTATTTCAATACCTTTTACTGTGTTCTTGAAATTAGGTCACTCAGTCCAATTTTTTTTAATAGTACTACCTTAAATCTTAAAGTTCAAATCAAAAAATGGGAAGATAGATATTAGACTAGTCCACACTTCCCACTTTCTCTCTACCCATTCTGTTCTTTGGGGAACACCTCATAAATATATTTTCCCTTTTTTTGTTATTTTGTTTTAATGTTCTTTGTTTCATTAAGTATTTCACACATAGTCTGTTCTGTAAGTTATTAATACAACTAGGAAAAAACAAATTTATTAATTTTTGTGAATTGCCATTTGATTAGGATGGGAAATGCCTTTATATGAGAATAAAATTTTATTTAGAAAGAATTAAAAACCTACTTTGTGTTTGTTTTTGTTATTTAGTCCCTTAGTCATGTCTGCCTCTTTGCGATCCCCAGTAGCCCGCCAGGCTCCTCTGTATATGGGATTTTCCAGGCAAGAATACTGGAGTGGATTGCCATTTCCTTCTCTAAGGAATCTTCCTGACCCAGGGATGGAACTTACATCTTCTGCTTGGCTGTCAGATTCTTTACCCCTGAGCCACCAGGGAAAGCCCTGTCTTTAAACTAGTACTGATTATTAAACATTCGATTAAAATATGACCTATGTCATTTTCAGTTTTTTTCTCTTAAAACATTTTATCAGTCTATTTCCTTACTTAAACTTCATATATGTTTCTTTATGAGACACATTTTTTCTTTTTTCTTTTAAATTTATTTTTTAATTGAAGGGTAATTTCTTTGCAGAATTGGAGGCAAATTTAATCACCTAAAATTCAGAGGGGTGTCACTGAGGCCCATCTGAAATTGCTTCTTTGTGACAATAATGATGTACCCATTTCTGCCATGACAGTGTCTTCCTAATGTATTGATGATACTTTATTATAGGATGCTTATTCAACAGGTATATGTCTCAAAATATAAATCTTTGTAATATAACTCTGGATTCAGCTATATGTCTCTATACACTTGTGATCTGGATTGATCTTAGTATATGTTTAATATGATTTAAATTTTTTAAGTTTCAGAATTAGTGAATCAAATGTTTGAGGCTGTTATTTTCACACTCCACCTAATAATTCGTAGAATTTTGTGTGTTTAAAAATAAGTATTACAAGTATTGCCATCCTTGCTGTTATTCCCTACTAAGAAGAAAATATGATTAACTGGTAAAGAACCCAATTAATAATCCCAGCCAGACCTCACATGAATTCTTGCAGAGCCCAGCAGATCACTTCTTTACCATTTGGTTAAAAGTTGAACTGCCACTTGAAAACAACTGACTTAAAGCCAAAGAATTCTGGAAATTAATCAGTGTTAGTCATTGGCCTGGACTTCCCTGGTAGCTCAGCTGGTAAAGAATTTGCCTGCAATGCAGGAGACTTGGGTTCAATCTCTGGGTTGGGAAGATCCCCAGGAATAGCGCATGGCAACCCACTCCAATATTCTTGCCTGGAGAATTCCCATGGACAGAGGAGCCTGGCAGGACAGAGGAGTCCATGGGGTCAAAAAGATTCAGATACAGCTGAGCGACTAAGCACAGCGTAGCACAGTCATTGGCCTTATAAGTGTGAGCATCATATGTACATTTTAACATTAGTGAGTCTTAAGAGTATAAGCAAAGTAGAGGATGGAACAGTTTGGTTTGAGTTGGAAAGATCATTCAAATTTAGTGTATGAAGATGGATAATTAGTGATGAATCTGTAAACTTCAATGTAGCTATTGGTGCACTTTCAGAAAAAGGAAGAGAAGAAAAGACAAAGAATGCCATGTGTTCGGCATAACCAAATTGTAAGGACCTGATGAAATACACAATTCAGTCTGTATGTATTTTTGTCAGTCTAGCAAAATGTTTCCTGGATACACCTTGTAGTCTGTGTCTTTTATTTTTTAATCCACTTAGGGGAAGGAATTGTTTTCAGTCCCCAGAAATAATAGTATGAATACCTACCTTTGACAGTATGCAAGTAATAAAAATACATGCTTATGTGTTCTTGAGAATGCATCTCTATTATTTTTGAACTTTTTGATTGTTTTTTTGTAAAGCAAGAACAATTTTTTTCAGAGCACAGGTCAGAAACTCCTAATGGCAAGTAAGTTACAATTGTGTAACTGCCCTGTTTCACCCAAGAAGTGGTTCAGTGAAGAATTTACTTTACTGTATGCTTATGCTTTCAAATATCTATCATACTGTTTACCCATCACTAGATAATGTGAACCTTGAGGGACTTAAAGTGCTTGATATCCCCACTATGTCACATTATAGTTAATGGGATAGTATATGCCTATTGTGAAGGAAGGACAGACATGGCTTGTAAATATAATATCAATCCATACACAGTACTTCTGTAATCTTTGTATGTCTGTATACATTTCTCTACACCAGAAATGCTCAGTTCTACATTTTAGGTGTCATGCGAAGAAAATGAGAGCGATTTGCATGAAGCCTAAACAAAGGAAATCCAGCCACGCTTCTAGCCTTTAATTAACTGTGTCATACACTCTTGTGCAACTTATCTCGTGTTCAGAGATGACCTGCATGCTGCTCTTTTGATCTCTAGCATCAGTAAGGACTAAAAGAGGACTGCCACTTGACCTGTGAATTTTGTTTTGATGTTTAATAGTATCAGAAAGAAAGAAATTGTTCATCATAATCTATTTCATATAAAAAGATGTTGAAATGCAGACAGATGCTCACATCTAAAAGCATGACTTTCCCATATAATATGCCTCCGCATTAGTGAGTACAATCCTGGCTGAGAGGCAGATGCAGCTTTTATAAGGTTTATTTTGGTCTTGATCTCTGAAGTTGAACAGATCACTCAGTTTTTCTTTATCTCATTTTCCCAATGTATTCAAAACTCCATGGGAAATAAGAAACTGTAAAAATCAAACAGTGAAACTTTGGGTATTGATGAATGTCATTTCTATGGTAGTAAACAAGCTATCTTCAAGGAGGATGGAGGAAGATTAGGCAAAAATGAAGTAATGATGCCAAAGCTGAAGCTACATATTTTCCTAGAAGAGTCAGTTTTTAAAAATAAAGAATTCCTTGTTACCAAAAATAGGTGTTGTCATTTTATTCCTAACACTCATCTGTGGAGGAGAATTGAAGACGTATTATTTTGTCACTCTGAGTAAAAACAGAAATGTCTTATTGAAGAAAGGAGAAAAAAAAATATGCTTCAGAACCAAAGAGGAAAGTCTCAATTTACAGAAAAAAAAAAAATGCAGGATTTTGTTCAGAGGCCCCACATATGTTTGGCTTCTTTCTTTCTTTCTTTCTTTTTTATCATTTAAGCTGGTTTCTTGCTGGGCCTTTTTATTGAATAATTGAAAAAAAGAAAAAAAGGGATGGGGGAGGAACTTTTTCAGCAAAGGCAAAAGATAGTAAAAAAATAAAAGAACTAAGGGAATACAGGTAGGAAGTTGTATCTTTCTGTACTTTAATGATTGCCTACATTTTCCCCCCAAAATTATAGTTGAAAAGGTCTGAAAAAAATATCAAGCCCCGAGCAAAGTGTTGGAGAATAAAACATAACATCCTATGCACCTTCTACTTCCCATGTTCATGCTCATTTCTACTCTTTCTCTCTCTCTCTCTCTCACACACACACACGCACACACACACACATGTCCATACTCCCACAAACTCAAATGACATTAAGTTTTAACACAGTCATGCATTTATCTTTGCAACCCCCCTCCCAAACAAATCAGTTTAGGGAGCGTTGAAATTTGGGGGCATGCTGGCATTTTTGAAAGCTGCTTTCAGAAAAATGATCATTAATCCTCTCAGTAGATTTCAAGTTGTGGAGGAAGATTGCTGGAATAATGGCTTCAGCAAAGTGGACATTCTGCGCTTGGCAGTCTTCTGCAGGACATCAGATTGTCGGCAATCTGTGTTTCTCAGACCCGCGGCATCCTCTGCAGCAGCTTCAGTTTGTGATAGTCTGAGGTGCTGCTCTTTTCTTTCCCTGTGGCATTCTGTAAGCTTTTACACTTGCTCTAGCTTCATTTTTCCCACCAAGCAGACTGAGTTTTCTCACTGTCTCAGAGGAAGTCAGATGTCAGTAAGTACCACGCAGCCAAGTGATAAGAATATTTTAAACACCGAATGTTTTTGACGTTTTCAGGATCCCAGCTGCATTGAGAAAGCTATGAAGGACTATTAGATTGAGGGTTTTCTCTTTTATCAGCAAGTTTCCAATATTCCTCGATCACATAACTAAAAAATAGTATAAGAATAAAGGTAGATCTTGAAGTTTCCCTCAGATGTGTCTCCATCAACCTAATTGAGGAGGGATGTTAAGTAAGATTGCTGGAAGTTACATGCCCAAATGAGTGTTGTTTATTCATCTATCTAACCCCCAATTATTGATGTCTCATGGAAGTAGGCATTTAAAACAGGAGGTCACAATCTCATGAAAGACAGCCTTGTAAAGATATCATTTTAATATAGTATGGTAATGGCTATCATGGGTTTTATAGGTATTTTGGGAAGGCCATAACTGATTCCTAGGAAGGTTGATACTGGTTAATGACTTCACACAAGTTATAATGTGGCTTTAATTTCTTTCTTCTGCATCAGCCCTGAACCAGTCTTGCATTATTGTACATAGGCCTTAACTGTTCTCATGAGAGCTGAATTGGAACCTCATCCTCCTTTACATTTCAACAGGTGTTTGCTGTTTATGCATTTCTAATGGATTTTTTCTTTGATTGTTAAAATTAGAACCCGTTCATGAGCAATTCAGTTAGCCTCATTGCTTTGTTATTCTCTGTCCCGTTGACCAAAAACTAAACTTGCTCACTGTAACTGTTTGCTCTGAATTCTCATATCAAACTACCTTTAAGTGGGAACTATTACTCTCATTGAAGAGACTGAAAAAAAAGACACATGTGAAAAGCGATTTCCAAGAGAGGAGTCCTATAGATGCTTTTAATCAACATTACTGGAATGTTTACACCCTCTTGAGGCAACTTCTTTGAAAAATAGAACAACTCATCTGAATCATAAATTGTGTTTTTCTAAAAACAGCCATGTAATCTTGTATTTTCATACCTTGTATTTATTTATGCCTTGATTATCAAAAGTGTTATAGCCTGGGAGATCCTAAGAAAAACCTTAATGATTTTTTTTCTTAAATTTCTAATTATTTTAGATGCTTTTCATTTCTTCTAGTGTTCTCTTTTTTAGCCGAGCAACTTTCATGTGTTCTATTAACACTGGTACTTGTTATCAGCTGACTTCCAGATAATCCTGCTTAAGTGACTGGTTGATGATAGCTTTTAAAATATTGCCTCTCCAAGTTATATTCTATTCATGGAGGATTCTGGAAGAACAAAAAGCCCTGATGTGAAGCTTTCTAACAAAGGGATTTATATAAGTCATTATCCAGAATACAGAGAAAAACATTTGGAGATAAAACAATCCTAGTTGATCTTTCTCCTATCATACTTGGTCCCTTGATCTCTTAAAGGGGTCACTTCACAAAAGATTTTTAGTTTTTTGTTCAGGTGGCAGAAAGGAGTAAGATATTCCTTATTTAATGCCAGTGCCACCCAGCGTCTAATTTCTTAGTTCATTTTATATATATATATATATGTATATATATATATAGTGGTTTTAGTTGCTAAGTCATATCTGACCCTTGTGACCCCACGGACTGCAGCCTGCCAGGCTCCTCTGTCCATTGGATTGTCCAGGCAAGAATACTGGAGTGGGTTGCCATTTCCTTCTCCAGGGGATCTTCCTGACCTAGGAATCGAACCCAGGTCTCTTGCATTGCAGGCAGTTGATTTACTGACTGAGCTATGAGGGAAGTCCTATATAAATAAATATGTATGTATAATATGTATGTATACGTAGGAGACACGGGTTTGGTCGCTGGGTCCGGAAGATCCCCTGAAGAAGGAAATGGCAACCCACTCCAGTGTTTTTACCTGGGAAATCCCATGGACAGAGGAGCCTGGCAGGCTGCAGACCAAAGGGTCGCAAAGAGTTGACTACGACTTAGCGACTAAGCATACGTATATATATTCAGTCAGTTCAGTTGCTCAGTCGTGTTCAACTCTTTGCAACCCCAGGGACTGCAGCACGCCAGGCTTCCCGGTCCATCACCAGTTCCCGGAGCCTACTCAAACTCATGTCCATCATATCAATGATGCCATCCAACCATCTCATCCTCCGTTGTCCCCTTCTCCTCCTGCCTTCAATCTTTCCCAGCATCAGGGTCTTTTCCAAGGAGTCAGTTCTTCGCATCAAGCGGCCAAAGTATTGGAGTTTCAGCTTCAGCATCAGTCCTGAATATTCAGGACTGATCTCCTTTAGGATAGACAGGTTGGATCTCTGCACAGTCCAAGGGACTCTCAAGAGTCTTCTCCAACACCACAGTTCAAAAGCATCAATTCTTCAGTGCTCAGCTTTCTTTATAGTCCAACTCTCACATTCATACATGACTTCTGGAAAAACCATAGCTTTGACTAGATGGGCCTTAGTTGGCAAAGTAATGTCTCTGCTTTTTAATATGCTATTTAGGTTGGTCATAGCTTTTCCTCCAAGGAACAATCGACTTTTCATTTCATGGCTGCAGACACCATCTGCAGTGATTTTGGAGCCCCCCCAAAATAAAATCTCTCACTGTTTCCTTTGTTTCCCCATATATTTGCCATGAATGGGACCAGATGCCATGATCTTAGTTTTCTGAATGTTGAGTTTTAAAGCCAACGCTTTCACTCTCTTCTTTCACTTTCCTCAAGAGGCTCTTGAGTTCTTCATTTTCTGCCATAAGGGTGGTGTCATGTGTGTATCTGAGGTTATTGGTATTTCTCCTGGCAATCTTGATTCCAGCTTGTGCTTCATCCAGCCTGGTATTTTGCATGATGTGCTCTGCATATAAGTTAAATAAGCAGGGTGACAATATACAGCCTTGACATACTCCTTTCTCAATTTGAAACCAGACTGTTGTTCCATGTCCAGTTCTAACTGTTGTTTTTTACCTGCATACAGATTCTGAGGAGGCAGGCCAGTTGGTTTGGTATTCCCATTTCTTTAAGAATTTTCTGCAGATCATGAACTCCTTATTGCCAAATTCAGACTTAAAGAAAGTAGGGAAAACCAGTAGACCATTCAGTTATGACCTAAATCAAATCCCTTAACGATTATACAGTGGAAGTGGCAAATAGATTCAAGGGATTAGATCTGATAGAGAGTGCCTGAAGAACTATGGACGGAGGTTTGTGACATTGTACAAGAACATTGGACGGAGGCAGGAGTCAGGACCATCCCCAAGAAAAAGAAATGCAAAAAGGCAAAATGGTTGTCTGAGGAGGCCTTACAAATAGCTGAGAAAAGAAGACAAAGGAGAAAGCAAAAGAGAAAAGGAAAGGTATATCCATTTGAATGCAGAGTTCCAAAGAATAGCAAGGAGAGATAAGAAAGCCTTCCTCAGTGATCAATGCAATGAAATGGAGGAAAACAATAGAATGGGAAAGACTAGAGATCTCTTCAAGAAAATTAGAGATACCAACGGAACATTTCATGCGAAGATGAGCCCAATAAATGACAGAAATGGTATGGACCTAACAGAAGCAGAAGATATTAAGAAGAGGTGGCAAGAATACACAGAAGAACTATACAAAAAGATCTTCATGACCCAGATAACCACAATGGTGTGATCCCTCATCTAGAACCAGACATACTGGAATGTGAAATCAAGTGGGCCTTAGGAAGCATCACTACGAGCAAAGCTAGTTCCAAAGGTGATGGAATTCCAGATGAGCTATTTCAAATCCTAAACGATGATGCTGTGAAAGTGCTGCACTCAGTATGCCAGCAAATCTGGAAAACTCAGCAGGGGCCACAGGACTGGAAAAGGTCAGTTTTCATTCCAGTCCCAAAGAAAGGCAATGCCAAAGAATGTTCAAACTATTGCACAATTGCACTCATCTCACATGCTAGCAAAGTAATGTAGATAAAAGGTAACATTATATTTTAAATTCTGGGGTAAATTTTGGTCTGGAAGTCTCTCATCCCCCAGAGGTAACAGAAGCTGATAACTCTAATTTAGATGGTAATTTTTTAAAATTAGAAATTCTTTTCATATTATTTTTGAAAAATTAAAGAGAAGCAGCACGCAGAAAGGTCACATATTTTAAATGCTCTTGTCGAGCCTTATGGTAAAAAAAAAAAAGACTTGGAAAATGTGACTTTTTGGAAGAACAAACTGAATTGATTTTCTAAAAACTGTTCTTGTTGTTCAGTCACTCAGTTGTTTTTGATTCTTTGCAACCTCATGGCCTGCACCATGCCAGGTACAAGGCCTGCAACGTGAAAGGAGAGCAGAGGGCTGGATGCTCTGAATGGGCTTCACTGTGTAATTAGCCTTGGCTGCAATCTTCCCCTTCATATTTTGGCATCTCTGTTTCCTTGTTTTTGTGCTACCAACTTTTCCAGTCTCCTGAGGCCTTATTTTCAACAACTATTCCTGAAACCCACCCCATTCACTTTCTACAGAATTTACAGAGTCTCTGTATAATTCTCTCAGGGCAACAGTTTAAGCCTATCCTTAAGCTGGGATATTCTATTCAAAGTATATTTACACTGGTGAATGTTAGTGGCTTGATATGTTAATATCACTAGCACCTACATGTAGGAACTAGAACTTACCTTAATGCTACAACATTCCAGCTAGCAATGGTTATTTCAACTATCTAAGTCTGGCTAATGTAAGAGAATTTTCTTTATTTTTCCTTCATTCTTTTTTCTTTTCCTTTTGTTTTTCTTTTAAAAAATTTTTTTTAATTGAGTAGAGTCTAGTTAAACCATAGATAGATTTTTGTTGCAGTAGGCTTTTGAACATTTAGTAATAAAGTTTGCTTTTATCACTGGGTCTTTTATATCATTGGTATCATGGTGAATTACTTCATGAATCAGAATATAGCAGTATAATTAATCATTCGAACAAGATGTATGATGTGTCTTAACACTTTAAGTATTTTAATGCATTTTTGAATTATTCTCCATCATGGCAGTTTACATCATGGTTTTTAAAAAGGTGTTGGCTAAAACCATTTGTGTAATGATAAAATGTTTTAATACACTTTATATAGTTAATGTTGAATCATATCTAAGAAAATGGAGGCATTTCCTACTATACAACCAGAGACTTTAACTTATGTCCTATGGGATGTTGGCTAATGCAACTAATCACCATTTTCCAGGTATCTTCCAGGCCTTACTTTAGTCTTGAATTAGTTTTCTGTTGCCTTTGTAACCAATTATTAATAGCATAATAACTTAAACAACGATTATTTATTTGTTATATATCTGATGGTCAGAAGTCAGAAATGGGTCTCCCTAGGCTATTATCAATGTATTGGCTGCCATGTGTTTCTTTTTGGAAGATCTTGCCTTTTCCAGTTTCTGAAAGCTGCCTGTATTCTTTATCTCTTGACTCTCGTCCATCTTCAAAGCCAGCAGTGACTGGTAAAGAGTATTTTTCATATATCACCCTGGCTGTCTTCTGTTTCTCTCTTAATCATTTAAGGATATTGTGGTTACATTAGACTCACTTGGATGATACAGAAAAATATTCTTATTTTATGATCAATTGATTAGAAGCTAATTCCATCTGCATTTTTAATTCCTTGTGCCATGTAGGGTAATGTATTCATAAATTCCAGGGATTAGGATATGGACATCTTGAGGGGGAATCATTCTGTTCACTGTAGGTCTGATAGGCAAACATTCTAAAAACTCGATAAGGACAGTTGATAAACCACAAAATATTATTTGGGCAGTCTCCAGTCTGCCTTTTCCCCATGAAATCACCAAATAATTATTTCATTATTACTTCTGTATCTCACTTTTCCCTCAAAAGAATTTATTTGTATTTGAAAAAGCTTAAGGATAGAAAAAGCTGCAATGATTTTTTCTGTAAGATAAGCTGTCAAATGTTTTGCGATGTAATATGATTTAGTGATTTACTCTTAACTTTAATAACCGTTTCTGACTGCAGCAACTTTTCACACTGTTTATTTATTGAGCTTACTAATTAAGTACTAATTAAGTAAAATACTATGATTGTAGTTAGATAGGGTCTGACTGACTTGATCAACAAGAGGCAGTAAAGAGGTGAGATTAGCTTTGAAACAGAGTAAATTTGATTCCTCTTTGAGTCTTCGATATCCTCATCCGTAATTTGAGAATAACATTGTGTGCCAAGTAGGGATATTATGAGGGTTAATGGGATAATGGAGCACAGATCCTGGGACATAACAGAAACTCAACAAAGGATAGTGTCTTTGCTCTCTCGGACTTGGCCTAACAGTGATGCAGCTAGAGGAATGACATGATGTCAGGGCTATCTTGAGGGCAGTAAAAGGTAATTATATCTGGCACTAGACGTAATTCCTGTCTTTCTAACTGCTGTGGCTGATGATTCGTTTGATTGCAGGAGCCCATACTATGGTTGGACTAGTAGTTGTCAAAAGAGGAAAAGTTACGCTTTGGTTTAGAAAAGGCCATTCATTCATAGCTTACTGATATGCATTCAGTTTAGGCTCACATGTATTTCCATTGGAGACTATGGAACCAAAATAATGTCCCCTGGGAAAGAAAAAAATAAATGTAGACCCTGGAGAAAAGATGCAGTTTCAGCAAGTCTCATCAATTAATGTTCCCTGAGATCCTAGTGGAGACATTACCTGCAGCCTCTTTGATTTCTGAACTTTGCAGGACACGTATATGCCAACATCTCTTGGTTCCTTAAAGTCTGATAGCAGTTTGTATCTCTTTGGCCGAATGAGCAAGTTTCAATAGGACTGGGTTTTCTATAAGAGGAGCAGAATGATAGAAGCAGTCCCTAGAAATCTAAAACGCATTAAACATCTTTCTTACTTTAATGTAAAATGATCAAATACTTAAGCATGCCTGGAATTACTCTATTTTTCTATTGTAATTCTGGTGGGCATTTTTGTAGAAGGGGTTCAGAATATATTATCTTTGAAGAGGATTTCAATTGTCAATACAACATACTTGCAACATTTTTCTTCTAAGGGTTAGAAATATATATAATAGATGACTAACTATATCACTCACATTTAATATAACATCCAGAAAATTCCATCATGACTTTTGCATTTCATAGGAAACTCAATGGCCCTGGTGATGAAACCCTGTAATTTAGGCAAATGATAATATAAGGAAATCTAGTCAATATATGTTTACAGTATGAAATGAAATTATGACTTTGATATAAAAACATTTTGTACCTATTATTACACTCTGTAGGATTTTTCCCAGTACATGTTTTTTAGTTATTATGAGTTTCATTTCCTCATCTGTGAAGGTAAGTGTTCTAATAATGTCTATTTATAGACTTATGTAGTTCAAATGAGATTAAATAGGTGAAAGTAATCTATAAATTGTATATTGCTCTAAAAAGATGATTTATATCTATTGGATAGAGTCCAGGAATGTTACTAAACATCATATAGGGCACAGGGAAGCTACTCATGACATGGAAATATAATGCTTAAAATGTCAACAGTGACAAGGTAGAGAGACCCTGCCCACTGAGTCCCACCTCTATGCTTCAGGGGAAAAGGAGAGAGAGAAGTTAATAAAATAAGGTAAATATTTAGACAGGGCTGCCCAAACTGGCCTTGGAGACTAGGAGTCAGGGAGTAAATACTCTGACCTTTATCTTCTCTCTCTTTAGTCTGAGTCAAGAATTTCCACTGACTAAACCTGGCTATAAGCCAGAAAGAAAGGGATTCTGGGCATGTAATCTATATTGGGGGTTTGATGCCTGGGCTGGGAAGATCCTGTGGAGAAGGGAATGGCAGCCCACTCTAGTATTCTTGCCTGAAAATTCCATGGACAGAGGAGCCTGGAAGACTACAGTCCATGGGGTCACAAAGAGTTGGACACAACTGAGTGATTAACACACAATCTACACTGGTCAACATCTTGGGTATAGAGCCTGATCATATGGATAAAGATGAGATTGGCCAGAAGAGTGTATGTTGGGGGGGTTGGAATATTTAACCCCATTCACAAATCAGTCTCTCTAGTTAATATTCAACTCTGTGAGTCCATGAGGAAATGATGTCTGTGGCTTGGTTCACGTATATGCAGAGATAAGAGTCACCCATGGGTACAAATCTGAAGAGAAGGAAAATTCAGAAATCCATCTGTAAATTAATTCTTCCCCAGATAGTTTGTTCATCATATTAAAACACATTAAAACATTTTCATGTGCTTCGTTCAATGGTATAATGTTGTCTATTTGTGCTTACTCAGTGATTTAATTTACCAAGTTATTGAAATTATGTTGAGTACTAGGTACTGATCCAAGTGCAGAAGACACAAAAAATGAACATAAAATGGCCCACTCTGGAAGCATCTTTGATGTAGTAGGAGAGACAGCTATATAAACAAATTACTAAAGCACTTGGCCTTAGGAAGCATCACTATGAAGAAAGCTAGTGGAAGTGATGGAATTCCAGTTGACCTATTTCAAATCCTTAAAGATGATGCTGTGAAAGCGCTGCACTCAATATGCCAGCAAATCTGGAAAATGCAGCAGTGGCCACAGGACTGAAAAAGGTCAGCTTTCATTCCAATTCCAAAGAAAGGCAATGCCAAAGAATGTTCAAACTACGGCACAATTGCACTCAGCTCACATGCTAGCAAAGTAATGCTCAAAATTCTCCAACCCAGGCTTCAACAGTACATGAACCATGAAATTCCAGATGTTCAAGCTGGATTTAGAAAAGGCAGAGGAACCAGAGATCAAACTGCCAACATCCACTGGATCATCAAAAAAGGAAAAGAATACCAAAAAAAAATCTACTTCTGCTTTATTGATTACGCCAAAGTCTTTGACTGTGTCAGTTCAGTTCAGTTCAGTCGCTCAGTCATGTCTGACTCTTTGCAACCCCATGAGCTGCAGCACGCCAGGCCTCCCTGTCCATCACCAACTCCTGGAGTCCACCCCAACCCATGTCCATCGAGTCGGTGATGCCATCCAACCATCTCATCCTCTCTCGTCCCCTTCTTCTCCTGCCCTCAATCACAACAAACTGGAAAATTCTTCAAGAGATGGGGATACCAGATCACCTGACCTCCTTCCTCAGAAATCTGTATGCTGGTCAAGAAGCGACAGTTAGAACCAGACATGGAACAACAGAGTGATTCCAAATTGGGAAAGGAGTACATCAAGGCTGTATATTGTCACCCTGCTTATTTAATTTAGATTCAGTGTTCAGTTCAGTTCAGTTCAGTCGCTAGTCGTGTCCGACTCTTTGTGACCCCATGAATCGCAGCATGCCAGGCCTCCCTGTCCATCACCAACTCCCAGAGTTTACTCAAACACATGTCCATCGAGTCGGTGATGCCATCCAGAGTACATCATATGAAATGCCAGGCTGGATGAAGCACAAGCTGGAATCAAAATTGCTGGGAGAAATATCAGTAACCTCGGATATGCAGGTGACACCTCACTTATGGCAAAAGCGAAGAACTAAAGAGCCTCTTGATGAAAGTGAAAGAGGAGAGTGAAAAAGTTGGCTTAAAACTCAACATTCAAAAAACAAAGATCATGACATCTGGTTCCATCACCTCGTGGCAAATAGATGGGGAAACAATGGAAACAGTGACAGAATTTCTTTTTGGGGACTCTATATAATCACTGCAGATGGTGACTGCAGCTATGAAATTAAGACACTTGCTCCTTGGGAAAAAAGCCACGCCCGACCTAGGCAGCATATTAAAAAGCAGAGACATTACTTTGCCAAAAAAAGTCCGTCTAGTCAAAGCTATGGTTTTTCCAGTAGTCACGTATGGATGTGAGAATTGGACTATAAAGAAAGCTGAGCGCCGAAGAATCGATGCTTTTGAACTGTGGTGCTGGAGAAAACTCTTGAGATTCCCTTGACTGCAAGGACATCCAACCAGCCAATCCTAAAGGAAGTCAACCCTGGATATTCATTCGAAAGACTTATGCTGAAGCTGAAATTCCAATACTTTGGCCACCTGATGTGAAGAACCGACTCTTTGGAAAAGACCCTGATGCTGGGAAAGATTGAAGGCGGGAGGGGAAGGGGATGATAGAGCATGAGATGGTTGGATGGCATCACCGATGCGATGGACATGAGTTTGAGCAAGCGCCAGGAGTTGGTGATGGACAGGGCAGCCTGGCATGCTGCAGTCCATGGGGTCACAAAGAGTTGAACACGACTGAGCGACTGAACTGAACTGGACTGAAAGCACTCGGACTTCATATGTATGAAGTAGTATGGGAGAGAAAAAAAGATACTAACTTTTCCTGGAATGTAGAAAGTGACCTTCACAGAGCCTTCAAGGTCAAGTAGGTGTTTTCTGGACAGGCAAATAGAAATACTTAGGGCAAGACTTCGAGGTGTCCTTTGTCACAGAGTGGAAATGGTGAGTGATAAAATAAGTGGAGTTCCGGTTTCTAAGGATTTTGTATGCCATACTAAGATACTGGAACTGGTACTACAAAGTAGCTAAGAATCATTAGCTGTGTGGGTAATGCTAGTGCAAACTGACTTAATTTTTTAAAATTTTCTAACCTCTATACCCTTGTATAGTATTAACCAATCAGAATTTTGTCTTTAAAACCTTTTAAGATATCTTAAACGTGATGCTGTACCAATTCAATTATTTCTGAGTGAGCTTAATATAGTGAAGATTTTGCAGAGGCATTTGGAAGTTCAAAAGTGATAGTACTTAATAAATGTCCTTTGCTGGGTTATTCTGATTAAAGTGTTAGAGGATCAAAGATCTCAGAAACATTTTGAGAATAAGAGTCCCTCTTCTGCTTCTCAACTAAAAAATGTTTCTTAAATCCTCACAAGCACACTAGGAAATATTTCTTATATCATTATCTTTTAGAAAGTTGTGAAGTAATCATAGTTGGGGGACAGTTGTATTGAAAGTTTTTCAGCTACATAATTGGAACTCAAGTTTAATATTATGTAAAAGTGAGAGTGTCAGTTGCTCAGTTTGTGTCCAACTTTCTGTGATCCCATAGAATGTAGCCTGCCAGGCTCCTCTATCCATGGAATTCTCAGGCAAGAGTTCTGAAGTGGGTTGCCATTGCCCCCTGCAGGGAGTCTTCCCAACTCAGGGATCGAATCTGGGTTTCCTGCATTGCGGGTAGATTCTTTACCATCTTGAGCCACCTGGGAAGTCAGCCCTTACATTACGTGGATGCACTTAAATTTGATACTCTTTGATACTCTTTAAATGGGGTCACAAAGACAACTAAGCGGAGCAGAGTGCAAATATAAATGTATATATTTTTTCTTAACCTCTATAAAATTTATTACTCTTTTTGTTCTCAGAACACATTTCCAAACCAAGAGAATAATGCCAGGAGTAGGGGGTATCAGCAGCTACCTGCTGTCTCTTCTCTTTAGTTTTGAACCTGAAGTTTGAAGGAAAATTTCACTATAATTGAGTAATTAGCCTCAATATTTCCACTTCTTAAAATAATGAATGTCCAAAGCTATCTTTTGGTCTGAATGTGACCAATGTTAACAATGCAAGAAAATATTAGAAGATGCGGGCTCTTCTGCTGACCCTTTTTTAAACCTTCCTAAGTCCTTGTCTTTCAGTGAATCTTGGTGGTCACTGGTGGCCACAGAAGCTGGTGATGGAACTTTGACCCAGCTTCTTCTACCCACGGTCTCTTGTGTTTCTCTTCTCTTTAGCATTCTTGTTTTGGGGTGTATATGCCTGAAATAAATGGGACAAAATTTGTGAATAAAGGTGTTTGACCCCACATACACTGTTACTATTTAAATAAATGGTAATTCAATTTGCAATGGTGTTGGTAAATGATATGTTACTGTAACCCAGTTAAAAATATTAGGCTTCAAAATGGGAGCATTTGAACTTGGTGTCACGGATTTTGGGACGTTCTGAAAGGAATAAGTGCTTAGATTCCAGGAATCTCTGATTAAATTATATTAATGAAAGTGGAAGAGTTCTCAGTGGGCTGGTATGGAAGATAAAATACCATAAATGTCAGCATCATGCCTGGGCAACTCTTTAAGTCACTATAAACAATCATGGGCACTATAAAAGACAAGGTCAAAGCCTTTCTCTTAACTTTTTCGTACCAAATCTTTTTGTTCCTGGTACGTATCTCATTTCCCTTCATGTATCTTTAACTGCAAAGAGGGAGATAACCTTTACAACTCTTTTATTGATAAGAAACAGAATGAAAGTCTCTCAGTTTATATGCAGTTGCTGTAATCTCTGAATAGCATATTTTCCGAGTGGTAATGTTAAGTTAGCAGAAATCTCATAAGAAGTATATTTTCACATAAATTACAAATTTTGCTCAGTTGATGTATGAAGATATATTGTCAACAAACTTGAGACACTTCTTGAAGTAGGCCCTGAGCCTTAGGAGACTACCAAGAACTCACCATGTAAGGTGGTATTCCACGTAATCTATGGATTTTTGGCACAGGGCTCAGACTGAGTTTGAACCTGGTTTTCATGGCTAGGACCTTTTTTAGGCTCTGTTAGAGAACAGATTGATTCTGTTATCATTCAGCAAATATTTATTAAACACCTACATTCTGTTGGACTCTGTTGTTCTCATGGTGCTTACATTCTCATTTAAAATGAAGCTATAAAAATTGTTATATATGTGATGAATTTTTAAAAATTGCAAAGTAGCCCCTTCCAAGTATTAGTCTCAAAGGAGTAGTTACCAGTACTTTGTAACTTCATTGCACACATAAATAAAGAAAATAAATAATTATAATTTAAAATATTTGACTACTGTGAAATTTACTGTTAAAATCTTCCTTTTATTCAAAGTGTTACTGACAATAAAAACCACTAAACATAACAGCACAAAATTAAAAGACACTGCTTGGAAGAAAAGCTATGACAAAACTAGACAGTGTATTAAAAAGCAGAGACATCACTTTGTGGACAAAGGTCTGTCTAGTCAAAGCTATGGTTTTTCCAGTAGTCATATATACAGATGTGAGAGTTGGACCATAAGAGAAGGCTGAGTGCTGAAGAACTGATGCTTTCAAACTGTGGTGCTGGAGAAGACTCTTGAGAGTCTTTTGGATAGCAGTAGGTCCTACAGGAAATCAACTTTGAATTTTCATTGGAAGGACTGATGCTGAAGCTGAAGCTCCAATACTTTGGCTACCTGATGTGAAGAGCTGACTGTTTGGAAAAGACCCTGATACTGGGAAAGATAGAGGCAGAAGAAGAGGATGGCAGAGGATGAAATGATTGGATTGCATCACTGACTCAATGGACATGCATTTGAGCATACTCTAGGGGATAGTGAAGGACAGGGAAGCCTAGCATGCTTCAGTTCATGGGGTTGCAAAGAGTCAGGCACGGCTTAGCAACTGAACAACAAAATATATTTCAGAGTGTGTTTCTGAATCAGGTCCGACCTCTGGGTCAGAAAGATCCCTTGGATAAGGGAATGGCAACCCACTCCTGTATTCTTGCCTGGTGAATCCTCAAGGACAGAAGAGATATCCATAGGATCACGAAGAGTTGGACATGACTGTAATGACTTAGCATGCATGCATGTGCTTCTGAAATACATTTTCATAAGATATACTGAATCTCTATACACCCCCTTGTTAAATTGGGCTTCCCTTGTGGCTCAACTGGTAAAGAATCCACCTGCAGTGCAGGAGACCTGGGTTCAATCCCTGGGTTGGGAATATCCCCTGGAGAAGGGAAAAGCTACTCATTCCAGTATTCTGGCCTGGAGAATTTCATGGACTGTTTAGTCCATGGGGTTGCAAAGAGTTGGATACGACTGAGCTACTTTCACTCCACTTGTCAAACTGGAGTCAGGTTGGACTGTCAATAATAACTTAAGCCTCCTTTATCAGTTAGCACCGCCATTGTCTTATCTACTCAGCCATCAAGATATGCTGCAAACCAGAGGGATGGGGTGGGGAGGGAGTTGGGGGGATGGTGGTTCAGGATGTGAGGACACATGTACACCTGTGGTTGATTCATGTCGATGTATGGCGAAAACCACCACGATATTGTAATTAACCTCCAATTAAAATAAATTAATTTAATAACAACAACAAAAAGATATGCTGCAAACACTCTCTAGGTTTTTCTGGAAGGATCGGGCAGTAGTAGAATGGTTTACCCTTAGCCTCTCCCATGACTCATTAGAACATGTCCTGAAGTAAGTTCAGTTCCATATCAGGCAAGCAGCAAAGCACTCCCAAGCCATTTATCAAGTGAAAAGGAAGGAGGTTGTCATATTCAAGCAGACCTAGTGATATGAGCAAAAATGTATCACTGTATTATTTTTCCTTTCTTCTTTAGAAAACATTATATATTGATTTATTTTAGATTATTTAGGGTCTGAGGTGTTTCAGGTTTGCAAAGGTTATGAATTAAAGGTCTTAAATTGTACAGTGTTAATGGGAATGAAATTCACACCCAATGCAGGAGATATTAGTTGGAAACAATAAATCTTGTCAGGCTCAAGGTACTTTTATTGCTGTACAAAAGTGAAGGTCACAAGATAATACTATTCAAGGAAGTATGTAAGACATTTAAAGAGATTCATCATTTATCATATGACATACAGATACCCTTTTAAAAGATTTCAGTATTTTATCTTCAATTTGATTTGGTATTTAAATATTTTAAGTGAACCCTTGAGAAACCCATATGTATTTTTTTGACATTATCTAATTGCATAGTTTAACAAGTGAATGGGTGGTCAAGACTTCTGATGAGTTTCCATAGCTATTTGGTGGTGTTCAGATAACTTCAACAATTTTATTTATAAGGAGGCTTAAGGACATCCACAATGACAGAGGATCTGTTATATATCAGACACTGTGCAAGGTGTGTTTAGGCTGATTAGGTCATTTCATTCTTACAGTGCTGAAGGATATTGTTTTTGTGTTGGTTTTCTCAGGTAAAGAAACTGAGGCTCAATCTTGAACAACTTGCCCAAGATTGTATCGTTAATAAGGGATATAGCTAGACTGAAACCCAAGGCTCTGTGACTTCATGGATTCACCTCTCTAAGAAGTTGATTTAATAACACCAGGCTCACTTAACATCTCGTAATATTCATGCATTTCTGTAATACTAACTGGGGCAAAAACTCAAATGTGCTTTACCTTAGAAAATTGTACAACTTTATTGTTCAAAACTGTATGTGCATCTCTGTTTTAAAATAAATAAACTGCATGTAAAAATTCATTTTCTAAAATTTTAAAGCTACTGCTTTCTTCATCTCTTGGTGGTGGTTTTAAGTGATGCACAGTTCTGGTTCTCATAATTGTTTATATCTAGAGAAGTTTACATGAAAGAAAGTGAAGTCTCTCAGTCATGTCTGACTCTGCGAACCTGTGGATTGTAGCCTGCCAGGCTCCTCCGTCCATGGGATTTTCCAGGCAAGAATACTGGAGTGGGTTGCCATTTCCCTCTCCTGGGGATCTTTCCAACCCAGAGATCGAAGCTAGGTCTCCCGCACTGCACGCAGGCTACTTACCACCTGAGCTACCAGGGAAGTTTGCAGACAAGTTTCTTGCTGGACCCTGAAATCTTCTACCTCCATGTACTCCTTCCTCACTGCTGCTCACAATAAAAAGTGAGGCCTTAGGCCTGAACCCTCAAAATATCTTTGTCCTCCTAAGTTATTTTCTCAGCAAGTGAAGTCTTCAGTAGCTTCCCATAGGATAAAGAGAAGACTGATGAGCAGAGGAAAAGTTTTAGCAAGTGAATTAAGTAATCTGTACTTCTTGATTTATTTCCCAAGTATGCTCTGCTCTAGCCACACTAAACTATTTGCTCCTTGCTCTGTGGAACATTTGCTTCATCAGCTCCGTGCTTTTTGTACATTGTTTTTCTTCTGTCTGAAATGTCCTTTGATCTTTCTCCATTACTCAGCAACAGACATATATTTCATGACTTAGGGTCTCAGCTCGGTGTCGCTTCCTATGCAGTGTTTTCCCTAGCTCCCATGTAAATGAGCTATTCTCCTGCTTTTGGTCTTGATTCAACATACAGTAATCACACTGTGTTCCAATTAATTTTTATGTGTCTATTCCAACAACACAAGAGAAGACTCTACACATGGACATTACCAGATGGTCAATACTGAAATCAGATTGATTATATTCTTTGATTCTTTGCAGCCAAGATGGAGTAGCTCTATACAGTCAGCAAAAACCAGACCGGGAGCTGACTGTGGCTCAGATCATGAACTCCTTATTGCCAAATGCAGACTTGAATTGTAGGGAATTCTAGGTAAAACCACTAGATCCCTCAGGTATGACCTAATTCAAATCCCTTGTGATTATACAGTGGAAGTGACAAATAGATTCAAGGGATTAGATCTGATAGACAGAGTGCCTGAGAACTATGGACGGAGGTTCATGACATTGTACAGGAGGCAGTGATCAAGACCATCCCCAAGAAAAAGAAATGCAAAAAAGCAAAATGGTTGTTTGAGGAGGCCTTACAAATAACTGTGAAAAGAAGAGAAGCAAAGGCAAAGGAGAAAAAGAAAGGTAAATCCATTTGAGTGCAGAGATTCAAACAATAGCAAGGAGAGATAAGAAAGGCTTTTCAGTGATCAATGCAAAGAAATAGAGGAAAACAATAGAATGAAAAAGACTAGAGATCTCTTCAAAAAAATCAGAGATACCAAGGGAAATTTTCATGCAAAAATGAGCACAAGAGGACAGGAATGGTATGGACCTAATAGAAGAAGAAGATATTAAGAAGAGGTGGCAAGAATACACAGAAGTACTATACAAAAAGATCTTCATTACTCAGATAATCACAATGGTGTGATCACTTACCTTGAGCCAGACATCCTGGAGTGTGAAGTCAAATGGGCCTTAGGAAGCACCACTACGATAAAGCTGCTGGAGGTGACGGAATTCCAGTTGAGCTATTTCAAATCCTTAAAGATGATGCTGTGAAAGGGCTGCACTTAATATGTCAGCAAATCTGGAAAACTCAGCACTGGCCACAGGACTGGAAAAGGTCAGTTTTCATTCCAATCCCAAAGAAAGGTAATGCCAAAAAATTCTCAAACTACCGCACAATTGCACTCATCTCACACGATAGCAAAGTAATGCTCAAAATTCTCCAAGTCAGGCTTCAACAGTACATCAAGCATGAACTTCTAGATGTTCAAGCTGGATTTAGAAAAGGCAGAGGAACCAGAGGTCAAATTGCCAACATCCGTTGGATCATCAAAAAAGCAAGAGAGTTCCAGAAAAACATCTACTTCTGCTTTATTGACCATGCCAAAGCCTTGGACTGTGTGGATCACAACAAACAGTGGAAAATACTTCAAGAGATGGGAATACCAGACCACCTGACCTGCCTCTTGAGAAATCTATATGCAGATCAGGAAGCAACAGTTAGAACTGGAACAGGCTGGTTCCAAATAGGAAAAGGAGTACGTCAAGACTGTATATTGTCACCCTGCTTATTTAACTTCTGTGCAGAGTACATCATGAGAAACGCTGGGCTGGATGAAGTACAAGCTGGAATCAAGATTTCCAGGGGAAATATCTATAACCTCAGATGAGCAGATGGCACCACCCTTATGGCAAAAAGTGAAGAACTAAAGAGCCTCTTGATGAAAGTGAAAGAGGAGAATGGAAAAGTTGGCTTAAAACTCAACATTCAGAAAACTAAGATCATGGCATACAGTCCCATCACTTCATAGCAAATATATGGGGAAACAGTGGAAAGAGTGTCAGACTTTATATTTTGGGGCTCCATAATCACTGCAGATGTGGCCTGCAGCCATGAAATTAAAAGACGCTTGTTCTTTGGAAGAAAAGCTATGACCAACCTAGACAGCACATTAAAAAGCAGAGACATTACTTTGCCAACAAAGGCCCATCTAGTCAAAGCTATGGCTTTTCCTGTAGTCATGTATAGATGTGAGAGCTGGACTATAAACAAAGCTGAGCACCAAAGAATTTATGCTTTTGAGCTGTGGTGTTGGAGAAGACTCTTGAGGGTCCGTTGGCCAGCTAGGAGATCCATTCAGTCCATCCTAAAGGAAATCGGTTCTGAATATTCATTGGAAGGACTTATGCTGAAACTGAAACTCCAATATTTTGGCCACCTAATGTGAAGAACTGACTCATTGGAAAAGACCCTGATGCTGGGAAAGATTGAAGGCAGGAGGAGAAGGGGACAACAGAGGATGAGATGGTTTTATGGCATCACCGACTCAATGGACATGAGTTGAGTAAGCTCCAGGATTTGGAGATGGACAGGGAGGCCTGGTGAGCTGCAGTCCATGAGGTCGTGCAGTGCTGAACACGACTGACCTCCTGAACTGAACTGATTCCCACAATGATAGGACTTGCTCAGGAAATAGGATTATATCTGATTAATTACTGAATACCTGGTGTCCTATACATAGTAGGCTCTGAATAAAAGCTTATAGAACAGTTTCAGTGGTCAAATTAATGAATGCAAGCAACCAAATTTTATTTAGGACATATTTAATATGTTGTATGTCAGACAGTGCTCCAGGCATTGGGATATGGCAAAGAACAGCATTGACAAAAATCACTGCTATCTCTGCTATCGTATCTGCTGGAGGGATGAAATGGTAATTAATGATATAAGTACGTAAAGTATTATGATTAGATGGTGGCAAGTGCTATGAAAATTATGCTGGGACAAGAGGTGTAGAGGATGCCATCCTTCTTCTTGGACAGATATAACAATCACTCTGTTTATTTTCTGTCCTGATTCCTTGTTGTTTTTATACTTTTTATGGTAAAACAGAGGATATTGAGTTTCCTAGAATTGGTTGATCAGCTTTTAGGAAATTCTGAAAGTAAAGGTTCTTTGATAGTCAAAAGAAACCCTATCAAACAGCCAAGTTTATGTTGAGCTGTGTTGTATAGAGAAAGAAAAAACTCCTATTTTCTAGGAAGAGTGAAAAAATGGAGATTGAATACTAAATTATTAGATGCCACAGGTTTGCTGCTGCTGCTAAGTCACTTCAGTTGTGTCTGACTCTGTGACCCCATAGATGGCAGCCCACCAGGCTCCCCCGTCCCTGGGATTCTCCAGGCGAGAGTACTGGAGTGGGGTGCCATTGCCTTCTCCGGCCACAGGTTTATCATTATACAAAAATAAAATAAATTCTAGAAATATTTCTTTATCTTAACTACAATTTTATTGAAATACAAATAAATATATTACAATATATACATATATACTGTGTATATTTATATATAAGTGGCTTCCCTGGTGGTTCAGACACTAAAGCATCTGCCTGCAATGCCAGAGACCTGGGTTTGATCCCTGGGTCAGGAAGATCCCCTGGAGGAGGTCATGGCAACCCACTCCAGTATTCCTGCTTGGAGAATCACCATGGACAGAATAGCCTGACGGGCTACAGTCCCTGGGGTCGCAAAGAGTCGGATACAACTGAGCGACTAAGCACTCACTATATATATATGTAATAGAATCAAAGGATTTTTCTACAATATTATGACCTAATTTAATTGAAATATTTTTTAAATAAATTAAGAAATAAATGCTACTTTACATCAGAAAATACCATCATTTAATTTTCACACACAAATCTGCATTCTAAGTACAGATCTATCCTACATACTATTTTTTTAGTTAAAAACAAATGTGACTCTAAAAGCTAGGGTTATATTTCTCTTTTTATTTCTTTTCATTTGACTTCTACACTTCATCCACCTTCATCCCCAGTAATGAAACTTAGTCCTATCTTTTCATCAGACTCTTCCTTTAAAATATTGGTATTACCTCTGTAGATTGGAAATAGACTGTTCATATACACATGCATGCAATTTTTGTTACTGAAAACAAAAATCAGATTTTAAAGTTTCCAGAAGTATGAGAGTTAAGCTTCAAGTTCCATTATTTTTTCTCAAGGACAGTATTCCCAGTGTTTCTGCATGTTTGTGGGTATTCCCTTGCCAAAATTCCTCCCATGATGTCTGTTTCCTAACTGTTACTGAAGATGGTAAAAGGGAAGAAGAGAGAAATGGGAGAAAAGGGTCTTCTATTGCTCCAAACACTCCTCAGCATTGGCTTCCTGCCAGCCTTCCTCCTTCCTCCTCACAGCCTCCTTGGAGTTATGAACTTGCTTTTTTCCCAAAATTCTTATTTCCATGTCCCAATTCTTCTCTCCCTTTCCAGGGCTCTGAAAAGTGTTGACTACCATTAAGCTATATCACAGAGAATCTGCTGGTTTCTTCTGATCAGTGATTGTCTCTTCTTGTTGATGGCTCATAGTTCTGTGATAGTATTTGGAAATTAGACTAAAATGTTCTATTTCTAAAGTGAATTATTATTTTTCTTTTAGTTATAGGAAAAAAATCATGTATTTTTTTTTCTGTTTGGATTTTCTTGTATACATTTAGCTTCTACTTCTGCTGCCTGTTATCACTTCTTTGATAGTTCTGTCACATGACAGAATAAAAATGTTCAAATTGAGTAAACAACCAGGAAACTTTTAGTATAATATTATCAGAAAAAAATGGGCCACTTTTTCAGATGCAGTTATGCTTGTTATATGATTTTATATTAAATGAGTATCATGTATTAATTTTTCTCAATGTAAACTGTCTTTATTCTAAATTTGATTGAATTTATTAAATGCTTCACTTTACCATGATAGTCCTCAAAGTACAAATGACACTGATGAACCCTCCTCAAAGTACATGTGAGAAGCACAACTCAGTACGGCATCCCTTCGTTTTGACTCTTTCCTCCTCCTTCTGAAGCATCTCAACTGTGTGTCTTAAGGAGAGGTGTCCAAAAATGAATCACAGAAGAGTTCCTTCTTCCTCTTCATCCTCTATGTAGTTCTGTCTGCACCCTACATTAAGAAAGACCCACTTGCTTCAACTCCACTTCTACTTCTCAAATCAGTTGTCTGCAAATTCCCCTTAATCCTGAGGTTGACTGTTTGGTTGAGTCAGCCTTCCTAAGGGAAACTGTTAGTTGCTCAGTTGTGTCTGACTCTTTACAACCCCATGGACTGTAGCCCGCCAGGCTCCTCTGTCCGTGGAATTCTCCAGGCAACGATACTGGAGAGGGTAGCCATTCTTTCCCCAGAGTATCTTCCTGATCCAGGTCTCAAACATGGGCCTCCTGCATTGCAGGCAAATTCTTTAGCATCTGAGCCACCAGGGAAGCCCTCCTAAAGTAACTGCTGGCTTTTTAATTGGCACCTCTTACTTATGTCAAACTATATTCTCACCAGACACTAAGTAGCAATGGTCAAATCTTTCAGGACTTCTAGACAGGACAGGATGAGGCTGGATGCTTGGCAGCATCTAATGTATGTTACCTAGGGAAATGGTTTTAAAATTTTTGCCTACAAAAGTTTCACCAAAGGAGCTTTTAGGAAGTACAGTTCTGCTTCTCTTCACCTCAGGCATGGGCAAGATGCCTACATTTTTAAAAAGCATCCTGGGTTATTCTTGTGGAAAATCCTCTAGAGCAGCAGTATCTAATAAACTATCAACAGAAGCCATGTATGTAGTTCTACATTTTCTAGTAGGCACAATAATACCCTAAGAAAGAATCCTATAAAATTAATTTTAATTATATATTTTACTTAACTCCCAGTATCCACAACATTTTAATTCAATATTTAATCACTGTGTGTGTATTCAGTCACATCAGTTGCTCAGTTGTGTCCAACTCTTTGTGACCCCACGGACTGCAGCCTGCTAGGCTCGTCTTCCCGTGGGATATTCCAGGCAAGAATACTAGAGTGGGTTGCCATTTCCTCCTCCAGGGGATTTAATCAATATGTAATTATTAATGAGATATTTGCCATTCCTTTCATAAAAATTGTCTGCAGAATGTGGTGTGTGTTTTACAATGACAGCATATCAACTCATTTGGGACTAACCTCACTGCAAGTACTCAGCAGCCATATGGAGCTAGTGACTACCATGTCGGACAACGCAGCTTTAGAGAATTGCTTTCAAATTGGTATATAAGCTTTTGATGCTAAGTAAAAGCATGCTTTCTTGTGTGCTTATCATGTGGTTTGCACCAAGCTAAGTTCTTAAAACGCATCATATTAAATCCAAGCAATAATAATAGAAAGCAGGTATGGTATTTTACCTACTTGGTAAGAAAAATACCATGCTCATTTCTCAAACAATTAAATGAGACGTGGCCTTCTTTCTAGTTTAAAGTCTTATACATGTTGAGGAATTGTGTCATATAAATATATCATAAAATAGAATGCAGAGGTAACTTACGATATTTATATATCAATCCCTCATGCCACTTAACCTTTCAGAACTGGAATAAGCATCCTTGGCATGAGCTGGTTGGGAGGACTGGACATAAAAACTGTTTATTATAAAAATGCCGAAATATTATGAGTAACTTTTTTAAAACAATTTTATATTTTCTTAAGATTAGTGTTTTCCTCCTCTGAGGCAATAGGAAAAATTATAAACAATAACATAAAAATGCCATTTACTGGTGACTATTAATTATCTTAAATATGAATGAATAAATAAAGAAATGCTGATGCTGAAGCTGAAGCTCCAGTACTTTGGCCACCTGATGCAAAGAGCTGACTCATTGGAAAAAACTCTGATGCTGCGAAGGATTGAGGGCAGGAGGATAAGGGAGCAGCAGAGGGTGAAATGGTTCGATGGCATCACCAGTCAATGGACGTGTTTGAATAAACTCCAGCAGATAATGAAGGACAGGAAAGCCTGGCGTGCTGCTGTCCATGGGATCACAAAGAGTTGGACATGATTTAATGACTGAACAACAACAAATAAAGACATAAAGTGGGCCAATGTATAATAAAACTATAAAAGCTACAGTTTTTTCAAGGGTGAGACTCTCACCATATCAGCATTTGTTCAAAGAAGGTTATTTGTCAAAAGTTATTTACTCTTCTTTCCCCTTGCTTCCTGAGCACATGCTATGAACATCTTCATTTGTTTTAATTTTAAGTTGGTTGATTAAAGAAAAAGGACTCCTTTTGCTTTTAATATTGCTGAATATTTGAGGATCAATTACAGCTATTAAATTAAAATAGTTTACCCCTCGAGGACTTTCTAAGACCAAAGAAAATATTATTTTAAATGGAGAACATTAGTCTTCTATTGTTACTATCTTGGACTAGATTGCATTAGATCTTCACATTAAGGCTCCAAGTGCTTTGAAGATGTAAAGCCAGTGGTACTGTGTAGAATGAAGCATAAAATCAAACAAACATGTTATTTACCTTGGTCTTTGTAAGCAGAATCAACTTGTTGGATCTGTTTTTATCTATCAATAGAATGAATCTACATACAGTCATAATGTTCTCAACTTGATTACTCACTCAAATGAGAAGGGCATAGATAAATGGCAAATAGCAAGTTAAATATGTTATGTTTGGCCTAAAATGGGTATATAACTTTTAAATCTTTATTTTTCTGATCCTAAGTGTAAAGTGATATGTCAATGAATAAGATTTTTTAGAAACATCCTGATATAAAGTTAAATTAGCGTTAAAAGTTTTGTGTAGATGAGTCACCATTGGGATCTCTCATGTATAGACATTTCAGTGTAAATTATTTGAATATCAATGGCTCTCTTAAATTGTTTATGTAAAATTATCTACCCATGTATAAGATAAACATCGAGGCTTAGAAACTTCTCCCGATGTAGAGGCTACATTCATTACCAAGTGGGTGAATCACAGTGTTACATCAAGTACAGCTGTTTCCTCATGGGAATAGCTGTCTAGTCACAAGTAGGAGATATAATCCCAGGGTGCTCTGTTAGCCTGGGATTTCAGGATCAGTTTTGTTTTTGATCCCACTATTTCTCAAATCCCTTTTCATTAATGATGAAATAGGGTCTCAATATCCTCAGCTGCCACTTGGAAAGAAAAAAAGGAAGATTATGCTGCTCACATCCTAGTCATTTGGTATCTAAGTTTCTTTTTTGCTTTACTATAAATACGTACTTGCATTTTGATAAATTTACACATTTTAAGCATAATTCACTGAATAACCTTTTCTATTTGGAATAAAAATGAAACTTAGAAACAGTGAAAAAGAGCACCAAGTAACTAAAAAAAGATGCTCCCAAATGTACTTGGGAAACCTCACATAAGTCACTGCTAAGTCCCTACTCAGAACCTGCTGCTTCTCGTTCATCCAAGATTGTACCAATGTGCTTATTTGCCACTCCTAGTTTAGTTAAAACAGTTGACTAGAATCTAAATGAAGAGTTATTAACACTACATATGTATTCGGGTATCAGAGGTATCAAGAAATGTTTCTCAAATGTGAGGGAAACATATGTATCTAAGAGAAAATCTTTTTCTGGATCCATAAAGTTACACATACTTCACTGACTTCAGATGACACTAGCTTAGGCAGCCTGATTAGTATTTATAATGATCTCAGTCTCTTCATGTATCCTTTGTTTAAGAATTCAGGTCATTATGGAACACATTTTGGAAATTTTCCACCCCAAATGATTGAATGTGTGTTTAATGGGTACATTACTATATAGATTTAATTTTCATGAACATAAGTAAACCATATTTGCGTCTAATTTTAAGTAATGACTCAATAATTTCATATCATAAAGTGTTTATAGTTTACAATTGACCCTAACATGTTTGTCTATGCAAAAATGTCCAATCAGTTCATAACTGTAGATTTTTTTAAGACATCAAAGTAAATATTACTGTTAAATTTTTTATATGACATTGAAAGAAATCAAGTATGCCAATAAAATGTGTTAAAATACTGGCCTTAAATTTCACCAGATCTTTGTTGTTTTGTGAGATGAAGATTGCAGTCCTAATTCTACTAAAATGCACACAATTGACCTGATTAACTGTTTGGTCTCTTATCTGTATACTTACATACATGATCTGCTTGGGGAATTTCTTTGTAACTAAGAGGCCAGTTAAGGGGAAGGGGAGTAGGTTTGCAGACACTTAGAATGGACTCAGGTACCTGAGTCTAAGTAAGATGGAAAGTTAAGTGACAATTATGTATTAAGGTGTCTCATTTCCTGCACATTGTTCCTGAAAACTATGTGGAATGATAAAGCCATGGTATTAGATAGCCAACTTGAAAACCCTCCTATTTTGATATACAAATCCCATTTTACAACCTGAAATCTAAGAGCAAGAAAGGCCTCTTTTCCATGATATCTGGTGGCTTTATATCTAATGGTCATAACCTTCTAACCTGGAATAGAGGCTATAAGTTATCCTCACAGAGATTTTTCTTTATCATTTTTAACACACTAATTTTTTTTTCTATGTTTTTACATTCTGGAATGTATCTTTAGGACTTGGTAACTTTAGGTAACTTTAGAATTTCTTCTCCAAGTTTCTGCTTTTTTTGATTTTGCACTTTCATGAGCTTCTTTTATACTTCTAATGGAAACATTGGCATGGACAGATGCTCTGTGGACCAAGGGGATAAGTTTTCTTTGTTTTCACTATTGTATTTTCTAGACTTTACAATTATTTAAATTTTAGGATCTGATTGGTAAAACTAGGATGCCAAAAAAAAAAGGAACTTAAATATGCATATGTGCACACACACACACACACACACACACACATATTTTTTTTTGGCAAATTCTATTTATTTTTTAAATGCTTTGCTGTTTAAGGAGAATGTGAGGTGTGCAGGTGCCATGGAGGGTGGGAGAGTTTAAAAGTTGGGAGAGTTAAAGAAGGTATCAAAGGATTTGAGTCAATAATGACTTCAGATATTCAAGTTGATTAATTAGTACTTCCTCTCTTACCTGTTGTTAGTGGTTTAGTAGGAGGCAGTCTGTTCCGTTTAGACAATGCAGCCGTCAAAAGGGTGGGTCAATTATCTAGCCTGCATATTTATAATTGGGAGGGAGTTGGGAGGAGCCAAACTCCCTTGAGACTGGAAGGGAACCCAGTGACGCCTGTTTAGAGACACTAGTGGGCTTAGAAAAGACGTCACAGGAAAGAGTGACTGGGGACTCCATACCAGTGGGATCTTTGCCTTTACATGCAGGAAAAAAAAGAAAAGAAACTGAAAAGCCCCTCCTTAATTATTAAATGCTGTGTGTATTGTAAGTTTTGCAAGTAGCAGAAGTTTTAGAGAATTTTATATACACTTTTCAAAAGGGCAACTAAAATTCAAATTTTGGTTGCTATTTTATTCTTTTGTAATATTTCCCTTGCAAAGTGATTTGACCTGACAAGACTTGTGATGTGCTAAGTGATAACATTACGTGATTTGGAATTTAAGTTTTATGATAACTGCTTCATTGTGTCAAGGGAAAACACATGTTTTTAAATTTGCTTAACTGAGAACTGGCTGTTTTTACAGATATTATATAATAATGTGTTATTTGTTGAAATATTTATTATATAAAATCTCAAATGTAGAGGACCAATTATATATAAAATAGTAAAACCATGGCTCATTTAGGGGGGAAAAAACCTCTCTTTTGTATTTTATTAATATTTTGTGGTAAAAAATTACCAAAAAGTGATTTTCTAGAATATTATATCTGATTCATTTTTATTATATTATTGCCATTTTCATTACATTCTCTTCAAATTGCAATAGTTTGGAACTATTCAATCCTATTTTATTTCCATTATAAACAGATGCATAAGTATATATTAAGAAGAGATGGTGCACCAGGGGAAAAGAAATATGTATAAAAATATTTAATAATCTCAAATATTTTGTTAAATTATTTTTCAATGTTTGTTGGGTGAGTTTGACCTATAATACATTGTTACTGACATTAGCCTGCATCTGATACATTTTCATAATGTCATATCAAGTTTTAAAATTAGTGACAGTGAAAGTCACTGTCCTGTCTGACTGTGACCCCATGGACTGTACAGTCCATGGAATTCTTCAGGCCAGAATACTGGCATGGGTAGCCTTTCCCTTCTCCAGGGGATCTTCCCAACCCAGGGATCGAACCCAGGTCTCCTGAGTTGCAGGTGGATTCTTTACCAGCTGAGCCACCAGGGAAGCCCAAGAATACTGGAGAGGGTAGCCTGTCTCTTCTCCAGCAGATCTTCCCAACCCAGGAACTGAACCGGGGTCTCCTGCATCGCAGGCAGGTTCTTTACCAACTGAGCTACTAGGGAAGCCAAAACATAATTGGTTGTAAATAACTTAGTCCCATTAGTTAAGTTGCTCAGTCGTGTCCGACTCTTTGCGACCCTGTGGACTGTAGCCTACCAGGCTCCTCTGTCCATGGGATTCTCCAGGCAAGAACACTGGAGTGGGTTGCCATTTCCTTCTCCAGGGGATCTTCCCAACCCAGGGATCGAACCCAGGTCTCCCACATTGCAGGCAGACGCTTTAACCTCTGAGCCAGTACAAATCCCCACAGTATTGGGAATAACATGTGACTACTGAAATCTTACCAGGATCTCTTTCCTGAGCAGCCAAACAGCATGATTTTACATTTGATGATACAGTAGTCAGGTATAGACTTGTTAAAATGAAAAATAAGACATATTTCCTGAATACGTTGTGTTTGTTCACTGTGTTGTCAGGTAAGAATTAGCAGTCTGCAGTCATCCACTTTATAAACTATGATCTAATCGGAACTCAAGAGCTAAATAAGAACATGGATGATTAGCCTTTAGTTAGTAGGAACCCCTAGGGAAAACTTCTGTGGAACAGGAAGTGATTGCTGATGATTTATTAAGTGGTAATCTTGCCTCTGAGAAAATACTGAACAGTTAACTTCACAGAACAGGGTAGTATCTGTTGGATATTCCAGCCAATTGGTGACCTTTTGCTAGCGGAACTCTAAGGTATATTTTTAAAAGAGAAAGAGATCACAGTAAAAAATGTGAAAGTTTATTAGTAAAAAAATCGTGGACTCATGAAAATCTTCCTTTCACTGGGACTGTGAATCTTCAGGGCTTCCCAGGTGGTGCTAATGGTAAGGAATCAACCCACCAATGCAGTAGGCACAAGAGACACAGTTTTGATCCCTGGGTCAGGAAGATCCCCTGGAGTAGGGAATGGGAACCCACTCCAGTATTCTTGCCTGGAAAATTCCATGGACAGAGGAGCCTGGCAGACTATAGTCCATGGGGTTGCAAAGAGTTGGACACAACTGCACACACACACACACACACACACACACACACACACGTGAATATTTAGTAGCTCAGCTAACAATCAGTAAACCCTTAGTCTCCAAGAGGTACTGAGTAAGAAAACAGTTTTAGAATGTAATAAAACAGCAGTGTCAAATCTTACTGGTAAGGTAGAATTTGGTATTTATCTTGCAACTTTGAACTGGAACCTTGAGAAAATTAAAGTTCTCAGAAAAACCTTTGTATTGCCCATTAATCCTTATTCCTTATTGCACTGAAATGAACAACAGCAGAAGGGAAAATTCAAGCCCTACTACACTGAAACCATTAAAGTAGCTGGCAAAACTATAATCTAGGTAACTTACCTTCCATCCTACATTGTTATAATTTTATCAGTTGAAAATGATATCCATTTCATTGGAGAAGATTGTTTAACAAGCTTTTAATCATCATTGTGCCTTAACAATATGATACTGAGAATAATTTTTTAAAAATAGTTTTTGTGCTATTTTGGGATAAAAAATTCTTAGCAGATATAAATATATGGCTGCTATTGCCATATAATCAAATCTAATGGAACTTTTAAAGGTCTAGCAATTGTAACTTATTCACTCTCTGAATTTATTAATTCCACAGTTAAAAATATCTTTACTAGATACAGAATATTCTAAGTAGTATGTTTACATCTTCATCTTTCATTAGCTTAATACTGGAAATCTCAGAACTTAAAAAAATAAATAAATTGTGTCGTAAAGAGAAAGTCAGGTGAAGAGCTTCAGCTGTGAAACATTTGGTTCCTTTTAGGCTTCCCCGGGAAGCTCCACTTGCAAAGGAGATGTGAACAGGAAGACCTCAGCCTGAATCGAGATTAACTCCCTGCAATTCAGTCATCCTAAAGCAGGAAATTGCACTCAATAAATATCATAATGGAGTGAAAGTTTTAGAGTAGGAAGTTATCACGTAAGAGAAAAGTTCTTTGTGCAAATGATTTTGCTGTTTATGATGTCAGTAAATTTATTTAACCAGATGCTGATGGGTATATCATACATTTTCCATCTTACTTCTGACTTGATTTCGAGTTTCTCTTATTCTGCTCTTTCCCCTGTGTTTTTAAAATTAACTAGAAACCTCTCTTAGAAGGACTTGTGTTTAGCAACACAACTACGGGCAAACAGGTGATGATATTTGCTGTAAAAATAAATAGAATAATGCATTACTTTAAAATACATTTCTTAAATTAAGTTTGTTTAAATCAGATTCTTAAATCAGATTTAGGAGATAACGATAGTTTCAGGTAACTTTCAAAAATGTAAATTGTTTACAACAAAATCAATCTAATATTGATTAGCAATGATTTTGTTTCCACTTTCATACATTATTTAAAATAATTGAATCTGGTGAGCAACATGGATCAGGGTCAGATAAATGTTTTCATAGCAATTATTGGCAGCCTTTTCCCTTCTAATGTTTCCCCTGAATAGAAGTATAATTTGCTTCTAGTTAAGTATTGATGAGTCCCCTCGTGAGTTTTGTTTCTGCGTATTTTTTGAGACCCCGTTCGCGGAGTTGCAGGCTTGTAGGGTCAGGACTTTGCGCACACTGCCCCCAGCGCCAAGCCACATCTGCCTAAGGCCCCCGCGGGCTTGGCTAAGGCACAGCCCCCCAGGCCCTGCTGCCAGCTCAGGTGTGGAGATACTGCCGAGCTGTCACTCCGCATGGTTTCCTGCAAGTCAGCTATCTCGTTCCCATCTGTGTTGATATTCTTTCGTGGGTTTTTTTCACTGCTTGCCTGGCATGCATATATTTGTCTGATAAGCCTCAATTTGGCTTTAAGACTTGCCTTCTCAGGTCGTGGCTCAAAATGAAGTTTTTTCCTGGCTATGTTTTCCCTTTAGTTGCACTTCTTACTGTTACATAATTCTTAACTTAGAGATGTTTCTGTCTTAAGGTACACTTCGTTAAACTTATTCGGGTCCTTTTACATGTTGCCCATCCCGTTTTGAACGTCTTAATCCATGAAGATCTCCCATAGCGTGAGTTTTGTTTGCTTTCAAGTTTAAATAACAGCAAAATGAGATTATTTAAATATATAATGACATTTTTCCCCTCTTCATTTTTATCTTACATAATTCTCTTCAGCCGAGAGGTCGCTTTTCAGCAGGAGTTTATTTGGATAGCTTTGATTGTTAGTATTCAGGTGAGTCTCCCTGCAAAGTCAGGGGTAAATTGCATAGTGGATATATTTAGTCCATAAAGGGCTTTTCTATATCTAAAGTTTGATTATTTGTGCTTTGCACCATTAATTGGCAATTTCGGCCATGTTCTTGATTATGCAGCTAAAATTTACTCTGAAGTGTTCAATCCTGTAGGCTTTGTACTTGCAAAACTCCAATGAATTTATTGAGAATGGAGTGCTCCTGATGGCCACTAGTGCAGACTTGGTGGGTATTCTGAGTTGAAAATGGAAGGGCAGATAATTTGAGTACACCATGCTCTGATTAAAGGGCCATGAACAGCTTCCTCTACTTACTTACAGATTAACATCATTTTATACTCTGTTTTCAAACAAGGAATATCTGTTCTAAAAGTAGATCCCACAGATAGCTGTTAATGCAGCAAGTTCCAGTTGCCCTTGCTTGAAATAGCCCATCAGGTTTTCTTTCCCTTCAAGAAATAAATCATTATGGCTTTCATGTCTTTTGGCAGATTTCCTTCCTTATGGGACTGTGGTTTGAAATTGGTTTATGATTTCCTGCTTCTTAACAATAAAAAAAATAGTGTTGGGTATCTTAGCCCTGTTACCCAATGCGTTTGTTATGGAAACTGTTTCAGGTAAGGTAAATGGAAAGAGAAATATGAAACTCAGGTGGGAATAGAGTGCTTAGTTATAGCATATACTCTTCTTTTTTTATAGATTCATTCACCCTGTAAGTACTAATTGAGTGTCTACATCACGCTAACATCTCTTGTAGTGTAGAAATTATAATTAAAGTTATAAACTGTGCTCCAGATGATTAGAAGCCCGTCAAAATTCCTATTTAAAAAAGTAAGAATAAAATGCAGCTTCCTCACTGAAAAACTGCAAAACTGAATGAAAACTTCATTTAATAATTACCAAAAAAATCTCATTGTTTATTGTTGAGATTATACAATGAACAACATTGTAAGGGGGAAATATAAATTGTCTTTAACGTGTCTTTAGAAAATCAGTATACACTTCAATGTCTATTATTAAAGAAACTATGTATGCTATAAGCTTATAGGCTTACTCTATATCACTATTATTTTTGCCACTGAATCCCACTAGTGAGCAGGTGGCTTAGATCTGAGCTGTGACAATTTAAAGTATCAGCATTCTAAATATGGGTCTTCTCTGTTCTGGAAAGGATATGTCATTAAACTTCACTCCATTGACAGCTAAGGTTTCACTGACAAAACCAGGTACCTGAATGTCTTAAACAGGACACATTTGATCTATTTATTACTACCAGATGGAAATATTTTCCTGTATTTCTCATACCTAATCTCTTCTTACTTTGAGCAAATTCAAAATGTTGTCCTAACTACGTGGAGCTGACCATATTTGAACAGCCCTACATCTGAAAAATGACTATTGTTAAACCAGGATTATAGTGAAACCCAAGAGTTTTCCTTTATTGTCAACAAAACAAAACAAACTGTACACATAAGCTCTTGCATTCTGGGACTCCATCCAAAAGCATTTAGCAATTTGGTTGTACATACCTTCAGAAAACCCATTCTAGGGTCTGGATCCCTGATATACTCAGAGGATCCCAACATTCTCTAAATTGTCAGGGAGGGTTTAGAAGTTGTCAGTTATGTTTTCCTGGCACCTAAAACCTGCAGTTTCTTATTCTGGCTGTTTGCTGTTCACAGGAGAGAGAAGTAGAAAGCTTCTTGTATACATAAATGTGATTTTTCATTTGACTTTATTTTGCAAGAAGACACCTAGATTAAAAATTTCAAGAAAATATTGTATAGCCTTGAGACTTTAACTAGTTTCATATTTCCTTTAATGATTGCAGCTATCAGGAATCAGAAATAAATAGAAACCATTTTTTGTTTTGAATCATATAAAATTTTATTTTATAAAATTCTTCATGAAATTTTATCATAGAATCATAGAGCTAACATTAAACCATAGAAACAGAAGGGGATTATGTGTGACCTTTTCTTATACAGCTTTTATAGATTCAGGTTTTATACAACTAACTTGGTAATACGTTTCAATGCTAAAACTAAAATAAATATCTTTATTTAGTTAGTACTCTTTGGTTGCTGGGGCTTCCCTTGTGGATCAGACAGTAAAGAGTCTGTCTGCAATGCAGGAGACCTGGGTTCAGTCCCTGGGTCTAGACGATCCCCGGGAGAAGGATGGCTACCCACTCCAGTATTCTTGCCTGGAGAATTCCACGGACAGAAGTGCCTAGTGGGCTACAGTCCCTGGACAGGACTGAGCAACTGACACTTTCACTTTCTTTGGTTTTCAGTAAGAGAAACCAGCTTAAAATATATCATGCTAAAATAGAAGTACATGGATCTCAATCTTCATAAATGTATTCAAAGTTCAATACCACCAGCATCTGTGCTCACGCTCTCTCTCACCCTCTTCCTCTCTTCCCCTCCCTTCCTCCCTCCCTCTTTTCTTCCTTCCCTCTCTCCTTTTCTTTCTCCGTCTGTCTTTTCTGCACATCCACATGTTTCTTCTTTCATTGGAGATGATCCTTTTATATTTTTCTACTCTAGATGATAAACCATGGCTGACAGTTCCATAGTTATTTAATTTGCATGCTACTTGCCCACCTGCCACAAGACTAGTAACTTTTCTGGGTACCAATTCCAAATGCCTGCTAGAGAAACTCTGGCTGTGCCTAGCTTAAGATCTGACTTTTTCAAGCAGCCATGCCTGAGGGAGAAGGTCATGAGCAAGATATTCTAGAGAAGATATGAGTAGATTATATGAAATAATAAGAATGATCATAATAAATAAGCACTTACTCTATGCCAGAAGTGAAGTCTCTCAGTTGTGTCCGACTCTTTGCAACCCCATGGACTGTAGCCTAACAGGCTCCTCCGTCCATGGGATTTTCTAGGCAAGAATACTGGAGTGGGTTGCCATTTCCTTCTCCAGGAGATCTTCCCAACCCAGGGATTGAACCCAGGTCTCCCACGTTGTAGGCAGACGCTTTACCGTCTGAGCTACCAGGGAAGTCCATTCTATGCCAGAACCTGTGTCTAAGTGTTTCACTTGCATCATCCCATGAAAATAGTTATTAGTAAAACACTGTGCCTTTAAAGTGTCTTTGCATGCATTATATTAATCCTAAGAATCACTTCATCAATGCAATGTTGTGATTTCCATTTTATACTAAAACACTTTCGCTAAAACTTGAGTTATTATATGACAGAGTCAGAGTTCAAGCCTGTGTCTTCTGATTCCTGCTCTAGAGCCTTTTAAACATAAAAGTTGCCTCCTTTTTACAGGGTGTCAGTGATATAAAATTTTGTGAAACATGGCAGTTGATCAGATGCCAGTATTTGGTGTGTAATCACAGGAGCCCTTATAGCTTATTTTCTTCTTTCTTATTCCCTCCCCCCTTTTGTTGGATAATCCTCTCTGATTTTCCCTTTAGCAAATACATCACTTAAGATTGCATTTAGCTGCAAGTAATAAATTAATCATGGTTAAGTGAAGGGTTTATTTTCCCCTGTAACAAGTTTCAGGAAGCTGTGGGTCAGCAGGTTTTCCTGAGGAATCGTGGTACAGCTGTTCTCCTGTGCCATCATCCTTAGTTTTTATTTTCCTTTTCATATTCCCAAGGTGATTGCTGCTTTTCCTGGCACTCTGCCCCTGTTTCAGATTAGGAGAAGAAAGAGGGGCCAAAAAGAAAAGGGAAAAAGGACAACTTCCCTTGATTCCATTTGCTTTCTCTCCTAAGAATGAGTTCCTCCCCAAGAACTTTGTTCTGTATTTTATTGGCCAACGTTTTGTCACATGGCTTCCCCTAGAAGAAAGCTAGATGGGAGTGAATGTTTTTCTTTCTAGTTTTGATGGTGCAGGAAGACAAGAGAGTGAGCCAAACGACACCCTCTGCTTTAAGGGGCCAGAAAGCAGTAACTCAGTTCTGGGTTCCACATGCTGTGAGTCCTTGCATATTGGTCTACTTCACTTGGGCATTTTCAGCATTTTCTTTGAGCAACTGAATGACTCCAGTTTCTTTTAACTTTCTTAATAGGATCACTTTCCTGCTTTGCTCTGACCTGTAGAGCCCCTTTCATTGATTTTTTTTTTTTTTTTAATCCATAGCTCTACAAATACCCACGAGTTTACATTCCTACATATTCCCAGGAGGTCACCTGAGAATCATCCTGTTCTCCCTCTGTCCCTCTTTTACATTTTATAGATGAGACTCAGAAGCCTGGGAAGGCAGAGATGCCTGGTGAGTGAGTGAACCTAAAATGCACTCCATGTCCCTGACTTTCAGGCCTGGCCTTTTCTAAGCATTTCTAAATAATACCTTTGTGTTTTGTATGTTCAAATTTAGGAGAAAAGTAAAACTGCTGACATATAAAGTGTTTGTTACAGGAAAATGAAAATGATCCTGAAATGATGACTCTAAAATCTCAGTTCAAGTGCTAGAAATTGACCAGTAAAACAGGAGGCATTCTCTAGTCTTTCAAATAAGCAGATGTTTATTCAGTGCCTGTTAGGCCCTAAGCACTACAGAGGCCAGGGATATGGCAGTGAACGAGAAAGAGGAAGTTTTGCCCTCAGTTAAGTTTACATATCAGATTATATTTAATGTATGCATAGATTTTCATATTCTAATCAAATATTTACTAAAGGTTTACTCCATGTCTTGGACTGTTCTCAATACAGGGTATACAGTTTATAACAAGAAAGACAAGGTTCTTATTCTTACTGAGCCACTGAAGCCAAAATTTACTCTGTTTTCTAGGGTTACACAATAAAAATCTTGGACCCCATCCTTTCCCTCCTGTTTATTAACCAATGCAGTAAAAGAAACACATGCGCACACACACACATTTAACATTTAACTGATAGCATTTCTTAATCTAGGGAATGCAGTAAATTCTAAGCTTCTTTTAATTTCTGATACATATCTTTTGGCTGAGTATGCAATTTAGTTGGGTTTAAAATGGATCTAAATTTAAGTGAAAATTTATTGGACTGAATTTGAACAACATTGACTCTCTCTGCCTTTATTCCTTTGTTTTATTGAATTTAACTTGAATGAAATCTTTTTTATTTGTCTAAGTCTATTTCTGTCTAGTAAGGAAGTTGAAATTGATCATGCCTTGACTTTGTGGGCCATCAGAGAACCATGACATTCCAGCGTATTGATTTTGTGGTGTTAAAGGGTGACAGATCTAGTGTTAAAGTGCCGAGAGAGAATTGGGTTTCAGATTGTACACCATAAGCAGTCCTGGCTTTTGCTGAGGACTCGCTTTTTAAAGCAATGGAAAGAATTGTAAGTCTTATGTAATTTTTACTGCATAAACTTGGAAAGATTAATTAAGCCAGAAGTGTGTAATCATGCATTCAGGAGACAAAGGTCCATGTGTGATAAACATATACTCTGCATATCTATATATAGACAATTTAAAGTATGTACATATGTGTGAATAAAGGAAGTATACTCTGTGCTAAGAATATTGAGTAATATTCAAGTCAGTATGACTGAACCTTTTCAAAACATGTTTCGTCTCACATTTTGGAAGTCCCTTGCTGATAACAAAAGTTTTATTGTCTTTCACACCATTCTTATCATCATTATTTTGCGTGTTGTTACATTGTGCTTTCACATAGTCAGGTACTAGAGGACGTGAATTATGATGCTCACAATTCAGAGAGGCCAGAGGTCTAACAAGTACAATGCTTGAGAATTTTTTGTTAACTTCTGGGACATGGAAGGTTGACAAGAACATTATAGTAGCTTGATATAGACATGATCTGAGGAAGAGTAACCATGGTCATCTTTCAGTGTCCCATTTTCCTCTGTATTTATTCTTTTTCAGTTTAATGACCTTTCATGTATGCATTGAAAATAACATTTTGATTGTATGATTATTGTGTGGAAAAACTCTACTGAGCTAAGTCCAGGTGTATCTCTAGAAGCTAATCAGAAGTGCACCAGATTCATTGACTTTCACTAATCCATCATAGTCATCTTTTAATTTATTTTCACATTTTCTTCCAAGTTTGCATTCTTGAAGAAGACTTTGACCTGCAAAGAAGAATAGAATGTATTTTATAATGTATGTTTGTTCTGTTTTCTACCAACATAAGTATTTTGCTTAAGCAGATTTTCTAGAAAGTGACAGCTTTGAAAAATTGGACACAGGAGCTGCTGGAAGCATTTCAGTTCCAGACAATCTAAATAGTGCAGAAGGGGAAAATGAAATATCACTGTGTTTTAAAGATGACAGTTTTGTCAAAGATTCCCTTTCACTCTTTGGCTTAAAACAAATGGAGTAAATCAGGTATATCTGTTCAAAATATGCATGTGCACTCTCTGAGGAAGCACTCCTTCCTAGCAATGTTCCTTCCAAGACAACCAATTAGAGAATTACTTTAAAAGCATGTATCACAGGGTGGGTAGACTATCATTTTCTTTGCTTCATTTTTAGTTAGGCACATTGTGAGGTCATGGGATTTCACAAGTTCATAGTGTGGCTTTATGAAGAAAGGAAAAAAGAAATCTCCTGGCTTAACACCATTGGAGTATAACATTATGTACACCTATTGTATGTTCTTCAGAAATGTAATAAAGTAATTATTATTATGTGTTTGTTTGCATGTCTGTGTGTGTGAGAGAGAGAGAGAAAGAGAGAGAGAGTTTTAATAAACCTAAAATCATATGCTAAACATTTTCTGGTTCTATTAAAAATACAATAATACTCTACCTGAAAAAATGTTGTTGAGTATATTTGAAAAGGTATAGCAAATTTGATAAAACCTGCTTTTCAGCACAATTGTATCACTAGAGAGGCAGTAGAGAGTAGTCAGTTAAAAGCAGAGACACAAAGATGAGACTTCTTGGGCTTAAAATTCCAACACTGCCATTTTTAGAGCTGTATTTTAAGCAAGTTAATTTCTCTGTTCTTGAGTCCCTTCTTTGTTAAGTGAGGTTAATAATATTATCTACTTCCTAGGGACTGCATGCATTAACCTGAGCTCTCGTAAACACTCAATAGAGTGTTAGTTATTATTAGCAATTGAAAACACTTATCATATTATGAAGCCAGGGATAGAAGCATATTTTTTTTTTTAAAGTAATTCAGAGGACAAATTAAAAGCTCAAAATTTTTCAGGAAGTCCATAATATATAGATTATGTTTCTTTAAAGACAGTAGTAAATGAATAGTGATCACATTTTTTTCTTCTAACAAAAGAAGCACTGCTGATTATCCTTTATATCTTACACACATTCTTTAACATACTTTAAGAATTATACTATAAGAAAGTCACTGGTAATTTCCATCTTTCAGATTTCGTACAATAGTTAGTTAACTGATTTCATGTTCATAGGTTATTCTGTTTTTTGTTTTGCTGCTGTTAGAGATAGCAGTCTTGTAAATGACTGTATATTTTAACTACAATTTGTTCCCACTCAACTGTGGCAAGAGTGGTTATGTTAGTATTGTTCCTCTCTGAAACAACTTTGATTTAATATGCCACATTTGTTAGTTTTCTGTTCACTCACCTGCTTAAATTGTCTCTTATCAAAGAGGTACCTGATAATATGCTTTATTTGGATTATCACCTAAATCTGTCCCATGAAAGACATTGATTCATTATGGCTTCCATAAAAAAATCTTGTAACATGATCTATTTATACATTTTACTTCATTTTAGGGCCCATCAGCTTTTCATATTAATAGGATTGTCATTTTTATGTATGGAAGGATTCTTGGTATGGTTTGGCCCTGAGCCATAATATTACCTATCCTCTTAACTCTCTGAAAACGTTGCCTTATGTTCATTGCATTAGTGTAGGCTTAATTTTATTTCATGTCCAAGATGACAAAGGTCACTTCATTAGGCACCTCATTTAACTTTTCCTCCCTGTAATTTTCTGGTATCTTATACTAAGTATCATAAAAAAAAAAAAAAAAAAAGAATGTTCTGCTCCCATTAAGAAAAAGTGAGATGAGAACAAAGCCAATTATTTGCAGCACATAAAATCCTTATGATAATTTGGTAGACTTTAATTAAACTAATACATCACACTGCACGTATAAGACAAAGGAGCAAAAAAGAAGCAAATAATCTTTTCTATGTTAAAAACACCATATTGCTTTTTGATTAAGTTCCTTAAGACTTGTGACCTATTTTAAAGTGTAAGATTTGCAGTCCTTTTCGTACAAAGCATATTAAAAAATTCTATGCAATATTGATTGGAACCATCCCCAAAAAAATTTGAAGTGAAGCTATAAAGAAGCTTGACTTAAAGTAATTTTTATTAATTTCTTAAGATTTTTCAAATGTTTCAAAATAAAAAGAGATTCTGTAACTTAGCCCACACAGAAACATTTTTGTTACAAAGAATCTCATTTTCATATTTATCATATAATTGCCATTGGTTGTTTTTGATGAACCCACTGACATTATTAGTGCAAAGTCCACTTTAAATTAAAAAGAAGTCTATCCAACTTGTATGTCTTCCCTGCATTTCACAACTGAACTGTCCTGAAATGAGAGCTACTTGGTCTTTAGATCATCTCATCTCCCAGTTTTACATTTCTTTGAGAAGTAATTCTCATAAATTAAGTGGAAATAAACTACTGATTTGGGAGCAAGAGCATTTAGTTTTAGTCCTACATTTGCAGTGTTACACTAAATGTCATGTCATCCCCCTGGGATTCAGTGTTACCACTGGTAAAGTGAATAATTTGGTAGAGGGTGGTTTCAGGTGAGTTCCTTATCTCTGAAATTGTATTTCTGTATTAGTTGCTGATATAATATCTTTCTATGTCCTAAAAGTCGTTGTGTTAATATGCTCATGTCAGTCCTTAAATCAGTGCCACTTAGTATTTCTGAAAGTACTTGTAAAAAACATTCCTAGAAATTTCTAATGATCAGAGAGCATAGATTTTTTAGAGCTGGTTAACCACAAATCACATTAAAAGAGAAGTATATTCAACTTAGAAAGCTCCGGGAGTTGGTGATGAGCAGGAAAGCCTAGCGTGCTACAGTCCATGGGGTCTCAAAGAGTCAGACACAACCGAGCGACTGAACTGAACTGAAATACAAACACACTCGTGGTGCCAGTTCTTACACTTTTAACATTATCTTTCATGAGCAAGAAGCTGGTTGGTTGGATTTTGTAATTTTGTCCTGTCGCACATTTACTTTTTCAAGACAGTTAAAACTCACTGGACATTAGCTTCACTTCCCTGGTAGTGTATCAGACTCTTAGTAAGTTTTTTCATCATCTAAAAACACTTTGGCTGCTTTCTACTCCCCTCTGTGAGTGTTTAAGACTCGCAAAGTAGATCTCAATATTTGGGGCACACAATTGCAATTTCAGTGGCTTTTAAGAACAGTCGAGATTGCGTTCACTTCACCTTTTCGTTAATATCTAGTCTCTCTTTTCTCCAGCAACTTATTGCTTTGGCACATGAATACTAGCCAGTTCTGCTTTTGTTTCAAAAGTGGTCAATACCATGCTCTTAGGAGGATAATGGTGACATCTTAAGGTAACATCATTTTACATTTTATCCTGAGCTTTAAGAATGGAGATGCGTGAATGGTCAACTTTGACCACATGTAATTGGCTCTGTAAGCTAAGGTTCAGTCGTTTCAGTTCAGTCGCTCAGTCGTGTCCGACTCTTTGCAACCCCATGGCCTGCAGCACGCCAGGCCTCCCTGTCCCTCACCAACTCCCGGAGTTTACTCAAACTCATGTTCATTGAGTTGGTGATGTCATCCAACCATTTCATCCTCTGTTCCCCTTTTCCTCCAGCCTTCAATCTTTCACAGCATCAGGGTTTTTTCCAATGAGTCAGTTCTTCGCATGAGGTGGCCAAAGTATTGGAGTTTCAGCTTCAGCATCAGCCCTTCCAATGAATATTTAGGACTGGTTTCCTTCAGGGTGGACTAGTTGGATCTCCTTGCAGTCCAAGGGACTCTCAAGAGTCTTCTCCAACACCACAGTTCAAAAGCATCAATTCTTCAGCCCTCAGTTTTCTTTATAGTCCAACTCTCACATCCATACATGACTACAGGAAAACCAGAGCTTTGACTAGACGTACAATTATTGTCAAAGCAGTGTCTCTGCTTTTTAATAAGCTGTCTAGATTGGTCATAACTTTTCTTCCAAGGAGCAAGCATCTTTTAATTTCATGGCTGCAGTCACCATCTGCAGTGATTTTGGAGCCTCAAAAAATAAAGTCTCTCACTATTCCCATTGTTTCCCCATTTATTTGCCATGAAGTGATGGGGCTGTATGCCAAGATCTTAGTTTTCTGAATGTTTAGTTTTAAGCCAACTTTTTCACTTTCCTCTTTCACTTTCATCATGAGGCTCTTTAGTTCTTCTTTGCTTTTTACCACAAGGGTGGTGTCATCTGCTTATCTGAGATTATTGGTATTTCTCCCGGCAATCTTGATTCCAGCCTGTGATTCATCCAGCCCAGCATTTCACGTGATGTACTCTGCATAGAAGTTAAATAAGCAGTGTGACAATACACAGCCTTGACGTACTCCTTTCCCAATTTGGAACCAGTCTGTTGTTCCATGTCCAGTTCTAACCTGTTGCTTCCTGACCTGCATACAGATTTCTCAGAAGGCAGGTCAGGTGGCCTGGTATTCCCATCTCTTGAAGAATTTTCCACAGTTTGTTGTGATCCACACAATCCAAGGCTTTGGCATAGTCAATAAAGCAGAAGCAGATGTTTTTCTGGAACTCTCTTGCTTTTTCGATGATCCAATGGATGTTGGCGATTTGATCTCTGGTTCCTCTACCATCTCTAAATACAGCTTGAACATCTGGAAGTTCACAGTTCATGTACTGTTGAAGCCTGGCTTGGAGAATTTTGAGCATTAATTTCCTAGCATGTGAGATGAGTGCAATTGTGCGGTAGTTTGAGCATTCTTTGGCATTGCCTTTCTTTGGGATTGGAATGAAGACTGACCTTTTCCTGTCCTGTGGCCACTGCTGAGTTTTCCAAATTTGCTGGCATATTGAGTGTAGCACTTTCACAGCATCATCTTTTAGGATTTGAAATAACTCAGCTGGAATTCCATCACCTCCACTAGCTTTGTTCATAGTGATGCTTCCTAAGGCCCACTTGACTTCACATTCCAGGATGTCTGGCTCTAGGTGAGTGATCACACCATTGTGATTATCTGGGTCCTGAAGATCTTTTTTGTATTGTTCTTCTGTGTATTCTTGCTACCTCTGCTTAATATCTTCTGCTTTTTTTAGGTCCATAATATTCTGTCCTTTATTTTGTCCATCTCTGCATGAAATGTTCCCTTGGTATCTCCAATTTTCTTGAAGAGATCGCTAGTCTTTCCCATTCTATTGTTTTCTTCTATTTCTTTGCATTGATCTCTGAGGAAGGCTGTCTCATCTCTACTTACTATTCTTTGGAACTCTGCATTCAAATGGGAATGTCCCTCCTTTTCTCTTTTGCCTTTCTCTTCTTTTCTTTTCATAGCTATTTGTAAGGCCTCTCAGACAGCCACTTTGTTTTTGTTTTTGTTTTTTTTCATTTCTTTTTCTTGGGGATGGTCTTGCTCCCTGTCTCCTGTACAATGTCATGAACCTCTGTCCATAGTTCTTCAGGCTCTCTGTCTATCAGGTCTAGTCCCTTGAATCTATTTCTCACTTCCACTGTATAATTGTAAGGGATTTGATTTAGGTCATACCTGAATGATCTAGTGGTTTTCCCTACTTTCTTCAATTTAAGTCTGAATTTGGCAATAAAGATTTTATGATCTGAGCCACTGTCAGCTCCCGGTCTTGTTTTTGCTGACTGTATAGAGCTTTTCCATCTTTGGCTGCAAAGAATATAATCAATCTGATTTCGGTATTGACCATCTGGTGATGTTCATGTGTAGAGTCTTCTCTTGTATTGTTGGAAGAGGGTGTTTGCTATGACCAGTGCGTTCTCTTTGCAAAACCCTATTAGCCTTTGCCCTGCTTCATTCTGTGCTCCAAGGCCAAATTTGCCTGTTACTCCAGGTATTTCTTGACTTCCTACTTTTGTGCTCCAATCCCCTATAATGAAAAGGACAATTTTTTTGGGTGTTAGTTCTAGAAGGACTTGTAGGTCTTCATAGAACCATTCAACTTCAGCATTACTGGTCAGGGCATAGACTTGGATTACCGTGATATTGAATGGTTTGCCTTGGAAACAAACAGAGATCATTCTGTCATTTTTTAGATCGCATCCAAGTACTGCATTTCAGACTTTTTTGTTGACTATGATGGCTACTCCATTTCTGCTAAAGGATTCTTGCCCGCAGTAGTAGATTTAATGATCATCTGAGTTAAATTCACTCATTCCAGTTCATTTTAATTTGCTGATTCCTAAAATGTCAATTTTCACTATTGCCATCTCCTGTTTGACCACTTCCGATTTGCCTTGATTCATGGACCTAACATTCCAGGTTCCTATGCAATATTGCTCTTTACAGCATCAGACTTTACTTCCCCAATTGAGTGTTGCTTTTGCTTTGGCCCCATCTCTTCATTCTTTCTGGAGTTATTTCTCCACTGATCTCCAGTAGCATATTGGGCACCTACCAACCTGTGGAGTTCATCTTTCAGTGTCCTATCTTTTTGCCTTTTCATACTGTTCATGGGGTTCTCAAGGCAAGAATACTGAAGGGGTTTGTCATTCCCTTCTCCAGTATTCTTGCCTGAAGAATCTCATGGTCAGAGGAGCCTGGCGGGCTACAGTCCATTGGGTCGCAAAGAGTCGGACATGACTGAGCGACTTCACTTTCACTCTCTGGTGGAGCACGTTTTGTCAGTAGACTGAAGCTGAGGTTCAGTCTTGTGTTTTTGCTTCCTTAATGCCTAGCAGTCTGTTTGAGGACTTCTCTGAGAGCTCAGTTGGTAAAGAATCTGCGTGCAATGCAGGAGACCCTGGTTCAGTTCCTGGGTCAGGAAGATCAGCTGGAGAATGGATAGGCTACCCAGTCCAGTATTCTTTGGCTTCCCTTGTGGCTCAGCTGGTAAAGAATATGCCCTCAATGTGTGAGACCTGGGCTTGATCCCTGTGTTGGGAAGATCCCTTAAGAAGGGAAAGGCTACCTATTCCAGTATTCTGGCCTGGAGAATCCCATGGACTGTATAGTCCATGGAGTCCCAAAGTGTTGAACAAGACTGACCTACTTTCACTTTCAGCCTGTTTGAATTGATCCCTGTCCCTCCCTTGTTTAGAAAGAGTGTTCCTTTAAAATGGTATTTAGAAATAAAACAAGAAAAAATAAAATTGTGAATTTAGATGTACACATTTTAACCTTTAGGAATAGGTGGTTCTAGAGCAGGAATCCTCAAATACTTGATTATGTTAGTTTTAACAAGCAGTTGATTTTTGCTCTCTCTGACTTTTGACAGTTACTTTAATTTGTCTGTGTTTGTAATTTAGGATATTCAGGAGTTTGTTGTCATTGCTCTTAATTATTACATTGCATCCTTTTACATGTAGACTTGATCTAAGTAGAGAAAACAGCTTGGGGTGAGGTTGAATGGAATTACAGAAATCTCTGATTTAGGCAGGGAGATCCACTCACTGCCTCCTGACTTCGCCACCCATCTCCCTCACAGGTTTCTTCTTGGAATGCAGTTTTCCCTCATTTCCAAAGATGTCAAGCTTATCTGGCTTTTAAGACCCAGGAGCCCTCTTTCTCCTCTCACCATAGTCTCTTACTCTTCAGAGCTCTCATAGTTTGACCTCCTAGGTTCTTGTGTTTTCCTCCTCAAGATTAATCATCAGTTTATATGTATATATTTGTATACATAAAAAGTTGCTCAGAGGCAGGACTGTGACTTTTGTTTCTTTGTATTTCCCCCATGCCTCCCACAATGTCTTTCACATGATTCGACTCTGTAACCTTTGGCATTCTTTCTAACACTGAGATTCCATGATTCTGACAGCCAGCCAGTCAATAAATATCGATTTCTTGGCTATCCAACCCAGGGCATTCTTTTGTTAGGGCCCACATCATTTGTATTCTGTAGTGAGAGCAAATTACCTATGATGTGGAAGTGGTATGGCATTATCCAATCCCTTTCCTTCCATGGCCAATTCAGAGGTTGACTCACCATCTAAATGCCCTCTTTTCCACAGAATGTAGATTAAATAGTGCTAATGAATGGCCTTTGTGTGTGTGTGTGTGTGTGTGTGTGTGCACTCTTACACATGTAAATGGTTATAAACATCCCTTTCTTTGATTGGGTGGAATTTGTCTTATTTATTGCTTTCCTCCCTATTTTTTTTTTTTTTGTCAGTTTAGACAACCTTCAGATATGTTGAAGTTGCTTCTTATGTATTCACAAATTTAAGTAATTATGATAGAATCCTGACTCTGATAAATACACAGGCTTCTAGAACTGAGTTTTGTAACACACTCATTTATAATAGTATAGAAAGCTTGCATAGTTTTTTTTTATTCCTGAAACAATGACAAAATAGAGACATTTTCAGGTATAACTTAGATGTATATTTTTAAAAGATTCAAAGTCAAATTTAAAAAACAATTATCTAGAAACATAATGCTGAGGAAAAACAATCTTTGATTAATAACCAAAGTCTTGGTTTGGGGCCCTGATTCTCCCATTATATATGTGATTTTTATATAAGAAGATTGGGCTCTCTGATCTTTAATTCCCTCATATGTAAAACGAGCAAACTTATAATTGCTACTTCACAAGGACTTTGTGAGGAAAAGTTAAATAATTAAGTGCAATCTTGTAATAAACATCTATGCAGATGATATAGTAACTAATAATTATAATTTATGAGTTTTTGTGCCTCATTTATATGTCAAAATGGTGTAAAACATTATATCATTCAGAATTATCCTCATAGTCCTCCATTCACCAAATCCCATGTTAACCTTCTGTCCCACTTTCTATTTCAAATGATTTTCCATTATTTTTTTAAATAATAAACTTTCAGTCTTGATGATGGCTCTCCCTTGACTTAGCTCTGATATTATGCATTTGCTCTAAAATATGAAAATCCACTTTCTGTTCCTAGATTGCAGAAACTACCATCAATTGCATTTTCTGTGTCATGGAATAGACTCTACTTTTTATATGATGCCTTTCACTTTCACCTAGATCTTAACATCAGTCAGAGAAAAAAAAAAAAGAATATTCATAGAATCCTTTTACATATTGCCAATTATATGCAAACACATTCAACAGACACTTGTACTTAAACTACACCAATTACGTAGGTGTGTGACTTAGTTTTGAAGCATGCCTAATAAAAATAAGTATAAAATAGATACATGTTCCTTTCAAAATATATACATTTCCTTGTTTATGATTGGAAATTTTTCAGAATTATTAAGAGTGTTTATTCCTTTGTATGAGTGTTCATTGTATTCTTGTACTTAAATCTGAATCTTATTCCTATTCTCTGCATAATTCAGCTTTGTTTTCCAAGCACTAGTCAGGGAGAAGGCCAGAGAAATCTGGAAAAGAAGAACAAAGCTTTTATCATTTAACTTTTTATTGATATTTTTTCAATTAATTTATTTATTTTAATTGGAGGGTAAAATGCTTTATAATTTAGTGATGATTTTTGATAATTAATTCCAAGCTTATTTCAGTCTCTTTGATTAGGAAATGAAAACTGAGTGAGATATAGAGATGGCCTGGTAAAACGTGCTCCAGGAATGGCTTGGTTTCATCTTTGTGTGTGTGTGTGTGTGTGTGTGTGTGTGTGTGGCTTGTTGCCTGGGTGATAAAAAAAATTGAAGAGAATGGCTGGAAGGGGAAGACAAAAGCTGCGTCTATACAACTCCAGCAGAATTGGACCTGACTGAAAGATTGGTTTGGTCTGATTTACTGGAGCCTATCTTCTCAGTGGCAGTGATCTGGAAATTGCTTCCAGGGCCATTTTAATTAGCTGATTCAAATCAAAACAAACCAATCCTGGTAACATCCATTTCTACCCTGACCCTCATCAATGACTGTTTGCAGAATGGTGATTCCTAAGTAGTTCTCCGTGAGCTCAATAAGTGATTTGAGGTATGCATTTTTGTTTTTAAACATGAATCTTTAATGGTGAGGAAAGAATCCACTTTCTTGGCTTTAGTGACAGGTGAATATTAGTGCACAGTGGCATTTGTTCAGTGCATCAAAGCTTGAAACCACAAACGTGAAACCTGCCCTTCCATAGTTAATTTATGACATGAGAGAGCTCTATTCCTCAGGAATATTTTAATAAGAGGATTTCATTATGTTTCATGGCAATGTGGTAAATGCATTCTGTGTTTTTGGGTACGCTTTTAAAAGTATGTCAAGTCTTGAAAATAGAAGATGAAACACTTTGATGCCTCTGATTTCCTATGTTTTTATTGTTTTACTTATTCGCTTATTGAATACCTTGCAGAACATTTTAAATAGAATATTCCCTTTAAGGAGAGAAAAGAATGACTGTTATATGGAAAAGGTTAAAAAGAGAAAATTAATGAAATTTTAAATGGACAGGCTAAGTTGAAAAAAAATAGAAAAAGTGGGTAAAATAAAATGATAATAAAATGAAGAATGTTTACTACAGCTTAAAAATGTCTGTTTCATAATCTATCATATGACAAATAATAGAAAGTCAAAAACATGATTTCAAAATATTAAAATTAGACAAAAGTGGTACTATGATGTGACCAGTATTGTGATTTGTTTAGCTAGCTATTTCCAACAGGTATTCATTCATTAGAGCAGTTTTATTGAGAGACTACCATGTACCAACACTGAGAATAAAGTAGTAAACAATGAAAATGAGGTTTGTTCTCCTAGACTACATTGTAGCCTTGACAGGATGAGACAGTTAAGTGAATAACTTCACAAAGATAATTGTGTGTGTGTGTGTGTATAGTGTTCCTGCTCAGTCGCTAAGTCGTGTTCCTCTCTTTGTGACCCCATGGACTATAGCCCGCCAGGCTCCTCTGTCCATGGGATTCTCCAGGCAAAGATATGGACTTCCCAGATTGCTCAGTGGTAAAGAAGCTGCCTGCTAATATAGGAGTCTCAGAGAATGTGGGTTTGATTCCTGGGTCTGAAGATTCCCTGGAGGAGGAAATGGCAACCCACTCCAGGATTCTTGCCTGAAGAATCCCATAGACAGAGGAGCCTGGTGGGCTACAGTCCATACGATCGCAAAGAGTCAGACGTGACTGAGCAATTTAGCATGACCATGATAGGTAGTACCTAACAGGATGATCTAATGTAGTCTAGTTGTGCATTATAGCTACATCATTCTCATTGATTTGAAAATAAAAAATCGTATCTGAAACTTTTAAATATATAGTTTTCATTTTTGTATAAAGCAGTTTTTAAATGACAAGTGTAGTGTATGGTTTGTGTTCTGATTAGATAATCTATGTTCATCTTAGGGCTTCCCAGATAGCACTAGTGGTAAAGAACCTGCCTGCCAATGTAGGAAACATAAGAGGTGCAGGTTCAATCCCTGGGTGGGGAAGATCCTCTGGAGAAGGAAATGGCAACCCACTCCAGTATTCTTGCCTGGAAAACCCCATGGACAGAGGAGCCTGGTGAGTTACAGTCCATGGGGTTGCAAAGAGTTGGACAGGACTGAAGCAACTTAGCACATGTTCATCTTAAACTTACAATTTAAATCATGAAAACTCACTTAGCACAGATTCCATGCTAAACTTGTCTTCTGTGTGTTATTGGCCAGAATATCTTAAATTTTGTTAAGTTTTAAAACTTGCTAGAGAAAGAAAATATACTCTTTTTATTTCTAAGAAAAGATAAAATTTAACTTAATAAATTAAGGCATTTTAAAGCTGCTTAAATTTATGCAGCTAATATGGATAATCTGTAGTCAGAACAATTTTTTAAGCATCTTATGCTCTTGAATATAAGCAATTTTTAAATTAGCCATTACTTTTTTGTTCCATTTACTTTCAAATGTGAGTTAGTTGATTATTCATTGAAAGAATTCATTTACTTTTCTAACCTTGATTTTCATGTGCTGATGCATTGTGACATTGGAAATTAGGTGCAGTACTAATTTTTTCTTTTTTAATTCTTAAAACATTCTAATTCTTTTGGTAGCGAACTGTAGCATTTTTATTTTATGGAAGTGATTTATTATCCTTTTTGTCAGTGTTCAAACTCACTAAAGCTTTTACTGACATCAATTGCATCATTAAACTAGAAACAATATTCTGTGCATTTTTTGTCAGAGAGCAGAAATCAGACTATTGGTCAGGCTCAAATTCAAAGCAATAAGTATTCAATACCATTTAAAACTCAAATTGGCACCAAAACATTTTAAAGGAGTATTATCATTACTTTCATTTGTAAAAAACAATACCTTTTTATGGTCAGGTTTTTGAAGGGGATAGTTTTAATAATTCATCCTCGACCATAAATCAGTGAACCATTTACTGTTGATGTGTTAAATGCTCAGATTTCCATGATTGCATTTAGAGACTAGAGAGCTCCTTTGATGGGTGTGAACATTCAGATCAAGCTCACCTCCCAGAGATTTTAGGGACAGTAAATTGTAAAAGAACTGATAACAAAATTACCATTTCATTCTTATTTGTATTTATAATATAAATAAAGCCAACAACACCTCCTTCCCTGACAGCCCCTCTCCTTTAAATACTCAAAGCCTGGAAAACAATAATTCAATGTTTCTTTTACCATGCAGATATCTCTTGTCAAAGACATAATCCAAGAAAAATTAGCCAACAGCATTGATCTAGATGCCCTAGGGTTGTTAATTGTAGCTGGAACTGTTATGTCTCTATGACTTCTAAAAGAGGTTATGGCCACTGCAAATACATCTTAAAGAAGGAAAGAATACTATCAGCCAAAATATGCATCCAAGTTTTGGATCTAGGCTAGCAAAACCCTACTCACATCCCTGTAAAGCAGACATATATTTTTGTATTTTTTATAGGTGGATACAGTGCAGACCACGAAACCCCCTGGCCACATTGAGGAATCGTGTAAAATGAATGTATGTGCTCGTAAGTGAAATCCATGGAATGTTCCAACTAAAGTTGTTGGATCCTAATAAACCTGGATTAGTCCTGTGTAAAAAGAAATCGATTCCCAAGGGGCAGGACCACTAGCTGAGTAAAATGAAGCTCTGATTTGGAAGAAAACAAAATAAATTCTCGGCAAAAAAGGAATCAAACTATAATTTGCAAACAGTTGAAAAAGAAAATTAAGCTCTCAGTATAGAATCAAGAAGGGATGTGAGAGAGGTTTTACAGTCTTATCAATTACAGTGGAGAAACTGAATCAAATATCATCACATTCAAGAGTATGGAAAGAACAGGAAATCCTTTTCCTTTGGTTTGCACTTGAAAGGACTCAAGCAAAGAGTGGAGAAACATATCCTCTTACTTACTGTTTATAGTTAATAAGATGAAAATTATTATAGATGTGATTTCATTTGCCTTGCTTGAACTAATTGGATGCATTGTGTAGAAATCACCTGAGCCTGTGCTAGATCAACAAAGAAAATGGAAACGTATACCTCAGGACTAAATTCTGAGAAAATTAGATTGTTCCATACTATTTCACAAGGCTAAGAAGAAATACTACTGCCAATCAGGGAAAATCAGAAACTAATGGACATACGAGAAAATAAAATTTAGGTCAATCAGATACTTGTTGAAACAGAGTTTATTATGGTGTAAAAGCAGAAGATCAAGATATATCTCACAGACATTTGATACAATTTCTGATTGAATTTAGGGTAAATCCTGTTAAGTGTTATAGAAATGTACGGCCATTATTTAATAGGAAATTGGCCTTTTACATTTGTGGTCCTATGCATTTAGGTATGCAGAGGAGGACTTTTTAAGATTTTATTAAAGGTGAATTGCATGTGGGAAGTAACTCTTTGCATTATAGTTACTTACTCAATTGAAGATACTGTATAAAGTCTAATTTGTGTATGGGTGTGAGTGTATATGTATGCATTTGTGTGTGTGCCTGTATGTATCAATGGGAGAAGGTAAAACTTAACGATTGACATTTGCACTTTGGTTTGTTACCTAGAATGTAAAGAGGTAGAGTAAACCGTCTTAAGCCATTTCCTATGTGTCATGATCATATTAAAGATTATTATTCACGAAAGAGGCAGTTCTGAAGATAGAATGACTACTGCAAAGGCTCTCCAATTAAGTATAATATTTAATGCAATTGAGCCATTTAAATTAAAATAGTACTGATGTCTGAAAATAATGAGAGTAGGCTCCTGTGAAATCAGTTTGAAAACAGTTGGAAAGTCTTACTATATTCCTTAAGATTTTTTTACTCAGCGACAGAGAATGTGAATCACGGATGCTCTTATAGATGAGACTGGGGAAATATTTGTGTTCTAACTTTTAAATATGCCAATAAGTTACATGTGTTTTTTTCCCCACTTTTTTTCAATCTGAATTATACAAGTGACCATGCATTAACATAGATTTGATAGTATTTCAAACAGATTGATGTATTTTTTGAGGTCACTATGTGCCATAATAATTTTGAAACTATTGTACTCTGGTATTTATGTTCATTTCTCTTTATCTTACTGATTAATTTTTACCTCTTCTTTCTATGTGACAATCAACTGAAGCTGGTACCCTATCTATACTATTACAGGGATTTTGGTTTTTATGCTATTATAATAAATTATAAGTCTACAAACAGTATAATTCTACTGTATTGAATATTTTTCTGTGGCCAAAATAATAAAGAAGTCTACTTTATAAAATGTCTGTATTTTTAATAGTCTCTTAAAACAAAATGAGATGTAAAGTGTATTTATGTTGCTGGTTTTAAACTATATTTTCTGCATCTTTACAATTTGAAAGTGAAGAGCTTAGCCACTTAAGATAAAGAGAAAAGGTTTGACAGAGAGATATTTGAGAACGTTTGGAGAATAGCACCCTGAACAGGGTCAGGAGTCTTGATGCCAAATTTTATTCTGGTGCTAAATAGCCAGACTTGAGGATACATTTTTTGCATTACCCGGTGCTAAGCTCTCTCACCCATAAATGATGGGTTTGGACTGAACTATCAATTTTAAAATCATTTGCATTCTTAACTCCTGATAAATTAACTTAATTCTTAGGTTTTGATATCTTAGAAATATTAACACCATGCTATAGAATAGTGATTATATCAATAATCAATAGTGATCATCCTTATTAAGAGAATCACATGCTGTTTTCCACTTAAATTGACCCAAATCTCAACCTATGCCTTAGGACCAAGAAAAAATATGAATTTACAGTTGTTGCTGTTCCAGCCTTAGCTTGACTTAATAGAGATATGCACTGACATACAAATAATCACGTCTGGAATCAATAGCTCCCTCTAAGTTAACTGAACCAAGCGGCACCCAAGTACAAAATCACTCAATTTATAATAGAGGAAACCTTTTTGTACTTCATTGAGTTGAATGCATTCCCTGGCAGAATGTATTAAAGATCTAGAACCAGTTTTTCTTGCTCTTTACCACTCAAGGATTGATCAACACAGGAAGGTCTCTATAACTTCAAAGGCATTTCTGGACTTGGATCAGCCTGATTGGTTTCAGAAGAGAAACACTAGCCCCTGATGTTTATTGCCGCAGGCTCTTTCGTCTGATAGTAATTCTCTGTTTAGGAGAAGCAACAAGCAGAGAAGTCTTACAACTGTTCTGATTTCATGATTGTTTATTCACAAAGTGCCTCACACAGAAAAACAGTACTTTTATTTTAGTTTCCTGCTACTACTCCAACTGAGAAAGGTCAGAGAAACAGTGGGAAGCAAAATGAAAGCATATATATCTTGTGGATTTTTTTTCATTGCAGCATACTGACTTGCAAAATACTGTCACTTTCAATATCACAAAGATGGCATGGATAATCTTCAGGGATCCTTATGCAGAGATTGATCACTCTGAATTTTTTTTTTTTTTTCATTTAGGTGAACTTCTAGCCATTTATGGAACTGATATTGATAATAAAATTTAATTTTGTTAATTTAGTCTTTATTTTGCAAGATTAAAAATTTAAAGGGGACCTATTAAGCCTCTCCCAAGTCCTAGTATCTCTACTTAAAACTTCTATACTTGTCCTTTGCCTCTATCCATTTGGAAAAAAAAGAGAGGAGGGAGAGGAGACTAGACTTGGCTTCAGGGGAATGGCTACACAGAGCAGTATAATTGTGAATGGGAATTCCACTTGAGAAATTATGTCCAGAATCCATCAGACTGAATACGCATGGATAAAAAAAAAAATCATTGGGAATGAAAATTTGTTTTTAGTTATTGCTATTTTGGGGGGGGGGGCTGCTATTATTCTACTTCACTGTTTTGGTATATATAGTCAAACAGATTTTCATATTCCTCTGACAATATTTTAAGCGTAAGTTCCCAAGACCCTACTCTGTGCAGATGATATAGTAATTGCTCTGTTTAATATTTATATCAACCTCATGAGGTTAGATACTATTATTGCATAAGACCCATTTTACAGATGAGGAAAATGAGGAACAGAGAGTTTTGGTAAATTTGCAAAGCTACAGAATTAGCAGGAGATAGTGCTGAGCATTGAGCCCCGCCAGTCTGGTTTCAGAGGCCACATTCAATAGGTGGGTCACAGCTTTCATGACAAACACTATTGCAGTTAGGAGTTCTAAAACTATTTGGGGGTGCAGAGATAAATTTTGTGGTTCTCTAGATCACACATTTTTAACCTGTGTGAGGCAGATTCAGAATGCATGACTTAGATGTGAAAGGTGTTCAGATGTTCTAGTTCACTGAAATATTGGATAAAGATGGAATCTGTGATGAAAGGTCTGCTCTAAATACTGTATAAAGGGAAGAAGAGAAAAGTTTTTCTCTAAGTTACTTGTTTTGCATGCTTGAAGTGTATTAATATAAATATGTACTATTTGCTGCAACTTCTTTTTAAATAAAGACTTTGCTGCTGGAATCTGAGTGGACTGAGGAATATGTCAATTGCATTCTTTGAATAGGGACAGCTCCCAGTCTAATGGGAATTCCAGCCATGCAGGCTGAATGTTACAATGCCATGTGCTAAATGATGGGATATCACAGTGGTTAAGAGTTCAGGGTCTGGAATCTAGGCTGCCTGAGTTAGAAACATGGTTCATGCACATAACTTGAGTGACTTTTGAGCAAATAACATCTGTCTACCTCCATTGCTTTGTATGTAATATGGAGTTAAAACAGTATCTACTTCATAATTTAGTTGTGATGATTAAATGAGATTCATCCAGGCAAAGTGAGTGTGACATAACAAGAACTCAATAAACAATGGTATTATTAATTTTCTTATTGTTTTTATAATTGAAATGAATAGAATGAGGTGATTGTTGGCTGAGACGTTCATGGGCCAAAATAAACTCAGTATCACTGGCAAAAGTGAAATAAAAGGCACCTCACAGAAAAGTGTAATGCTAAGCCCTCACTATATTCTGTATGCTATGGTGTGAAACTCAGAAAAATTGTGCAGGTCCAAGTTCTCCAGGGGAATGCATCAGTTTCTGATCCACTACTGTTCAAATCTGGGAGTTCTGCGAGCTGTAATTTCTTCAGTCATAGACGAGTGAAAGGAAACCGTGAAAGCTGAAATCCAGCCTGTGTTACATGATGAAAGTTTCTAAAAGGTTAAGAAACAATTTTTGGAGATCACTTTATCCACAATCATAAGGGAATACAATTCTCTCACATTATTAATAGCTTAAAAATTGTGAAACTTAAGAATGGGAACTATATCAGCTTATCATAAAAACTAAGGGTAATGCTGATTATGACAGTCAATCCATAAACAGGCAGTTGTTGTTCTTTGAAAATATTTAATATCTGTTAAATATGATGAGGGCTTTATTTTCAAAGTCCTTCATTAAGCAGAAGACAGTGCTGCTTTTATTGGCTGATAAGATTTGAATGTATGAAATACAAACTGAATATGTGCTGAATTGAATTGGATCATATTTAGTATCGGCGAAGGCAGTGGCTTTCATTTTAAGCATAGTAGTTGGTTCAGTAAGCATATTGGAGAGAAGAAAACAAATAAGCACTGAAAATACTCAGTTTTGCCTGTTTTAAACTACTTTCTAGATGAAATATATTGAATAACTGTGACTTTGGAAAACGTAGGCCTCAGAAGTGGCTCTGTGTTCTTGTAAACTCATAGAATTGCTAGTGAAAACAGGAGAAAGTTATTTTTAAGTTTAGATCACAGTTTAGCAACTGAAAAGAAAAAAAGCCAACTACAGATTTTTATTAAACTGTGCATTTTATTAATTTCTACAGTTTTTAATGAAACAGCTGGCTACTGTGTATTTTTGTGGATGCTAATTCCCCTATAATAACCTATCTTATGCTGCTTTTTGTGAATTTCTGATGAGGAGTTAAGATTAATGTGATTAAAAATGAATATCTTTCTAGACTCAATCCTTAGATGTTGGAGGGAAAGTGAACACTTGCTGCTTTAAGAGATCGGTGTTCCGAGATCAGGTGCAGCTCAACTATTTTTTTAAATTGCTATTGCCCAGTTGTGTCAGTGAAAATCTGTCTCAGTAGCAACTGAAGGGGACCTGGGTCTCTAATCTTTCTTCTCTCTGTGTCTAGCAGTTAAAAGGTAGGTCAGCAAGGACTTTTTCTCCCCTATGTGTCAGGCTTATGAAAGCAGCAGGCATTTGGTATATGCATTTCAGAAAGATCAGAAACCGGCTGCCTCTTGATAGTAGATTTCAAGTGGGTATAGCACAATCTAACTATTCTGCTGCTTGACTTTTTAAAACCCCTTAATATTTATTAGTTACAAATCTGCCATTTATTTGAACCCCAAATTGAAACTTGGTTGGTAAAGTCATGTAATTGAAAAAAAAATGTGTTAAGGAAAATACTGATAATATTGACGAAGCAATTGATTATATGAGCCTTTTTAATAAAAATCCTGTGTTAACTTATCAAACGGATGTCTCACTATTTAGATGAAGATGTTTGAGCAAATGTTTTTGAGGATATCTTGTTATTAGTGCCACGTTAAAAGAGATTATATTCAAATGAATACCAAGGATCTATAAACAAAGCATCTTTTCATCTTTCAATAAACCATTTTTAGTACTGGGAAGAAATGCAGTACATGTCTTACATGGGAGCTCCTCAGCAATCATGTGTTACTGCCATCTGAGATTAACATTTGGATTAAAGAGCATCATTAGATGATTCTAAATGAGTGGTTACACAAAAGTTGAAACAAAGTAATACAGCAATCTGCTTCATGCAATATATTTCTTATACCAGTTAATTAGCAGATTAATTAGCATTATGTTTCATGTTGTGACCTAAGCCATTGTACTCCCAGTGGGTCTAATGGAGACAAGGAAAAAAAATGAAAGAGCTTTAGAATTGTTGATGGTTTTATCACATGCATGGGGTCACAAAGAATCGGACACGACTGAGCGACTCACACTTTCACTTTTTTTTTCACTTTTCATATCATATGCTACCAGAATTAAAAATAATTCTTCATTTTAAAAGAAGAGAACATACATATACTTTTTAATCTGAATCTAGAACAGATTTTTTAAGCATTTTTATGGTATGAATCCTTCCACAAATTAAAAGCCTATCTAATAACTATATGTGCAATAGTGTTAAATGAAGTACATTTTAAATTCCAAATGACCACAAGTAAATGTCTAAAGGATACACTTCAGTAAAAGAGAAGTTCTGCTTACAATTTTGAGAGAAAAAACATAAAAGATATGTATTAGGGTGATCATATTTTTGAATGTATAATGTGATTCATAGGATTCTATTAAGGGCCATTGAAATCACTTACAAAGGACTGCATTTTGGAAAGGCACAATGGAACTCTGCCTTTGGACAGCCTGAGGAAAAAAAATATGCATCTTAGAAATAATTTATAAAGTAAATGACATGAAAGGAGTCTCCCACCCCTCCTCCCCTCCCCAGTGAGAATGTATTCAGATTGTGTGTGTTTGTCTTTATTACACAAAATGGAAGTTTCTGCTGAGCCAAAGACAGTCATCTGCCAGCTGATTGGTTCTGCCTTTTTACAACAGTATGAAGAATGGCTATAGTAGTTATGAATATAGGGGTATAAAATATAGAATCCTCTGGAGGTACTTTTTACACTGCTGATAATTCAGAACTTGCAGAGAAATAAAATATTTTAAGGAACTGACTAATGTACCTAGATTTTGTCAAGCTTTCTCTCCCAATCACTGAACTCTGCTGGCCACCTCCTCGTGGCTCTATCATTAGGCTATCCATTTCCTTTGACTTTGCATACTATAGAAGGTCCAGAGGCCTTTTTTTCACTTTCAAAAATTATTATGTAGCCTCCTTTGGCAGTTAATGTATGGATGCCATTTGGAACGTCACTTTTATCATGTTGCTCACAGATACGTTATTGTGCACAGAACTGAGTATTTATGGAAATCTAAAGACACTGTTAAGCAAAACGTTATAAAGAGGGAAAAAAACACTTAATTTTTTTTTCTCTTTGACTTTTGTCTAACACATCAGTTCAAATTGCTCCCTTATCATTTAGCATAAATTTTTGGCAAAGGGAATAGAAATATATAAAAATTATGAATTTTTAATTATAGTGCATAATCAATTGGAAGTTTTAGTTTCTGAGTAGGCAGCAGGGGATGAGATGGTTAGATAGCCTCACTTACCCAGTGGATGTGAATCTGAGCAAACTCCAGGAGATAATGAAGGACAGGGAAGCCTAGCATGCTGCAGCCCATGGGGTCACAAAGCGTCAGACACGACTTAGTGACTGAACAGAAGCAGCAGTTTTCTAAAATAAGGATTAATTTGACCTTGTGGTAAAAAATATAATTCAGTAAACATTTTTGCTAGGATGAACATAAAGATAAGTTATTCTTAAGCTTCTTTCTTTTTAATGGTGTTATTATATCTTTAGATAATCAGAAAGTTGCAATTTAATTTTTAATCTGTTACCTGATAATGATCTGATCTATGAGTGATCTTTCAGTTTAAAAACATTTACTGAACGTTTGAATTGTTGTATTTTGTCCTCTCTTGGAGTTCCTGTGAAAATATGACTTAAAGGTATATATAATTCATGAATTAAAAATGTAGTGTTTACAGCATTGATTATGGACCAGTCTTTGAGACTTTGGGCAAGTTATTTAACCTGTCATGTATTTAAATGAAGATACTAGTAGTCTTACGGTAGCATTAGCAAATGTGCATGCATGAATATGCTGTATAAGTTGTATGTCACATAATGAGTAAGTATAAGTTGATATATAACACTTATGGCCATGCCTGGCATAAAGTGAGAATGTATAAATAACAGCTATTATTAAAGAAAGGCTCAGAAATGTTACACCAGTCATGTAGCCATTCACTAGTTGAACTAAGATTCCAGAAACAGTCTGAATGCAATTCACAATAGTGTCCACCATAATATATGTGTGTCTGAGTACTATTAAAAACAGACAGATTTGTTTTACATCAAAACGCTGGTCATGAGTTAGTTTGAGATTCAAACTTCAGATGTGCCTGATTTTAAACCGTGGTTTCCTTAAACCCTTACATGAATTTAAACTTGATTTTGGAATTATTTTTTGGTGTAGACTTCATAAACTTTATAAATAAGCTTGCTGTTCAGTATGTCTCAGAAAGGCATTTGGGGGATAGTGTCGGAAAGATCCCCTGGAGAAGGAAATGGCAACCCACTCCAGTACTCTTGCCTGGAAAATCCCATGGACAGAGGAGCCTGGTAGGCTATAGTCCATGGGGTCGCAAAGAGTTGGACATGACTGAGTGACTTTACTTTAGATTATGTCTATGTTTAGCATGTAAACATGCTTATAAAACATAGCTATATTTATAAAAGAGATTATAGTAAAATATGATCAATTATTAACACATAGTTTGAACTGTTTCCAGGAATATCTCTTAGCATTTAGAAACTACTGATTAAAACAAACACTGGTGAAATATCTGACAGATTTATTTATTTATTTTAGGTATACTTCAGGAGGGTAATTTGGTGAGATCATATTCTTACCTCCACTTTCTTTGAATATTTGGAATTATATTAATAAAAATAAAGTGATTAATTATGTTAATCACTGTCATGATTGTGGGGGACATGTTTTACACTGTGGTATTTTCTTTTTGGCTATTGCTACATCATTTCTGTTGCCATTCAGTTTTGTTTAACTGTGAGGAATGTTTTATTCAGTTTTCTTGAAATAGTTCGCTGTAATTTTTCCAGTTAACTTGTTCTAAAATATATGTTGCAGTTAGATCTTTAGATTGATTGCTTTTCACATAGATGTCTCTAGCATCATCCTTCAGTAGTCACCATTACTTTGTGTTTAGTTGAATTAGAAATTGATATGCCCTGATAACTGTTATTGGAAGTTACTTCACTTACTGTGCCATCTAGCAATACAGGATCATAAAAATATGTGTTAAATAATAAATGCTTTCTCTGTTTGCTACTGACAGCTGATCGAGACTGTAAGATAAAATAGATCATGGCTAGGCATGGAAAGCATGCTTGAACTGCTATTAAAGTTGTGTACAAAATATGTATGATATATTCAGATATTACATTGAAGGTTGAAGTATCCCAAACATTGCAAGGACAGAACGACTTGCTTCTTCTTAGGCCATGCTCAGGAACATTTAGCGCCTGCTTGCTTCTAATCAATTTCCAGTTTCTTAATTTAGAATCTTATTCCTCTGATTAAGAGAGGGAGCTCTCAAATTTTTACTTTTCATCCTTCTTTTAATGAACTCTATGCTCCAGCTAAGCCTGGTAGCTTTTGAGTGACTTCGCCTGCTTCACACTTACTTACCAGTTTGCCTTAACCTTTACTTTCATCTCCTCCAGCAAATCTCTGTCTTCTTATTTTACATGAGTGAATCCTTCCTTCCTTGATTCTTCTCTTGTTAAGCTGTTTCTGATTACCAGATCGTGAGTGCTAATTTTAAATTACTTTATCTGCATGATTTTATGTTAGCTGGGGCTTCCTACCTTTAATGATGGAAAAGTTTTTGTGCATGTAGGTGACTATACCTATTAAATTTTATTTTATTGTTACATCATAATCTCTTCACAAGAGTGGCCCAAGTCTGACACATATTTGCCAACTTCCCTCAGTTGTGAGCAAAGTGCCTTGCTTATAGTAGGTCGAAGTGTGTGTGCTCAGTCATGTCCTACTATTTAAGACCCCAAAAACTGTATCCCCCCAGGCTCCTCTGTCCATGGAATCCTCCAGGTGAAAATACTGGAATGGGTTGCCATTTCCTTCTCCAGGGGATTTTCCCAACCCAGGGATTGAACCTGTGTCTTTTGCATCTCCTGAATTGGTAGGCAGATTCTTAACCACTGTGCCACCTGGGAAGCCTGCCAATAGTAGGTTAATAAATTCTAAGTTAGTAAATGCTTATTAAACAGTGATTGAATTCATTTGATGATATAGATGGGAATTTTATGTGATTCTAGGTCATTCATTGAAATGTTTAAGTAGTTCCTCAATAAATATTTATTGCATTTCTACAATAGATTAGGTGCAGAGGAAGTCACATTCCTATAAGGAATTAAATGTTGGGTAACAGTTAAGGTAATATGCACCTATTTAGATACATATATGTCATAAATCACATAAGCTTTGCTAGAGCTTGTGTTCTGTATTACTCAGGATCTACTCTAGTGCAGAAATCCTGTTATTACAAAGATAACTATGTTAACCAGATGTGATGATTGCATGGTGCCAAAAGTAAGGGGTCTGGTGGAATACAAGTAGATGCCAAGGCAGAATGGTCTAAAAGGAAACCAGGAAATAGATCAAGATATAAACAGCATTAGATTTCATGTTAAGGAGATTCAACATGATTCTAAGAGAAATGGGAGTCGGATGGCAGAGGTCTTTAAGTATAGGGGAGTGGAGGCCTTGATTTGTTAGGGGAATAACTTTCAAAGCTTTTCGAAGAAAAGGAAGAAACAAATATCCTGAAAGGGATCTGGATTGTTCTTTAAGAGAGATATTTCTCTTAGACTTGGAATGCTGTACTATTAGTGACCACACTTCATGTGGAATAGGTAGTAGTTTGGTCATTTCTTGGTACCAATACACTGCTCCTCTCTAGAGACTTATTTCCTTAGTAGAGGACTTAGTACAATAACAAAAGAAATGTTTCTAAAATCAATAGACTTGAAACTATTCTTTGAACTTGGAGTTCAGTTCAACTTAAAATGTTTATGTGTGGGGCTATGGCAAATCTATATGATGTTTGCATATAGATAGAAAGATTCATTTAAATATAAAAATTTTCTCGCTGAAATAATGACTGTCACAAAAGACTTCCCTTGATGTTAAGCTATGATCTCAGGTAAGTCATGCCTCAGAGGCTATCTTGAGGCTGAAGGCTGAAGAATTATCACTCATCAAATCCATGCCATCTCATTTCTACCCCTATCATTGTCTGAGCTCACTGTTCAAGCTATAAGCTGATTAGTATTTCACACTTACCCAAAAGTATTTTATTTTGACCTTGTAACATATCATTAAAGTATTTTCAGTGATTTTTGCTTACTTTCTGTGTTTCATGGTTTAGAAAGAAAGAATTTATGCCACAGATAATGTGGATATGATTTTCACAGTCCTGCCCCTTTTAAGACTTACTGTTTTCTTTTGGAAAAAAAAACAAAAAAACAATTCATAGGATTTCATTTGTAGTGAGACTGTTCTGACAGTTCTGTAACAGTGGGATTTTTTAAGATCATCAATATTGAAGGCACGACCTGCAAAGTTACTGTTTTTTTCTCTTTCTTTTTTCATCTTTAATTCCAATTAAAAGATACATATTCTATTAGACTAGATGCCTTCTGCCTGGATGTTTTCTGTGTGATCTTTGACTTGCAACCAAGGAAATTCAGCTTCAATCTGTTAGAGCTGAAAGAGCCCACAGCATGCCACGGGCTATCCAGTGTTTCAAGAATTTAGAATCCCTGGTCTGTGAATAATGATTAATATGTATTGCTCATATTGTTAAATTTTCCAACAAAGATGGCCTATAAAGTTATTCTGCATTGCTGATTGTTCTTAATATTCCATATAATGCAGATATTGCACATATCCTATGTATGCAAAATATTTAACTCGTTCTATAGACAAATATCCACATTCTCAATGAACAATTTTCAAAATGCCTGTTTTATATTTTAGCATAATATTTATACAAAATCTTGTATAAATCATATTTTGTATGCTTTTTAATATAATTTTAAATCAAATGATTGTATTGTTTGAAATTTATATTGGGTTTGATAGGTTTCAGAAGGAATACCATCTTGTCTTTAATGTTACTGTTACCCATGGAGTGACAATTTACCATATCTTCTTCAATTGAAAGAATTAAATTTTTACTTTTAAAAATTACTTAGAAATAAAAATTGTCTTACTAATATTATTATGAAATGGTACAATCTCTGATGTATCATATTTTCAGACTGTCTTACCATTGGATATAATTTAGAATTTTCTCAATGCTTGATATGCCAATTCCGAATGTAACTTTCCTTGACATCATAAGTAAAGTGTATCAGGAATACTAATGTCAGTGTTGAATCATATACTGATTGCTGAAGCATTAACCAATGGAGCATAAAAGTATAGAAATTCTGAATTATTTTGGATGCACATATGTGTTTCGATATATAATAAATACTTTAAATATTTATTTTCTCCTCATGTATGTGTGTTTCACAGATTCATATATATGTCCATATATATTATTAATATATATTCATGTACATATATATATAAATTTCAGGTTGTATATTTCTATTCTGAAGATCACTAGAGGGAAATAACATAACTACTCGAAAATAATTATTGAATACCTGCTTTATCCCAGAAACTGTGCTTGAGTCTGGGAATATAAATATTGGAAAGATACTATCTGTGCTTTCAAGGAACTCATTACCAAGAGTGTCAAATGTGTTACAGGTTCTACAGCACAACAGAAATAGAGAAAGTAAAGACTTTTGGGAATAATACAAACAGCTTTTGCATTGAGCCTTATATTAAATGTACTTACACTAAGGAGGGAAGAAAAAGGCATTTTAACTGGAGAAGAAATCATAAGCAAAATAATGAAAGCATCAAAGTTCATCATTTATTTGATAAAAGGCACATCACCAAGTGTGGTTAGAGTAGAGGGAACATGGGAAGAATGACCAGATTGAATTTGAAGAAATGTAGAACTTAAAATTATGTGGTGAAAAATTGGGAAAAAAATGGAAAGCATTTCTGTCCATAGACATACTAATAATAACAATAGCAAAAATTGACTTAACTTTTACTAGGAACTAGACTTTACAATAAAAATGTTATGCAGAAGAGCTCATTTAATCCTAATCATAAAATTTATTTTCAAGCAGTAAAAACCAAGTTTGCAATTTAGTATTTTAAACTGAAGATGGCTTTGGGAACCAAGAGGTGGAGATCAGCTCTTGTGGAGGTGAACATGCTCAGAAAGGAGAAAGATCCATTCCAGCTCCAGAGGGTAGAAGTCAGTTCAGAGGTCAGTAGTGACTGGTAAACTATTCCTTTCAAGTTCACTGTTCAGACTCGAGAGGGGATGTTGAAATAGCCTTTTGGGGTTGCTTGTCGACTTTCTGGTTGACAGAAGGGGACCACACTTTGAATAACAGTTTTGCCACACTGAATTCAGTGGGTGAAAGTAATTTGCTCAAAGAAACCTGTAATAGTAGTAATGTAAGTTGCTTCAGTCATGTCTGACTCATTGCAACCTTGGTGGACTATAGTCCACCAGGCTCCTCTGTCAGAATTATCCAGGCAAGAATATTAGAGTAGGTTGCCATTCCCCTCTCTAGGGAATCTTCTTGACCCAGGGATAGAACCCAGGTCTCCTGCATTACAGGCAGAATCTTTACCATCTGAATCATCCGGGAAGCCCAGAGGAACCTGGAACATCCTTAAAATTGACCCATGCATCTGCAACTGAAATATGAGGGAACTAAATCCTAGGTAATTTAAATGCCTTTCAAAAATGGGGAGAAACAGTAAATAAATGAATTTGTATTAAAGCCAAACTCCCAGCATTCAGATCAAGAAAATTGAAGAGCCAGAAAAACCTCTTTTTTTATAGAATTTCTAATATTTTCATCAGCATGATGGCCAAGTAAGATTTCATCAGGTTGTATGGAATCAGTTTTAAGTAAAAAGACCTATTGAAACCAAGGTCCTTTGCCAAGAATTTTTGCAGAAAAGAAGAGAAAACAGTAATTTGATGGTGGAAAAGGAGGAAAAAAAGATTTTTTTTTTTTAAAAATAGGGAACTTCAGGTAGGTTTGTGGGTTGAAAGAAGTTTAGGGACTGAACAGAAAATAGAAACCCCATTGATGAAACAAGGTCTTGGCAGAGTCAACTAGGAATGGAATGAAAAGGTCAGATGAACAAGAGAATAAAGATTCTTCTTCTCAGATGCAAAATAAAGTCCTTATGAGTAAAAATACTGATAAATTTGGAGACGTAGAGGAGGGAAGCAGAGGGGAGTCACGCCTGATAGCCTCAGTATTCTCAGCAGGAGGAGGTGAGATCATGTTTTGGGGTTTAGGTGGGTGAGGGTGGGAGTGGGAGATCTGAGTAGGGTGTGGTGGGAACAGCTGCTGTGTGGAATGGGAAGACCAGCCAAGTAGGAATGAGTAATAGGGCTGCTAAGCAGCTCTGAGAGTTCAGCTGACATCGGAAATCATAAATTTGTAGCAGAGTCAATCAGCGTGGTTATTCAATTTTCTCAGTAACTCTTGGCAGCCCAGGATGAGGAGGAGAGTGAACAGATGGTAGGATTGATTTGGTAGTGGGATTGGCAAGGCAGCTGTGAGAGAAGGTCAAAGAATGGAAGAATCAATTGCACCCATGAAAATGTGTTATCAGGGGGATCAAAATGAAGCAGAGATGACAGTCAAGCCAGGAAGGATTGGAGACAGCTAAAATGTGAAGGACAAAGCAGTGGAAAGCATTAGCCTTTGACATTGAGGAGGAATTTTGTGGGCATGAGTGGGATAGAGGATGAGAGAAGAGAATTTCACAATTCTAGATAGTACGGTAGAGTGTTTTTGTTTAGAAACAACCCATTTTGTGTCTATGGGTGTGGATTGCCAAAGCTGTGTGGGAGTGTAGGTCACTGAATATAGGGGCAAAAGAATTTTGAAGCTAAAACAGATGAATGAGTCATCCAAACCATCTAGGATAGCAACAAGCAACAGAAGAAAAAAACAAACAAGGTAAAACAAGCTAACTGCCAAATCGGTGGAGTGAATTGATGAAGTACTTGTAGATGATAAGGTTTAGAAAACAGTTTGATTGATTAGGTTTTGCAGACATAGGGCTTATTGAACTAAGATGATAGAACAATGTCTCAGAATTGGGAGGGGAAGTTCAAGAGAATGTCCCTCTTTCTCTTTGCCTTGAGATAGGAAGATGATTACTGTTTTTTACAGTGTTCTAGCATGTAGTGAAATATATGTGAATAAAACTTAAAACTCATTGCAAGTAGTTTCCATGCAATGCATCTATGCTTAGACATGTCTGACTCTTTGCGACCCCATGGACTATAGCCTGCCAGGTTCCTCTGTCCATGGGATTTTCCAGGTAAGAATACTGGAGTGGGTTGCCATTTCCTCCTCCAGGAGATCTTCCTTACCCTGGGATTAAACCCACGTCTTCTGTGTCTCCTGCATTGGCAGGCAGATTCTTTACCCACTTAGCCATCAGGGAAGCCCCCAGATCCCATGCATGGTAACTTACTTAGTTTGTTTTTAGTCTTAGATATGTTCTAGTGAGTGAATTTCTTTTTCTTTACTAGGCCGTGTAATTTTCATTTAAACATGTGGTAATATAACCTAACATAAACACAAAGTTCCTAACTACTAAAAAAGAAAAAAAAGAGAAATTTCTGTCTTAGCTACCATCTCCAGTGATAGCACCAAGTTTCTGATCTTTACCAAAACCTGTCAATGTCCATATTGTCATTCACCACTTGCTTACACCTTAAGCCTTTTTAATCCACTCCTGTGGGTCTTTTGTCCTTTCCATTCCGCTGATATGTCTCTATCAAAGTCACTAGAATTCCTTTTGCTGAATTCAGTGCTCAGTTCTGTCTGCTGGTCTGAATCTTGGCTGGTTGTTCACTCCCTCTCCCTGGAGCACTTCTGATCACTATATTCACTTGGTTTTCCTCCTCCACTAATCACTACATCTTCTTAGTCCCCTATGCTGCTTCTACTAGATGTCTAAGGCATGTGGTGCCCCAGGATTTTGCTTTTATGTATCACCACCCCAGGCTTCTCACCTGGGCTCCATACTCAATACAAGGACCCATTCCACTTTTCCACAGCTAAAGGCAGCATTACACAGTGGTCATGCAGTAGGTTCTGGGAGCAGGTTCTCCTTGACTCTATCAGCTGGCTGACTAGGGCAAATCTCTCTGTCCTTTAGTTTTCTTATCTCTAAAAGGAGGATGATAATAAGAACTACTTCATGGACTTCTTGGAAGGATTAAGTAACAGACATAAATAAATAAAAATATATGTGTTTAGAAGTATACTTGACACTGAATAAGTGCTCAGTAATTGCTCCTATTAATATTATCACAAACATAAGAGAGTAAAAGTAGAACTATTGATTTTTTCCCCTCATATACCTCAGTTTTCCCTCTTTGTAAACCTTGCTCATGTGAGTGAATAGTATGGATGTCTACCCACTTTTTTTCAGAGGAAAACCCCTGAGATCATCTTTTACTTTTTTCCTTTATAAGCCACCTTAGTCAATCAGCAGTTTCTATTAGCTGTGCATCACAAATGTATACCAAATCTGACCACTTTTCATCACCTTCTCTTCTAAGTCTTAATCCAAGTCACCAACATCTGCTGTGTCTCTGATTCTCCTGCGCTCCCTACAATATCCTTGTAGTGATATTTCTGAAGTGCAAGTGCAAACATGTCCTTCCCCTATTTCAAATCTTCCAGTGTCCTTCCATTACAATGAGAATAATATCTAATCTTCCGAAATGGTCTACAAGCATGGCCTGATTGGGTACCAGCTTGCCTTTGGGACCTCAATTTCTTTCAATCTCAGCATGATTCACTAAACCAAAGCCACTCTGATCCTTTTTTCTGTTACTGAAACATGCCGAAAGATTTCCTTCTTCAGAGCCTTTGAACTTGTTATGCTTGCTCTTTGGAATACTCTTTGTCCCCTCCAGTCTTTGTATACATGCCTCCTCTTTATCATTGAAATCTCACTTCAGATATCAAGTCCCCACAGTGGTTGACTTGACTGTCTTCACCATACTTCTCTGTTATTTAATTTTTGTAGCACTCATTGGAACTGCAATTTCTGCCCAAATCTTAGTTTGCCCAAATTGATCACACTTAATCTGAAAAAATAAAAGAAGCTATCATAGAGTTTTATTTGATTTACTTGTTTACATTTTGATCACCAGAGTTATCAAGTTTTATTTTTTATATACTTGGTTATTTAAGTAAAGTGATTTTTAGATGGCACAATGGTGTCTGCTGTGCCTTAGGCATTTGGAATGTTGTAAGCATCTCTAGTTTTTCTCATCACATTTGTAAAAGTTAACAGAATAGCATTTGTTTTGGATCTGGAGTTCTCTTGGAGAATTACTATTTTTGGAAAATATGCTATTATCCTTTTGATTTTTATACAAGGTTTAAAATCCCAGGTGACACTGATGATAAAGAACCTGCCTTCCTGCCAATGCAGGAGAGTGAAGAGATGAAGGTTTGATCCTGGAGTCAGAAAGTCCCCTGGAGGAGGGCATGGCAACCCACTCCAGTATTTAAACCTTTGCTTGAAATGTAAATACTTTGCTCATTAGTTATTTTATTAATAGGGTTAACATATCAGAAGTTTCTAATTGTTATATCAGTCATTCTCCAAAGTGTAAACAATGAAATACAAACAAAAGCAAGATATTGTTTTCCTTACATTCACTTTCCTTTTCAGGAAAGCAATGCAAAACATGCTTCTTATTTTGAAGCAAGAATACATATTTACTTGGGTATCCATGTGTTGTGATTATAAATATCACTTGGGGCTGAGACATGACCACGAAGGCATGTTCATGGATTACTGTTTTAAGGTAGATCTATGAGGATGTCAGGCATCATGAGCTGCAATCATGGGCTTTCCACTATAAAAATAGAACAGATTCTTATTCATCAAACATAATGCTATGTTTTGCAGTCCCAAGTAACTCTTTATAATCACTTAAGATTTGAATATAAAATTAGTCTTTCTACAAGTAGTCTGAAACCACAAATATTACATTTCTGGATTCTGGTTGCATTTTTAAAGATAGGATGGAGCAAGTGTTCTGAGTTAGTAACTAAATATTATTACATTCCTAGGCCTACCCCAGCATGGATGGTAACAGTCATCATTTATTTGTAACAAAGAAAATTTGGTGGTTACTGGCACATTTTGAAAATTCCATTTGATGGATGATGAGAGAGGCTTTCTGATGTTAAATATTTTGTAAATCTCAAAGCAAATGTTTAATTAGAGCATACATTTTTGTAGGCTCTCAAGAAAGAGAAGTTTCAACCCAGGTTCCTTTTTCCTGAAAGAGCCAAAGCTTGTGCAGCGACCGTGGTTTCTCTGGGGGGTGCCTACAGTAACACAGGCGGCTTCTTTTCTTAGCTGGTGTAGGAGAGAGAGGTGGGCATGTAGACATATCTCTGGTTGGTGTTTGCAGAAGATGAGAGATTCAGACATGTACAAAGACCGTGGGATGGTTGGAAGAGATGCCAGGACTGATTAAAGGAATAAACATTGAAAAGGGATTAAATGCCATTCCCAATCATTTATTTTAGAGAGAGAATACAATTGATAAACTTCAAATATCACAGAAATACTACTAAAAATTGCATCTCCTATGATAAAATACTTGGTAGTCTTTCTTATAGATTGATTAAGATGTTTGAATAATAATAATTGTTTTCTGCTTCTTTATTGGCAAGTAAAGCCAGAAAACTTTTTCAGGGCATCTTGTTGAAAATTTTCTCTCTTTTCTTATTCCCACTTCAGAATAACTTCAGTGCAATTCCTAAAAGAACACCATTTGGCCAATTTCCATCTGGCATGCTTCCCTTCACTGAAAAGTGTGGAGTCTAGTTTTTAATGCTATCTCTGAATAAATTCAGCTTTCAACTCAACACCCATACTCCCTCCTTGTTTTTTATATAAGCAGTTACCTCATTTTGTGGGAAAAATAAATATAACTCTGGGCTCTGACTGGATAGAATCAGATAAAAACAAATCATAGAAATATGGATTCACCAATTTCTAGTAATCTTTTGTAGGCTTTAGAGTACAAATGTGTCATGTGTAAAGTTCTGTTTCTGCAGGAGAATTAAGTATTTTACACTCAGATAATTAGAAAATTGTCAAGACATATGTTGCCTTTTACAAACGATTTTGTATTTATTGTTTTGCAGATGAAATAAAAAATTATCATGGTGCTGAATTATGAAAAACCTCTCAACTTAGAGGTCTTCATCAATGACTAATTGCTACTATTTGTAACCCACTTTAAAAGTAAATAAAGCACCCATCTGGTAATTCTATTAATGGTTTCTATATTAAAACAGCTATTGGTCCTCCAAAAGAAAATATGCAATTATGAAATATTCATATTGGTGTCACTATTGAAAAGCTTACAAATGTATCTGGAAAAAATAGAGTTTATCATTCTTTTTCTCGTTTTCTATTAAGCCTATGACCTCTTAAAGAATCAAATTGGACTAATGATGTAGCAGCATATACTCAACAAAATGGAAAATTAATTGATTATCTAAATAAATAGAGGCAAAAAAAAAGCATTTATAATTAATAATTTAGATAGCAGTATCAACTCTCCCTTGCCCCCAACCCTCTATGTTGTCCACTGGAGAATTTATGACTTGAATAACTTGGTCTGTCTGTTCAAAAGAGAGAAAGGGAAACACTAGTCCTTGTCTTCTTTTGAAAACCTTTGACCTGATTATAAAGGCTCCATTCTGATCTTCAACCTCTAAGAGTGTCATGAATATTCAGTCACCTTGCATCTCCTGCTGAATGGGGGCCCTATACAGACCTACAGGGAAACAACCATTTTCCTGCTTGTTTTCTGCCTTTGATGACCCCAGAGTCCCTCTCTAGTCTGGTTTACATTATGTATATAACGCAGGCTATATCCCTGATCCCAATGCTCTAGCACCTTTTCTGATTTTGTGATGCCATCTCACTCCTATTTGCATTTGTTCATGCCTGAATGCCAGTTCTCTTTTCCTTCTGGTTGCATTTTCCTTGTTCTTCAATGTGTAGCTTAATTCTGTGTGGTATGATTATAGATGGGCTTCCCTGGTAGCTCAGCTGGTAAAGAATCCGCCTGCAAGGCAGAAGACCTTGGTTCAATTCCTAGGTCTGGAAGAGCCCCTGGAGAAGGGTTAGGCTACCCACTCCAGTATTTTTGGGCTTCCCTGGTGGCTCAGCTGGAAAAGAATCTGCCTGCAAAAATATTTTGTTCTTTATAATTCATGTTTTTAGTTCTCTTTCATGACTTTTGCCATTTAAAATGCCATTTGAAGATTTCATGAACAAAAACCTGAAGCACCTCCATTGCAAACCAAATCAGGGTCAGTTGCTCTGCTTACCTTTCACTAGCACAAACGTTCACCTCTCCTAATAATTATCTGAGTGGATAATATTTATAATGGACTGCTTATCTATCTCACTAAACTGAGATCTTCTGTCAACATATTTATATCTACTACAATGTCTATAATAGGCATTTATCACATATCAGTTGAATGGATGAACAAATAGTTTATGCATGTAGTTCATTTTAATTTAGTAAATAGATATTGGATGATATTAAACAGCTAATGATTAGATTTGCAGTTAATATGCTCCAAGTTCTTAGTTTTATTTTGTGCTTTTATACTCATTGGAAATCAGTGTTGAAAGATAAATTTTATTACAATAACAAATAAATCATAATAAGTAAATGAAGTATACTCTTATAAACTATCATTTTTAAGGTTACTTCTCATTCATCCATTTCTTTTCTGTACTGTATAAAGTATTTTCATCTTGAGGTCTATGGCTAAACCTTAACAGTCAAAGAGAGGCATTATGCCAATATGAGAACACAGCTCATTATCATTACAAATGATTTCTAGCTATTTGTGTATTTCAGGTCAGAACTGAGGATCAGACAACTAGATACTTTTCATTGACAATCCAAGCTTCAAACATTCCTCTCATGCAGAAAGTTAGTCCTCTCTATTGGAAGAATATTTTCTCCCAAGTGGCAGTCAGTGGCATCTAATGTGAGTTGGCAAAGATAAGCACAATTTCATTCAATTCGATAGATATTTACTATATACCAAATAATTTATGAGTCTCTGATATACGAAAGTGCATAAGGCTTTGGCCCTTTCTTCGAGGAACTCACAATAAGTTTTAGGAAGGTAAAATGTAATCAATAACTGATAAAGAAATGGTGAAAATTTAACTAGCAACATTAAACAAAATTTCTTAAGGGCTGCTCTTTGCTTGGCACTGTGCTGGGTGTTAATAAACACTATGGGAACAAGGTCATGTAGAATCTTTAAACTCTAGCATTGGAGAAGGATCCTGGAATAGAACTGATTGTTCATTGGGCACGATAGTTAACAATGCTTCGGATCCACAGTACATTTTAATGTGGGACCCATGACAATGTTTCAGTTTCTTTTAAAATCAGAAGAAAAACAAGGACCTTTTCAGTCAAATAAAATGTTTTAATGTATCATGTTACTACATCCATCTTTATACCAACACAGTCATTACATATAATGGGTAAGATTTTTTTCATGATGGACGTGTCTGTTAAGGCAGAGGAGACTAGGGTCCATGGAAGGTGTAAGGTGACCCTGACTGAGGGCAGGTGGAAGCTAGAAAGCATCAGGAAAAGATTCAGAACACTGGAATTGGGCTCTGAAATACTATGCTGTACTGTGTTCAGTCACGTCCAATTCCCTATGGACTGTAGCCCACCAGGCTCCTCTGTCCATGTGATTTTCCCAGAAAGAATACTGGAGTGGGTTGCCATTTTCTCCTCCAGGGAATCTTCCCTACCCAGGGATCAAATCGTGTCTCCGATTCTTCTACTGCTGAGCCACAGGGAAGTCTTTTGTAATACTAGTACCATTTTACTAGGTGGAGCACAGGAAGGCCTTGTAGGAAGAAAGGTTAATCAAAAGCAAGGCCCAGACCTGTGAAAGCATAGGGTGGAATGATTCAGAAGTGCACAAGACTTGGTCTCTAAATTAAAGTTCAGTGAACAGAGACAAATGTATGCAGAGTACCATTCCATAACAGAAGATATGTGCCTATTCCAAGATTGAGGAGTAAGATACCTGCTTCTAAATCTTTAAAATTCCTAAGAAGTAAAGAGTTACAACCAGACAGCTTAAATAAATAAAATTGATTACATAAGTCTACCATTGTAACATTTTCAATTTTCTGAGATGTGTAATATATTTGGGTGTAGGGTAGGTGGTACTATGGCTTTGAGCCTATCATTAAGCCCTAAGATCTTGATATAGCAATAATTATGAATTTGTCACTATTTGTTTTATTATTCTCTATATACATTTTGAAAATATTACTAGCAAGATAGCATCTCCAAATTACATTAAAATGGACAGTCATCTTCTCCCTCAGAAATTCAGTTAGGGTTGAGTACTCTAGTCAAATATGAATCCTTAAGTACATTTTGTACAAATGTTCACTGACAAAGCAGTAAACTTTCTTTCTAGGACAAATTCAAAATCCAGATTTAAGAAGTGAGTCATATTATAATCCATATTGATGAATTCTGTTAAACGACTTTTAAAATTTTAGAGGGTAAAGTAAAACTTCATTCTGGTGTATACTATTTCTTTCATTCCGCTCCACTTTCAATCAATTTCTTAAAGTATATGTTCTCTCCCTATTTTCTAAATCCTATTCTCAGTACTATCTTCCTTTCATCCTCCCTCACATAATAAAGGGAAAACATTATTTATCTAATTTATTTTGAGAGAATAACATTAAGGCTACTTACATTTTTCTTGTTAGTATAATAGCTATAGTGAAAAGTAGGTGAGCTGATGAATTTAATTTTTCAACTAACTAAACATGCACATATTAAATTCTCTAACTGTCATAAATATAATCAGGCCTTTAATTAGAAAATGAAGGAAACATAATTCTAAGCATTATGAAGATATATTGAGCTTCTGGAGGTTAACACATTTAGGGAGATGAGGTAACTCAATCAGAATGCCGCACTGTGGCTCTATTCTGAATTGAGCTTTTGCAAATCTATTATACTGAGCATACAGGAGAGCCACTGGAAATAAAAGGGTGTGCCTTTTTAAGGTAGGTCATAGCATCGTCTTCAAACATAAGGGATACCAGCACCTCCTATAAATAAATCGTTGCACTGTTGGATATCATAATCTATATTGTTCAACATAGAGGAAAATCTGGCCTTTAAAAAAGACACGTTTTCATTGTTGCCTATATATTTGCAGCTCTGAAAATATCAAAGGGGAAGTAGATATAGGCATTAGTAAAAATTGAACTGTTCACTTTGGAGTGTGATACACTAGGTGATTTTTGCAAGGATTCCTTCATTGTCTGGATCCCTTCAAATAAATGTCATTTATTCATTCAAGAAACCATTGACCTAGCAAAACATCATGCTAATAACAGGACTATAGGACTGAATAAGACACAGTCCCTGCATTCAAGAAGTTTATAGTCTAGTGGACGCAACAGAAACACGATGGAAGCGCAGTACAGTATTGCTAATACTGTACCCTGAAGTATAGAGGAACGGCAGGGAACTCAGCTCGGGGACCTGGGGAGGTAGCTTCATGAAGTAATTCAAGTGATATACATAGATTTATCTGTATCTGAAATTATCACGAAATTTTAACCTCTTCTATATATTATTTTTAAATTTTGATTAAACAAATATACTTTATGTCCCAATTTCATATTACCTGTTTCTACACTTTATGCATATAAAATATGTATATTTTTGGAAAATACATATATATATATGAAAAAAGTGAATATCATTGTAAGCATATTTTGGAAGTTTTTTTCATCATGCCTTTCTGAATGCTTCTGTAGCTTTAATGTGGCTTTACAGAGCCATAGAAAACATTTCATTCATCATATGAATATCTATTGTTAGCTACCTTACATGTGATTTTCTTTATTTTAATCTTTAATCTTTATTTAATATTGTTAGCTACCTTACATGTAATTTTCTTTATCTGAACTATGTGAAATGCTGCATCAACTCTATTTTATTTAGTCTTTCCCCTCTAAACATTATTGTTGTTTATATTTTTCTTCTTGTCCTGGCCTAAAAACATATTTCCTTTAACTTCCTAATTTTCTTTTTATCTGAGGAAGCCGCTTTGTATTAGCAATCTCTGTTGACTTCTGTTCACCATTCATTTTGCTGCTGCTTAAGAGCTGGTTCAAAGATCTATGGAAACAAATCACAGTTTCTTTCCCCTTGTGGAAGATGGCTGAGGGTTGAAATATTGATATATACTTTACATAATTTGTTAAATAAACATATTCTTTAGCTTTGGGAATAAGTTAGTAGCTCTTCACATTTAACTCATAATAAAAGGATGTAAGAGTGGATTAGAGTCCATTTTTCCCATAAGTTTTTATTAAAGCAAATGTGTTAATGAAGAGTCATGAATTGAGCATCTGCTTCTCTATATTATGTTTGATGTGATGGGAATGTAAAAAGTATTTTAAGACTCTATTCCAGTGCTGGGTGGGTTTAGAGAGTAAAGACAGATGAACTGCACAAGCTTTGAGACAGATTAACAAGCAAAGTTAAATAATATTGTATTAATAAAAAAGAAAATAAAACTGAAACGTAAGTTGTGTGATGGAGAACATAAATGTATACGTTCATTTTTATTTGTGAGTATGGATTATATATAAGTGTGTGTATGTGTGTGTGCGCTCAGTGGTTCAGATGTGTCTGATTCTGCAACCCCATGGACTGTAGCCCACTAGACTTCTCTGTCCGTGGGATTCTCCAGGCAATAGTACTGGAGTGAGTTGCTGGTTCCTATTCCAGGGGATCTTCCCCCACCCAGATATTAAACCTGCATCTCTTGTGTCTCCTGCATTGGCTGGTGAATTCTTTAGCACTGTGCCACTTGGGAAGTCAAAATATGCTTAAAAAAATCAAAAGGAAGTATACCCAGTATCTCACTACAGATAGAACCTTGAGGAAAGGTATTTGAAACAATGCAAGTGGATTCATTCAATAAATTGCTGTATGCATCTATAAATTATATAGGGATACTTATCTTGTGAGATTCTTGATCAATCATTAATTTGAAATATTTTGTAGATGAATCAGTGATTTTGTTTATCGTATTAAAATATAATTTTATCTTTCTTTTTGGTAAATTTGGAAAAATACATCTAGTTAAATTTGAACAAATTGGCTTTAAATGTATTTTAAAATATATTGCACACATTTAAAGAAATTCAAATGATACCAGGTTTTCTCGAGTTTTTGTATAAAGCTGCTAGTAGCATATTTTGATTTAAGATGTATGTTCAGTTCTAAAATCCCTGAAGTACTTCTCTCCTACAGTGATTGACTTTGTAGAGAAATGTTTAAAGAGGAATTTAAATTTAAAAGGTGCAATCTGAAACACATTTTCTTGTGTCAAGTTTTGACACTGACCTTTTAAAACATGTAAGCAGGGACTTTCCTCTTTAATTATGTTGCTTCTTTTAAATTAAATCTGTATTGTAATTCTTTACAAAATAAGGTAAAATTTTGGAATGAGATTTATTTTACTTCTCCTAGATTTTAGAAGTTGAAAGTACATTTTTTTTTTTTTTACCATAGGGATTCAGAATGATTTTTGAAACGTTTTTCTATCTCTTCATTTAGGCATTGAAAGGCAAAACCTGTTCTCCACAAAGTGATTGCATATTATACAAAAACATATACTGTCATTTCAAAATAAGTTTTGTTAAGTGGATTTCAATCAAGGTTTCTCTGTAAAGAGTTAGTGGAGAAAAAAGATACTGATGGGTGGGGCAGTTATCAGGAAGAACTAGGGAAAAGGGATATTTTAGGAATCTTTCTATTAAAGACATTTTGCTTTCATTCAAATAAAGAAGAACATCAGAAGGATTTTTCACGAGTTAGCATTGCATTCTATTTCTATATCACTTTGCAGAAATTCAGTGAACAAACCAATAAAATACAGATCAGTCATATCAAGGGAAGTTATTGATAATACTGACCATTCTTTGATACTGACCAGTGTTTGATTATTTGTGTTCAATCTCTATTTGGAGGAATTGAGATAAAAGAAAATAGCATCTGGAATTAGACACCTGGATCCAAATTGATGCCTGATATTTATTTGCTATGGACCTGGGATAGGTCATCTAACATCTTGAAGCCTCAGTTTTTTCATCGTCCTCTGTTTTATACGATGTTTTGAGAGCTCAATGAAATATGGTTTCTGAGGCTTTTACTCATCAGTTGACTTCAGTCGCTCAGTCATGTCCAACTCTTTGTGACCCCATGGACTGCAGCACGCCAGGCCTCCCTGTCCATCACCAACTCCCGGAGTTTACTCAAACTCCTGTCCATAGAATCAGTGATGCCATCCAACCATCTCACCCTCTGTCGTCCCCTTCTCCTCCTGCCTTCAGTCTTTCCCAGCATCAGGATCTTTTCTAGTGAGTCTGCTCTTCACATCAGGTGACCAAAGTATTGGAGCTTCAGTTTCAGCATCAGTCTTTCCAATGAATAGTCAGGACTGATTTCTTTTAGGATAGACTGGTGGGATCTCCTTGCAGTTCAAGGGACTCTCAAGAGTCTTCTCCAACACCACAGTTCAAAGGCATCAATTCTTCAGCACTCAGCTTTCTTTATAGTCCAACTGTCACATCCATACATGACCACTGGAAAAACCAAAGCTTTGACTAGATGGACCTTTGTTGGCAAAGTAATGTCTCTGCTTTTTAATATGTTGTCTAAGGGGATCATAGCTTTTCTTCCAAGGTGCAAGAGTCTTTTAATTTCATGGCTGCAGTCACCATCTGCAGTGATTTTGGAGCCCCCCAAAATAAAGTCTCTCACTGTTTTCATTCTTTCCCCATCTATTTGCCATGAAGTGATGGGACCAGATGCCATGATATTAGTTTTCTGAATGTTGCGTTTTAAGACAATTTTTTCACTCTCGTCATAGTGCTCAAAAATTTTACATTTCTTTCTCTTGGTTTCAGTGTATTAACTTGTTATATTATCTTAATATTTTAAAATTTAGTTTTTAGGCCTAGTTAATTACTAGTGTGTTGTAACATAAAAAAGTCCTGCATTATATATTAAATATTTGGGTTTCAGTTTTTCCTTTTGTTTGCATATATCTGTTCCATAAATTTCATTAAGTAAGTAGGTGTAGAAAAATGTCTGTAGGGATGATATAAAGCAAATGAAATATTAGGGATTTATGTAAATTGTTGAAGAACATGCATTTTTTCCATCCTCTTTGGCTTTTCCTGTCCAATATTTATATTCATATCTTGGAAAAATTAACTGGTCAGCAATTGCATTTTTTCAGGACATTGTGGACTTCTGTTTAAGGGCTTTTCTTTTATTGTTTTGTTTTGCTTTTATACAGGGGCATGCATGCCTCAGTATTGTTTTGTTTAATTTTCTGCTATCTCTTCTGCATGGCAAAGAGTGTCTAAAAGACTCTTAATTAGTCTCTCTGCTTCTAACCCTGGCCCCTGCAGCAGTCTATTTTTAAAACTATAATCAGAGTAATTCTTGTAAAATATAATTCAAATTACTCCTCTGTTCAGAAGCCTCCAGTGGCTTCCCATCTCACAGAAAGTTAAAGCCAAAATCTTTAAGACTCTGCATAGTCTGATTTCCTCAGATCTCTGAAGACATCGCTAACCATAATCCCTTCACTCCAGCCACACTCATCTCTTCTGTTCAAAGCCAGGTCCACTTCCCTCTCAGAATCTTTAAATCTGCCCTGCCTTCTGGGGCATTTCTTTCAGTCTCCACATAGCTCACATTTTTCCTCCTTCTGGTCATCTTAGCAACGAAAACTTCCTGACCATTCTATTTCAAACAGCATCTTCCTCTTAGATCCCAAACACTCCGTACTTTTTCCCCCTTTGCCTCAATCCCCTTGAGATATGTATGTAAGTATGTATACATGATGTATGTATTGTGTGTGTATAACCTTTACAGATTTATTTGGCTTATTTCTTTTTCACCAGTTAGAATGTAGATTCGGTGATTTTGAGAATTTGTGTCTGTATGTTTTTCTACTGCTGTATCTACTATATGTATTCGAGTGCCTAACCAAGAGAAAATACTCATTAATATGCATCGTGTTAAATGGGGAAATTATTGTATTTAATGTTTCTGAGTCTCCATATATATATACAGTCAGCATAAACAAGACCGGGAGCTGACCGTGGCTCAGACCATGAGCTCCTTATTGCCAAATTCAGACTTAAATTAAAGAAAGTAGGGAAAACCACTAGACCATTCAGGTATGACCTAAGTCAAATCCCTTACGATTATACAGTGGAAGGGACAAATAGATTCAAAGGATTAGATCTGATAGGCAGAGTGCCTGAAGAACTATGGACGGAGATTTGTGACATTGTACAGGAAGCAAAGATCAAGGTCCTTCCCAACAAAAAGAAATGCAAAAAGGTAAAATGGTTGTCTGAGGAAGCCTTACAAATAGCTGTGGAAACAAGACAAGCAAAAGGCAAAGGAGAAAAGGAAAGATATACCCATTTGAATGCAGAGTTCCAAAGAATAGCAAGGAGAGATAAGAACTCCCTCAGTGATCAATGCAAATATATAGAGGAAAACAATAGAATGGGAAAGACTAGAGATCTCTTCAAGAAAATTAGAGATGCCAAGGGAACATTTCATGCAAAGATGGGCACAAAAAAGGACAGAAATCGTATGGACCTAACAGAAGCAGAAGATAGTAAGAAGAGGTGGCAAGAAATAGAAGAACTGTACAAAAAAGATCTTCACGACCCAGATAATAACGATGGTGTGATCACTCACCTAGGGCCAGACATCCTGGAATGTGAAGTCAAGTGGGCCTTAGGAAGCGTCACTATGAACAAAGCTAGTGCAGGTGATGGAATTCCAGTTGAGCTATTTCAAATTCTAAAAGATGATGCTGTGAAAGTGCTACACTCATATGTCAGCAAGTTTGGAAAACTCAGCAGTGGCCACAGGACTGGGAAGTGTCTGCTTTTACTCAAATCCCAAAGACAGGCAATGCCAAAGAATGGTCAAACTACCTCACAATTGCACTCATCTCACACATTAGCAAAGTAATGCCCAAAATTCTACAAACCAGGCTTCAACAGTATGTGAACCATGAACTTCCAGATGTTCAAGCTGGATTTAGAAAAGGCAGAGGAACCAGAGATCAAATTGCCAACATCCACTGGATCATCAAAAAAGCAAGAGAGTTCTAGAAAAACATCTACTTCTGCTTTATTGACTATGCCAAAGCCTTTGACTGTGTGGACCACAACAAACTGTGGAAAATTCTGAAAGAGATGGGAATACCAGACCACCTGACCTGCCTCTTGAGTAATCTGTATGCAGGTCAGGAAGCAACAGTTAGAACTGGACATGGAACAACAGACTGGTTCCAAATCGGGAAGGGAGTATGTCAAGGCTGTATGTTATCACCCTGCTTATTTAAATAATATGCAGAATACATAATGAGAAACACTGGGCTGGATGAAGCACAAGCTGAAATCAAGATTGCCGGGAGAAATATCAATAACCTCAGATATGCAGATGGCACCGCCCTTATGGCAGAAAGTGAAGAAGAACTAAAGAACCTCTTGATGAAAGTAAAAGAGGAGAGTGAAAAAGTTGGATTAAAACTCAGCATTCATAAAACTAAGATCATGGCATCTGGTCCCATCACTTCATGGGAAATAGATGGGAAAACAGTGGAAACAGTGACAGACTTTTCTGGGGGGGCTCCAAAATCACTGCAGTTGGTGACTGCAGCCATGAAATGAAAAGACATTTGCTCCTTGGAAGAAAAGTTATGACCAACCTTGGCAGCATATTAAAAAGCAGACATTACTTTGCCAACAAAGGTCTATCTAGTCAAAGCTGTAGTTTTTCCAATAGTCATGTATGGGATTGAGAGTTGGACCATAAAGAAAGCTGAGTGCCAAAGAATTGATGCTTTTGAACTGTGGTGTTGTAGAAGACTCTTGAGATTCCCTTGGACTGCAAGGAAATCTGACCAATTCATCCTAAGTGAAATCAGTCTTGAGCATTCATTGAAGGGACTGATCCTGAGTCTGAAACTCCAATATTTTGGTCACCTGATGAGAAGAACTGACTCATTTGAAAAGACCCTGATGCTGGGAAAGATTGAAGGCAAGAGGAGAAGTGGACGACAGAGGATGAGATCGTTGGATGTCATCAATGACTCGATGGACATGAGTTTGAGCAAGCTTTGGGAGTTGGTGATGGACAGTGAGGCCTGGCATGCTGCAGTCCATTGGGTTGCAAAGAGTCAGACACAACTGAGTGACTGAACTCAACTGAACTGAGTTTCCATATCTTCACTTTCCATATCAGCTCAAAGGAAGCTTTGGGAGCCACAAAGTAAGCCTTTATTTTTTTCCCATAATATGGGACTAGCTGTTGTTAAGATCTAAATACCAGGTTATTTCTTTTTGCAATGAATACCAGTCCTTTCCCTTTGCTTAGAGCCCAGGGAATCTCATCATTGTAATAATTTCCATATGTACGTATATGTAACCAGATAACCATAGTAACCTGACAATTGCTCCACAGAACTGGAAAATCAGGACTTCTTTATTGATAAAGACTTGAGGAAGCATCTCTCTAATGCCCCTGTTTCAGACTCATCCACTTTTCTTGGGAGAGTTTGAATTAGAATCTTTAACACCAGGTTCCCAGGGCAATTTTCTTTTCAAAATATTCAGCGTAATGATCCTAGGAAACCAACCCTGAAGGAATAACATGCGTAACAAATAATCATGACAAGACCTGGAAAATAAAGGATTATTTGCAGAAAAGATTTCAAAATAAAGCCTAACATTAAGATTCATAATCTTTTCTCTTTCCCCTATACCTACAGTTCTAAAACTTAATTTTATTGATTTCACTGTAATTATTCCAATTCTAGCCATTTCTGGTTTCCATCTCCTGATTGGGAAGGGTAGAGTAAGTCTTCCTGTTCCACAGGATGAGACAGAGGTGTCTTGAACTGTGGTCTACAGAACAGAACACTGATGAGTGTTTTTTTTTCTTAAGGTAATGTTTTTCCTTGTCCTCTGTTGAGGCTATAGGAGCCATGCCTATATGAGCTCATTTAGAAATTTCCCATCTCTGTACTAAGACCAGCAATGTAAACTGTGTCTTCTAGGGAAGAAAATCAGTATCAACAGGATAAAAAGTTTTGATGGGAACTTATGCCTGGCTGTGCTCCACTCTTGAAATAAGAGATTTCACTAGTTGGGCAGAACAATGGCACTTTATCTAGAGCATTTAGATGTGCCCTGATCTAAATGTATTATGTAAAGACTCTATTTTAATTCTACATATTTAAAAGTATGTGTATATATATATATATATATATATATATATATATATATATATATATATATACTCTTGGGATTTTATAATCTTTGGGTGGATTGTGTGATTCAGTTCAGTTCAGTTCAGTTCAGTCGCTCAGTCGTGTCCAACTCTTTGCAACCTCATGAATCGCAGCATGCCAGGCCTTCCTGTCCATTACCAATTCCCGGAGTTTACTCAAACTCATGCCCATCGAGTCAGTGATGCCATCCAGCCATCTCATCCTCTGTCGTCCCCTTCTCCTCTTGCCCCCAATCCCTCCCAGCATCAGGGTCTTTTCCAATGGCCACCTCTTCACATGAGGTGGCCAAAGTATTGGAGTTGGATTGTGTGATTAATTAACTGCAAATGGCTGTATGCTTGTACTGGGATTTACCTTGTTATGGGGAAATTGAATAGATAAAGTAAAAATAGACTCTGTTGCCGTTTTGCTAAGGAAAAGTTAAATGATTCATCTTCAGATTGTCTATCCCTTTGTTGAGGGTGTTATATTATGATAGTTTCTTGAATAATTAAGTTCAAGTTGGTTATGAAATAATTTGTTTGGAACATTTTGCTCTGATAATTTTCAATATGTAGAACTTTTCTCCAGCAAGCTATGATGAATAAATTCCTGTAATTAGACTTGACCAAAGAGCTCATCTATTTTTTGGAAAGTAAATTCTCTAGAAAATTATTTTAAAAGTTTCTGGAAGAGGTTGGGGTCTAATATAAGTAGAGGGGTGTCTTCTGTCATGAAGAGAGCCTAGTGGCGATAGCTCCTCATAAACAAGTTCTGAATATAGCCTGGATGAAGTCACATAGAGTAAATATGAAACATGCTCTGTCTTCTAAATGTGCTCCAAAAATGTTAATAGCATCTTTAATTGTCAAAAGCAATGATCAGAATGATTAAGAGAGTAGAAGAGTTCTAATATAGATCAAGATTTAACATTTCAGGTAATACCTTGTACTTTCTTCAGTTAAACGTTTTAGACAGCTGGATGATAGGAAAATAGTTTTGCTATTTAAAAAAAAAAATCACAGAATGCAGAAAAAGGGAGAAACTAATATGAACACTTTTATAACAGGTCCAAAGTTGCAAAAGAAATAATAAAATAATTTTTTTGTTTGTTTGTGAAGATGTCTGTATGTACAAAAAGCCCCAGAAGAGTTGTGAGTCCCTAGTTTATCTTTGTTTTCACACCTTTGATACAGGCATTTAAAAAAATGAAAATAGTACTTTTTGCACACCCTAGGAATATGTAAAAAGTGTCATATTAATCTAAAGGAGTAGTATATTTGATCAGTATTGGCCTGTGAAGAACCATATGGGCAGCAACGTGTAGTGTAAAAGATGATAGATAATATTCAAGTGGATTTAAAAATAGTAATATATTATTCTGATAAGAAACTGAGCATATTATTGTACAGAGAAAAAAACACACATTAATTAAACACTACGACTGAAGCGACTTAGCAGCAGCAGCAGCAGCAGCTGTTTTTTAAGGAATAAAGAAATTCTGAGAATATGTAGGTTACAGCCAACACACCAAAACATCTTATATAAAAATGACTCTCAGAATATAAAATACACAGTTCCTCTAGGAGTGAATAGGGCTGAGGGTAGTGACAGATTTTAATATGAACGTACCACATTTCTTGAGCACTTATCATAAGCCAAGCCATTGGTCTAAGGACTTTGAATTACCACAATGACTTTGTGAGATAAGTGCTGTTGTTTAACCCATTTTACAGATGAAGAGGGCTTCCCAGGTGGCGCTAGTGATAAAGAACCCTCCTGCCAATGCAGGAGACATAAGAGATGCTGGTTCAATCCCTGGGTCTCGAAGATCCTTGGGGGAAGTAATGGCAACCCACTCCAGTATTCTTACCTAGAGAATCCCATGAACAGAGGAGCCTGGAGGACTACAGTCCATGAGGTCATGAAGAGTCGGATATCCCTGAAGCAACTTAGCATACACGCATACACAAATAGAGAAACTGAGGCTTACACAGATTAAATGACCTGCTGTGTGGTCTTGCAGCTAGTAAATGGTGGTGATGGATTCAAAGTTAGGTCAATCTTTACTTCCCTGTCTGCGTCACCTCTGCAGATGTAGTCTTTGCCAAGTACTGGTGCAAAACATGAGTTCCATCCATTTCTTGCATTTGAGGGCTTCCAGCAGAACTGATATCAAGCAGAGGAAAGAGGTCAGCCCCTTTCAGATATGGAGGAAAAGGGGATGTGAAGTTCCAGTGTTGACTTAAGTATATGTGGTGTGTCTCTAGCTTGGCACCGTGTCCAGAAAATAAACATTTTCTGGCTAAACCGGTTCTGGGATAAAACAAGGGACCGTGGCCTTCTCAGGGTCTCAGATGCTGGGCCGAGATCGTGGTGTCCACTCAAGTTTTCCCACGACTTAGGCCAGTCTGAAATAAACATAAGGGACGTTCCTCTGCTGCAAATGCTCTTGCCTTCTTAAACTGAAACAGCGATACCTTTGTTCCTTCCTGGGTTTCCCTCATAATCTCCAGTGACAAATGGCCCCTGTTCACAGAGGGGCAGGATCTCCTGCACGGGTTCTGTCCGCCTGTAGGAATTGCCAGCATTTGAAACTTTTAATTTAAACTCAGACCCATCCTTCTGCATACAATTGTATTGTGTCTAGGAATATGCAGTTGAAATGGCTTCTGCATACTGATGTAACCAGAATAGAAACAGTGGGAAGGATAAAATGTGTATCCCAGAGGCACTATTCAGAACCTTCTGAGCTATGTTCCCTGATGCTCAGTTTTTATTAACGGTTAAATTAAGAGGTAGATAAATTGAGTTAAGCCCCATCACAGAGCAGCACGGTAACCGGTGAGAGCAAACGATCAGTATCTCAGACACTGGGTGATAACATAGATAAAGTTCTTAAAGGACAGGCGGGAAACCCTAACATTCCTTCCATCTCCCAGCCCTGATTAATTAAACTTCTTGGTAGTGAGGTCATGGAAGCACCCCCAGCCCACCTCCAACCTAAGCAAATAGTTTCAAAGTGCACCTATTTTTAATTTATTTTCAAGAATCTTCTATTATTTCATTTCATTTTTACTCAAAATAATGAATAGACTTGAAGCCATGCCTAATGGAAGGCTGGATGCTGTAAATGTTCAGTGCTGGCCAGTGCAGGCTAGGTGTGGAATGTCACATGCCACATCCAAAAATGTTCTCTCATTGTCACGTTGCATTAAACAGCCACGACCTGGCCGGACTAAGAGTGGGCTGTGTAAATGGTTAGGTGTTCTGTTTTCATCTTTTGTTTGTGTTATTTTCCTGGCTGATAAATGGTGCTATAAGCCTTAAATAGCTACTTTGCATTCCTATGGGGATATTGTGTGCATCTTTATGCATCCATTTTGGTTTACTTATATTGTGATTCCACCTCTTTATATTAAAAATTTATATTTTTCTGTTAGATGTTTCAAGGATGCGGCTTTTAAGCATCAGTACTTCTTGTGGTCATTGTACAAGGAATGTCCTTCATTACAGAATGCAACTATGGTGAGAATGTTGGTGAGCAAAGGACAAGCTGCATCAGGTTTTAGGACCCTGGCCTTATTCCTGGTCTAGCTCCCAGTTTTCAAGAGAACCCATTTGACCTTCAGTCTTCCGGAGGTAACAGAAGCCTTTAGAAATCATGTGAAGAATTCATTCCCTTTAAAAAGCAACGGGATCTTTTCCATGCATTATCTTTCCCTTCATTTGCAGAGTTCCGCATTTTATATTTGGGTAAGAAGAAAAGAGAACAGTGAGCATTAAATAGCAAAGATAAAAGCCTTAGAGCTTGGATGTAGTAGCAGATGACAATATAGGCATTTCTAAAGATAAAATGAGCTTTGGGCTGATATTAATATAGTGATGAGTTCGGTTACAGTGTGTGATGTTTATCATAAATTAAAACATGGAGATTGTCCAAGGCAGGCTTTTTGGCACACTTTTATTTCCTAGATTTGATAACATGGTTCACCTAACTCTCAGCTGATAAAAATATGGAGGCACGACCGGATATTCTGATTTATCTCTTTGTGTTGTTGTTGCTCCCTTCTTATCCCTTCCACTCCAGTGCTCCTGTCCTTTGGTATATTTCATAGCCTGACATGAAGCTGTAATGGTTCTATTAGCTTCCACAGATGTGCTGAGCTTGCTTTTTGAAGCGAGCATGTCGTCACCGGCACTTTTTTGCAGTTCCTTATTAGTATGTGCCCTTTACTGACTCTGCAGGAGCCATCACCTAGAATTAAACATTTTCTGCTAGACCTGTCCTTACTCTGTGCAGAATGATTATAGTCCGTTATGCCACCTTCTTGCTGACAACCAGATACTGCTGAGATTACAATGAAGTCTCTGCACATTTAAAATAGGATGCTTCCTGGGTGTACGGGGCTTTGATAACAAGAACCATTTGACGAAATGCCTTCCAGAGAGCAGAATGTGATAGAGGCTCCTTGAAATCATATTATGGAAACTCCTGATTCTTATTAGACTGATAACATCAGGAGCTGGCATCTTGGTGTTTAGAGTAGTTGAAAATCTACCATCCTTAAATGATCTCAGAATGGGCCAGGTTAACTCAGAGCAGGTTTGGGAGCGCTGCCTCTGCAGAATGAAAAACACCCAACCCAAAATGAGAATTTCCAGTTTCTCTAATTTTAGGGTTACAATTTACATCTCACTCTAAAAGTGCATTTTTCTCATTCTGCTCAGCAAAAGCAGTTTCCTTTTATTCTTCAGCAAATTTGAAGTAAGGAACCCAGAATCTCAAAAGAGGCCAGTAAGTCAGGAAAATTTAGAGAACTATCAGTCATAGCAAAGGCAGCACCTCTTCTGATGGCTGTCTGTCTGATAGTATGTAATTAAAACAAGATTTTTCTTTTATTTCTTCCTTTTTATACGTGCTTCCTCCTCCACCATCTGAGAAATATTTGTCATTTAGCTGTTCTTCATGATAGCTTTAGAAGTTTTCATTATCTTCTTTTTAAGTCACTGCCCATCAGGTATGACCCTTAGGTACCCCCATCCTAAAGAGCAGACAAGATGACACTCCATGCTCTGAAATCTGATTTGGCAAACTTCAGATTTGTGATTGTGGTCTTTTTCTGAGAGGACAGTGAAGACAATTTAAAGACATTTTTCCTTAAAAAAAAAATGAATGAGCTAATATTGAACACCTTCCACATATGGATGGTATACCTTGACTTTGCAATTCAAAGATGAAGCTCCCACAATCTGTCTCAGCCAGTTAATAGAGATATATGCCAGAAATTACTGAAGGACAGAGAAGTGAGATACTGCCTTGCCTTGCATGAAGGGTCTGCTTCAGAGAAGAGTGGGTATTTGACCATGACTACGAGTAAAATTGTATTAGGCAGAGAAGGAGGAAACAACACAAAGCAGAGTTTAAGAGCAGGGAAATGGTTTTGAGCTGTGAATATTCTGTTGTGGTTGAGGAAGCAGAAGCCTAGGACTGAATATTACTCCACAGGGAAAGATAACCAGGATGTGACAGGTAGCCTGGAGCCAGCTGAATACCATGAAAAGGTGTTCCAAATTTATCCTTTAGGAAATAGGAAGTCATCAGTAGTGTATAAAGAGTAATTATTTGATATTTGTATTATAGGAAAACAATTCTGGGAGCAGATCTGTTGGGAAGACAAGAGTCTGTGGCAGAATGACTGAAGAAGGGTCTAGGAGACAGATGATGAATAACCGAGCAAATCAGGTGACAGTGGTCAAGGGAGGCCGGGGAGAGGCACACAAGGAATGTGTAAAGACGGATGCATACAGCTTGCTGAATAGGTGTGGATAGGCTGTGTTCATGAAGACGAGGCATAAAGACTACTTTGTGGTCCCTGTCTTATACAACGGGGCAGATGGCGATGCCAGTAAATGAGGGACCACACAGAACACTAGGAAATGTCATCAGTGTGACTGGTGACACCAGATATTACTTTCCCCCTCTACAGCTTCAGCCTTGTTGATCCGTGTCTTGGTTTATGGACAAAGTATGCCACTTCAATATTTTTCAGTGTCGACCTTGAGAATCTGTGACAGGAACCAAAAGATTATCACTGATATTATGTTTGGGTGTCACACAGTACCATTTCTAATTTGCACTTTACAGAATGTGTTTAGATAACTAAACTTTCATTTTCTTTTCAGCTGTTAGCTGTCTTTCCTTAGTGTACTGCCCGTGAACCTTTAGGAATCCTGAGATAGATCAATGCCACATTAAAATTTAAGGAACGACTTCATGAAAACCACATGCTTCATTTCCGGAGGATTGTCAGCAAGCCAAGGAAAAGAAAACATGTCAGCTCTGTATTGTTATTGGTGCTTCTTGCTTAACTGCCGCTTTGCCATTATAGTGGTCCTTAGTAGCTGCTTCTCTGTAAAGGCGCGAAGAATACATGCGGCCAAGACAAGGAAAGTCCAAACTTCATTAGGGAGATTTGAGAAAGAGCTGCCATGGCTTAGGTGCTTAAGCCTTTGGATCATTTTCAATATATCGGAAGATATTAATATGCTTTTGTATGGCTATTTTTCCCTTTTTAAAAATTCTAAAATGGCAGGTCAGACTAGGCCAAGCGTTGACTGGCTTTTTAGATTCATGTTTAAAAAGATGGAGTGGCTGCCAGTACCTTAAAAGAGTCAGGAACATGACTTGGATAGATGTAGAATTTTCTTGTAAATTTGGCTTTTGGTTTGTATCTGGCTAGAAAAGTTTTTTTTTCTCCCTTCCTCTCCCATCCTTTCTTCTTTATACCCTCTCTCCCTCCATTCTCCCTTTCTTCTTTCCTTCTTTTCCTTCAAGAATTAGTGTCTTTCTTATTCATGCCTCAAAGAAGGCTTCTCTCTTAGCTAACCATTCTTTAAAACCTAATGGCAAATCTTAAACTCTTCTCCATTTGATAACCTCATTAAAACCAGGGAAGCACTATAACGTATTTCTTTATTTATTTCAAGGACCTGTACTGAGTTCAGAATCATCAATATTCATTGCGAATTTTGTGGAAGGGAAGAGCGACTGAAAGAAACTCAGTGTATTGTGTCTTATTGTGGTTAGGTTTCTCTGGGACAAGGATAATATATGTAAATAAAACAAATGCACTGAACATTGAGACAAACTTAGAACAGACCCTTGTAAAAACAAACATATGCTTTTGAAAAATGAATAACAGAAATACAGTTTGTCAATAATCCATCATTAGTGCAACTGAGCCTCTAGGGTATCTGGTATTTTAAAAGCCATTCTGGGGCTTTTTCCCAGCATGCTCTACTTTAGGGAATGTTGACTTATAGTATCCCACTAGGAAATATGAACCAGGAAGTTTTGTTTTTTGGACCTGTACCCAGAAAAGGATATACCTCACCTAAGAACATCTGGAGATTTCTAAATCACCAAATGTTGCAGACCATGACACTTAGAAGAGGCTGTCATCTGAGAATGCTTAGAGATACTATTATTTGGCTATTGACTATTCTCAATAGCCAAACTTTAATTTTCAACTTAACTTCCCAGCGCTACTCTAGATTTGACTTTTAAGTACCCCACTTCTTATTGTCAATTTGTATATAAATTATGTAAATACACTTCTACTTCAGGATTAGAAAGATAAAAACACCAAAGAATATCCATGTATCGAACCCAAATAAAGTCAGGGCTAAACTTCATTTATATGTTTATTGGTCTTTCATTTTACCTCACTTCGTTGGAGAAAGTCTGAAAAACAATTTTTACCCTCACTATACTGTGCTTACTTTGTGCCCACTATTATAATTGTTTTTTATGTAGTCCCATTTGAAAGCTAAGGCAACTGAGGCTCATGGAGGTTAACTAAATTTTTCTAGATCTTATAGGTAGTACTACCCACAGTTGTAGAATTGGGGCACAAACCCAAATCTGTAAAGACTGACTTTCTCATTGTTTTCAAGAAGTAAAAATTTGTGTATTTATTCAGGACTGTCAGGGCATTTTTAAAAGAAGAGTTTTGGGAATGATAAGTGCAGAAAGAGAGGTCATTGGATGTGTATCTGGGTGTCATCTACTCAGAAATAAAAAATGAAAGGGTAATTAAACTGGATGGGTATTTGTGTCTTGAAGCATAAAATATTCAATGCATATCTGTTAAATTTTTAAAGTTAAAACGTTATCACTTACATTATCCTCACAAGGCCATTAATCTATGCAGGCATCCATGCATCTACCGCACATTGGCTGCGTGCACATCAGTGCAGAAGTGGCCTGCAAGAGAAGACTGGGAGACACAGTTTGGTGTGTATTTTCAAGAAGCCTGCAGTC